>NC_090725.1:229054673-229064673 GCF_036898095.1 Palaemon carinicauda | reverse complement strand
ACATACAGATTAATTACAAACGGTCCACAATTAAGCTGCCCGAAAACCTGAACCCGTTATAGCTGTTACTCTGTGGAAGATGTAATAAGACCCTGTCAAGCAATTTACGGTAACAGAAAATCCTTACGGTACTATTATAAACTGCTTTGATTACGAAACACCAGACTACCTTGTTAATGTCATTGTAAAGTGGAAATGAACTGCCAGAGTTTGTCTATGCGAATAATAACCCAATTTATTCAAAAGCTCTTATCTATAAGATTATGTGAATTCTCTCTCTCTCTCTCTCTCTCTCTCTCTCTCTCTCTCTCTCTCTCTCTCTCTCTCTCTCTCTCTCTCATGCACAGTTTTTCATGTTACTTCGTTCATGTACTGTGATGTTGCCATGATCAAAATATAAGATTTATTCTTAATGTTATGATGCTAAGACAATCAATACGGCATCTTGAATTCAGAGACGTTAACGGCATGTATACATGGGTATGAATATAATTACTAACCCGCAGATGTCAGCAAATAGCTTACAGCAATTGATTTTTTTTATTAAAATGGACGATTTAATGCGAAGTAACTATTCATAGTTAAATTACGCAGTGAAATTATATAATATTCATAATTAGATATGAAATATGTAAACATGAGGAAAGAGGTAAATAAATAAGCAACTGGAGCGGAATATGTTGTTTTAACATACTGTTATTTGCCAAATGAAATAATGGCATTAATGGGATTTGCATTTATAAACGCTGATTTCAGACTAATACGTTATTTTGAAGGATTACTAAAGGCAAATTTTAACAACATATTTGATATCTTTCATATTTTATCTATTTTAGATACGATATTAGTAACGCGTTTCAAACACCACCCCTTATGGTAGACCAAACAATAATAATTCATTTTAAAAAAGGAATTATTCAAGGAAAACTAATGGTTCATCAAGATAAAAATATCCTCTACCCCTTTGTCAATCGTAATTATGTTGGTCAAGAGTTTTGTGTAGGTTATTATAAATTGTGAAAGGCGGCCACTATAGAACCTATTTAGTATTTGACTTATGACAAACATTCTAAAATATACTTTACTTTGATGGCTGCTTTTCCGGTCCCATCCAGCGGTTGAACCTCACTCTCTACAGGACCTCCACTGTCGTTTTACCTTGTTCGTTCAGAGTATTTAACGTTTCATACTGTCAAATCGTCACTGTCAAAAGACTCATGAAATAAGAGTGTCTTCAGTTTCTATTGAAAGCCTTAATGTCTTCAATCATTCGAATGTTTCGAGCGAGCTTATTATATAGTCTCGGGGCCGCAAATTTAAAGGCTTTGGAGCCTACAGTAGACATATGTAATGTATACATTCGTACACTAACACATATATCTAGGTTCCAATAGTTTGAAGCCATCTGTAACTATTCTCGTGTCGACACAATTTGTTGGCTGCGCAATATGTAGCAATTCTCTCAAGTATTTTGGACGCCCGGGTCTGATAACTGGGTGGGTTATTGTACATATTTTAAATTCAATTCTCGCTTTAATCAGCAGCCAGTGTAAATCGATTAGTATAGGGGTGATCCTTTCTCTATGTGGGATACCTTTTATCAGTCTTGCTCCTCTGTTTATTATGTTTTGTAATTTCTTAAGTTGCACGTTTGGTAAATTGTAATAGATAGAGTTGCAGTAGTCAATCCTGGTAATAACATAGTTTATCACAAGATTCTTTACAGAATTTTCGTCCAGGTACTTTCTTATAAACGCAATATTTCTTAGATGATAACCAGCAGTTTTATTACATTATTTATTTGGGCATTTAGAGACAGGTTACAGTCAAGAAATACACCTAGATCTCGAACTTTACTAGCTATCGGCACCGAGTCATTATTTATGTTCATTTGAATATCACCTAAGTTTCTCACGCTGTTTCTCTTGCCCACCACCATGAACTCAGTTTTGTTCTCATTTAATTTTAGTTATTTAAATGTCATCCATTCTCTAACACGAACAAGGATTCGGTTTAGAGTTTCATTAGTGTCATCTATATAATTTATGGGGAAGTAAAATTGTGTGTCATCTGCAAATAGTTTATACTTCATGCCATGCGTTTGTAGCATTTTCGATAGACAAAAATGCCATGTGTTTGTAGCATTTTCGATAGACCAAAAGTATTGATGCAGAATAAGATTGGGCCAAGTACACTCCCCTGGGGTACCCCGCTGTGTAAGGGTTCATATGATGAATAAGAGTTTCCAATTTGTACACAGTAATTTCTACCAACTTAGTAGTCTTTTTGGGTACAGTAGATCATTTAGTAGCAGTTCATGCACAACTGTATCAAAAGCAGCACTGAGATCGAGCAGCATCAAGATACCACATTTATTTTCATCCATCATTTCTAGCATATCATTTACAACAGAACAGATGACTGTCTCCGTAGAGTATAGTTTTCTGCAAGCAAATTGGTTGTTAGACAAAGCTTCTATTACTTCTATGTGGCTAACTAGTTGTTCAATAATTACATATTCAAGCACTTTTGAGACAAATGATAGATTTGAAATAGGTCTATATGAGCTTAATTCCTGGTAGTGCAGTGCATTTTTCAGAATTGGTGTGACTATAGCCATTTTCTCAGATTTAGGAAACTTACATTCATCAATACTTGCATTTACTATTCTCATTATTATTTCGGCTAGACTAGAAAAGTCTCTCTCTCTCTCTCTCTCTCTCTCTCTCTCTCTCTCTCTCTCTCTCCAATTACTTCAGATATTGGCATAGGATCGATCGCGCAATTTGTTTTCTTTGCTCTCTTGATAATTCTGGTGATGTCATCTTGTGTTATGTTGTTATATCGTATTAATTTTGTCTGTGTGCCTGGTGTATCATTAATCTGATGTTGAGTATTTACAAATGACCTGGTTATATTTTCAATTTTGTTTCTAAAGAATACTAGAAAATTATTTGCTAGTTCCTGGTCACTGTATCCATCAGGTAGCTTCTTTTCTTTTAAATTTCCCATTATACCATTCAGGAGACGATATAAGTTATTTATGTCTGTTGCTGCTTCGAGGATCTTTCTTTTATAGTATTCACTTTTTTTCCTTCTTAGTAGGTAGTTATATTGACACGCAGCAATTTTGTATTCTACCCGTACTTTCAGTTTTTAACCTATTCCACTTAATTTCTTTACGTCTTTTTTCCCTCTTTTTTACCAAAGTCTCTCCATCAAATCAAGGAGATTGGTCTTTTACCGTTATAGTCTTTTCCATCGGTGGGCACATGGTATCATATTAACTTTTACTCACTTTATTATAAGTGGTCATAAGACAGTTAGCACACTTAGCTCCTAACAGACGTTGGTCATAATGATCAGAGGGAATGTTGATAGCAAAATCTATTTTCTTTGTAACTTCTTCAATAATTACGGTAGGAGAAAAATTCGATTTATGTCTAAAGTTTATTTTCTTTGCTAATGCATGTTTCTGTAGAGGTAGACTAAGCGTAATAAGTTTGTGTACTGGGGTGAAAGTACATTTCTCTTTAACTTATATATCAGATACAATATTATTCATGTCATTACTTAGAACTGAGTCTAGCGTATGCCCAATTAAAGTAGTTGTACAGTCGACATTATTCACTGGTCGATATGATTCTAGTAACTCACTAAATGCCAAAGCATTATGATTTGATGCGTCATCCATGCAAAAATTGAAGTCTCCACAGATAACTAATTCGTTTATCTTCATGATAATCATCTCAATGAGAGCACCAAATTCTTCAAAAAAGATACTAGTGTTTGCTCTATGAGGTTTGTAGATTGTTACAAAGGATATTCTTCTATTTTTGGGCGTAAATTTTATTTTTATACATTTAAAGCTTGTTATACTAATTATTTTCAACGTTTTGAGGTTTGAGTAACTTTTATGAATAAAGAGTCCGACACCCCCACGAGACCTACCTTCTCTTGGTATGTGAAAGAAGGCATGTGTGTGGGGGTGTGGGTCATCATTTCAGTGATCTTTGCCTTGTCCAAGTTATTTAGCCATGTTTCAGATAATGCTAGTATATCTAAATGTTTCTCGTTTATCAGTTCTCGAATTTGAACAGTTTATTACCTAAAGATTGTATATTCACATAGCCACAGTTTATGATATCCTTAGTAACCATGATCAGTATTTTCCGCTAGTCTGTCAATTCCAAGTCATAAGCTTTGCAATGTCTAGAATTTACTGTGTGGTCACTTGGTCTGTTTAACTTGTGCAGTTTATACACTTTGACACTTAGGAATCACACTCCCTGAACATTTCCCGCAGACTTTATCTTTTTCAAAATGTCCATACCTCTGACAGTGGTAGCAGGTGATCACGTGGTACCTATCATGTATGTTATAGACAGCTCATCGTAACTTAACTTTGCCCCCATTATCATGAATAGCCCTCCGAACTTCAGGATCACATTTCAGCACGTGGTGGGTGGTTCCCCCACCCCCCACGAGGTATTTTGCTTCAGGACTACACTTATATTATCTTCTATATTTTGGATTTGGTCCAGGCAGCGATTTCTTTGAATCAAAGCATTTACTACATCATCTTAATCATTGTATACATTGCATATCATTATTTTGGGTCTTAGTTTAACGATTTTTCTCGTTTCAGTGTCAGCCACTAATGTCTGAATTTTGTTTGCCGCCTCTCCTCTGATCATATTGTTTGCAAAGTTTACTACAACATTTCCATTCGTAGTTGACCTCGAGTTAAGTATAGGAATGTCATTAAGTGCTTGTTCAACCTCGCGTTTTCTTTTCGTAATTTTAGTTGTATTAAATTTAGTTGATTTAATTATCAACATATTTTTTTCCTTAGCTTTGTCAGCAAATGTCGGTTTCTCCGGTTTTGGGTTTATCAATGTTTGAAGTGTTGCTTTAATTGATTCCATATTCATGGCAAGAATGTCAACTTTCTCAGTGAGGTCGGTGGTCTGGGTGGAATTTGCTGCGTCTGCGCTAAGGTACGCAAGTTTGTTTTCCAAGTCATCTATTTTCGCATCTTGTTCGTTCAGGGCCAGATTTCTCGCGTTTACATCTCCCTTTAATTTTGATATTACTAAATTGTTTTGTCTGGCTTCACGTACACAGTGTGGGCATAACCAGTCTTAAGTTATTCCGTTAATTCTCACTGATGGCTGTCACATATGCACACATCTCTTATGGTAGAGTCTTTTACATTCACATACTATCCATTTTTTCCGTTCTCCATCCGTTTCATTACATCTGAAGCAGACACAGTTAGGAGCCGACATGGTGTACTGGTTTCTTATCACTTAGGTTTCTCCATAAGACTAACTAATATCTTCGCAAGGATATTCTAAGCGAGAAACACAAAGCTAAAACATAACTCAGGGCATGAATAACAGAGCTCGACACAACACGTCCACACTCTAGCCCTGACAATAGTTAGTTTATTATGGCGTGCCAATGCAACACATCCTATAAGGAAAGGTTATTACGTATATATATATATATATATATATATATATATATATATATATATATATATATATATATACAGTATATATATATATATATATATATATATATATATATATATATATATGTATATATATACAGTATATATATATATATATATATATATATATATATATATATACAGTATATATATATATATGTATATATATATATATATATATAATGTATGTGTATATGTATATGTATATATGTATGTATGTATGTATGTATGTGTATATGTATATATATGTGTATATATATATATATATATATATATATGTATATGTATATATATGTTATGTATATGTATATATATGTTATGTATGTATGTATATATATATTATGTATATATATATATATATATATATAATCATGTATATATGTATATATATATAGATATATGCATATATGTATATATGTATATATATATTGTATATATATGTGTATATATATGTATGTATATATATATTTATATATATGTATATATATAATGTATATATATATCTACTGTATATATATAATGTGTATATATATCAATATAAATATGCATATATACTGTATATATATATATATATATATATATATATATATATATATATATATATATATTAGATTAGTATTTAGATAGGAACTTATAAATATGAGCTATTATGATAATAGCAAACGAGCAGAGAAACCATTTCCGCTTTTTATTACAGTCACATATCTCGGAATTTAATAATGCATGTAATTAAAGCAGTGTTACGAATTATTCAACATTAATGAAATTGTTTGTCTGGTAATATTACAGGTTAAAACGACCGAAGGTTTAGTTTCTAAAGAAAAAAAAAAGTTTTATTTAGAATGATTGAAGTTGCTCATTCAAATGAGGGAGAAAGTGGCTTTTTACATCTATATTCTGAAGGAAGGATTCAGATTCTTTTGAATCTCCAGTTTAATGTTAATAGGTTTTACTTCATTTTAACTTGATCAAATGTCATCTATAATGTTTAAAATATTTATTGGGTTTCCCATTTTATTGTTTTAGACATTTGTATTTTGAGAATCATGTTTTTTAGTTTGCCGTTACTCTAATCACATGCATATCTATTTGTAAATTTTCAATGTTGCGAGAAATTGTAGAATTACATGAAATGTGACTAATCTTCCTTGAAGATTGAAGTTTTAATTTTACGGTCAATATCTTAAGTAATTTGATTTTCTATTACTTTATCGAAGTAATTTGTGAATTATCGGAAAACTTCATCTGGCTTTATGTAAATGATTTGAATAAGGAAATGCATTTTGATAGATTTGTTCGCCAAAAAGAATAGAAGTACTAGAAAAGAGCTTCTCGAGAGTTGAGAGATAGATTTCCGGACTATGTCTAAGAGACTTGTGATATGTTAGCTTACAGAAGCTTGAAAGCTATTATTTATTCAATATGATTAGAATATCAGGGGCGGTGGTATTGTTCGTTTTTGAATGAATTGAGATTGCCTCTGTTGCAGTAAATTCAGTACGTAGCTGTTAGCAGAACGTTGCAGGTTGCAGCTAGGGAGGAGAGATGAAAAACTGACGTTAGTTATAATTTCCTTCTTACACTTGGATAACTTGTATACCATCAAAACAGGGAATGCGTCAGTCAGGTAATCCTCAAATTGTCCATTTGCATTAATTTCTGTATCGAGTTTCTATTCAAACATTGTTTGGAACTTCTGAAGCTCCTCAAAAATTGCTGAATGACTTTCTGAGAATTGCCGATAGTTTCGTGTGATTTAATTTTCGCTTTAATACTGTCCCATTCCATTATTATCTGCATGAAATGATAGGATAAGTTTAGACAAAGCTCTGGTTTTAATTTCTTTTGTGTGAAGTTAATTTCCAGTGAAGTATTTTTTAACATTCATTTTGAGTGAAACATTAAGAGTAAATGATAATTTCAACAATCAAGGTTTAGTGTCTGCGATTACCGTGAATAGTTATTAGCATAAATGGCCATTGCGTTTTTGTAATTACTTATTGGAAGTTATTATAAGTTGAGTTGTTGTTAGTGTTTTCAAGTCACCTCTTATTTTCTTTTTTATTATAAATCTCCCCTTTTGTTGTTTATTTATTTTTTGTGAGCAACTTTACCCAAGAAAATATTGTACTTATTTTGGCCAAACTTGGTAGTCATGTTTGGTATGACCCAAGGATGAATCCATAACATTTTGGATAAAGTACATAAACTACGAATCAGTACTTTGAAATTAATAGCAATGTTGGGTAAACGGCAAATATTTTGTTTATTTTTTGTTTGTGAAGAACGTTACGGATAACTATTGAATCAATTTTAACAAAACTTGGTGGACATGGGACTATGACCCAAGGACAAATCCATTAGATCTTGAAGAAAATATATTTAAGTACAAGTACAAAGGGGAATTAAGAGCAAAGAAGGACTGCTTGTCTTGATGAAGGTATGCTCTCTGTTGAGTACACCTCTAGTTTCTTCCTGGAAACTTCAAACCAATTAAACTGTTAATCAGTTCTTGATAATATCCGAAGCTAACCCAACATGGATTTTATAGTTTCCTGTCATGGTAAAGAATAGCTTATAGTGGTTTCGAATGGATAAACCTACCCAAACAACAAGCATGCATGAAGAAACCGGCCTGTATAGACAAGCTGCTAGAGTACGCCGAGGTACTATGATACACTCCGTCAACACAGGTGTTGATGTGTAATTACAATGAGTTGTGAAGTGAAAGGTTGCAAAGGACTGTTGAGTACCACATTGAAATACGAAAGGGATAGAAATTGCGCTGAGAACACCCGCATGCTCCTGAGCCTGTTTAAAGTCGGCGAAGAAAGGATTAAAGAAATGGTCCGCAATGCAGCCGAAATAACACATGACCCACCAAGATTCATACTCAAAGGTGCCACTGCTGTCTACTAATTGAAATATTTGGGGAAAATTTCTGGAGAACCCCCACACGCACGAAAAATCTAGAAGATACGAGAACTCGGAAAGAAGAATCAAAAGGATTACTGAATCTAGAGAGGATTTAGAAAGTACTGATTATCTGAGATAATATGCCTACAATATTACATTTGAATGGTTACCATTATCATCATCATCATTAGTATTAGCTAAGCTACCGCCCTGATTGGAAAAGCTGGATGCAATAAGCCCAATTGCTCCAACAAGAAAAAATAGCTATGTGAGGAAAGGAAATAAGGAAATAAAGAAAATACATAAGAAGTAATGAATAATTGATATAATATATTCTAAGATCAGTAAAAACTTTAACATAGATCTTTCATATGAATTATGAAAAGAGGCATATGTAAGTCTGTTCAACATAAAAACACTCCCTGCAAGTTTGAACTTCTCAAGTTCCAGCGATTCAACTACCTGATTAGGAAGATCATTCCACAATATGATCATAGCTGGAATAAAGCTTCTAGAATACTGTGGAGTATTGAGTCTTATGACGGAGAAGTTATGACTGTTATAATTAAGTGCAAGCCTTGTATTTCGGGCAGGATGGTACTGTCTGCAATGATCCGAATCCAAAGGATGGTTAGAATTATGAAAAATCTTATGCAACAAACGTAAAGAACTAACTGAACTACGGTGCCAGAAATTGATATGTATATCAGGAATAAGAAATTTAATAGACCAAAAGTTTTTGTCCAACAAAGAAAGATGACTTTCAGCAGCGGAAGACCAGACAGAAGAACAATACTCTAAACAATGTAGAATAAAATAATTAAAACATTTCTTCAAAATAGAGTGATCACCGAAATTCTTAAAAGACTTTTCAATTAGCCATTTTTTGTGTCACTGAAGAAAAAGATGAAACGTGTTTCTCTAAAGGGAATTTGCTCTCAAGAATCACGCGTAAAATTTTAAGTCTAATAGAGTTAAAGAAACATTATCCTCGACTTACATTCATACTTTCAGTTATGTTATGGTTCCTCTTCATACTCCATAATTTGCACTATGCACTAATTTTAGCTAGATCTCCATTAAGGAATTCAGCAACCCCAGATCTACATTCAAGAGGTGGAATTGATGCAAAGTGAGTAGCATCATTACATATGCAACGAGCTTGTTTTTAGGCTAAACCAAATATCCTCGGTATATATTATACAAAGTAAGGGACCAAGAACACTACCCTAAGGAACACCAGAAATCATATTCTTACACTAATTGATTTTCACTGGCTTCCTATTAAAGCAAGAATTGAGTTTCGAATATGTACAATAACTCATCAAGTTATCGAAACCGGACGTCCTAAATATCTAAGAGAATTGCTACATATTGTGCAGCTAACAAATCGTGTTGACACGAGAATGGTTACAGATGGATTCATATTACTGGAACCTAGATATGCGTCTACTGTAGGCTCTAGAGCCTTTAAATGTGTAGCTTCGAGACTACAGTATACAATAAGCTCCCACTAGACATCCGAAAGACTGAAGATATTAAGGCTTTAAAGAGGAGTCTGAAGAC
>NC_090725.1:229044673-229049673 GCF_036898095.1 Palaemon carinicauda | reverse complement strand
TATATATATATATATATATATATATATATATAGATGATAAATTTTGCACATTTAGACGTGTTTTTCATATTCAAATAAGCCATATATATTTTTGATACATTAATGTCTGGATTCTCTTAACGACCTCGGGATCAGAGCCCCAGGCGAAATCACACAAAGACAAGAGCTTGTGGCCGGGAATCGAACCCTGGTCGGCAAGCTTGTATAGACAGTGACTATACAAGCTTGCCGACCAGGGTTCGATTCCCGGCCGGTCACAAGCTCTAGTCTTTGTGTGATTTCGCCTGGGGCTCTGATCCCGAGGTCGTTAAGAGAATCCAGACATTAATGTATTAAAAATATATATGGTAGATATATATGGGTAGCGTCAGGTTCCGATTTCTTTTATGGCCTCTCGTGGCATGGTTGGTTTCGACCTGGCCTTTCATTAGAAGGGGCTAGCGTTTGATCCCACGTATGAGATAGAAATTCATTTCTATTTGAACACGATGTTGTGTTGATATTTATCCATATTGACTCATTAGGGGTAATTTGAATGAATTACTACCAATTGTGTCACGTGGTGGGCCGGGAAATCGGGTAAAACTCGCTGGTAAGAGACTGATGTCTCGCCAGGCAAATCCTCGGACAGCTGGGTAGCGTCAGGTTCCGATTTCTTTTATGGCCTCTCGTGGCATGGTTGGTTTCGACCTGGCCTTTCATTAGAAGGGGCTAGCGTTCGATCCCACGTATGAGGTAGAAATTAATTTCTATTTGAACACGATGTTGTGTTGATATTTATCCATATTGACTCATTAGGGGTAATTTGAATGAATTACTACCAATTGTGTCACGTGGTGGGCCGGGAAATCGAGTAAAACTCGCTGGTAAGAGACTGGTGTCTCGCCAGGCAAATCCTCGGACAGCTGGGTAGCGTCAGGTTCCGATTTCTTTTATGGCCTCTCGTGGCATGGTTGGTTTCGACCTGGCCTTTCATTAGAAGGGGCTAGCGTTCGATCCCACGTATGAGGTAGAAATTCATTTCTATTTGAACACGATGTTGTGTTGATATTTATCCATATTGACTCATTATGGGTAATTTGAATGAAATACTACCAATTGTGTCACGTGGTGGGCCGGGAAATCGGGTAAAACTCGCTGGTAAGAGACTGGTGTCTCGCCAGGCAAATCCTCGGACAGCTGGGTAGCGTTTGGTTTCGATTTCTTTTATGGCCTCTCGTGGCATGGTTGGTTTCGACCTGGCCTTTCATTAGAAGGGGCTAGCGTTTGATCCCACGTATGAGGTAGAAATTCATTTCTATTTGAACACGATGTTGTGTTGATATTTATCCATATTGACTCATTAGGGGTAATTTGAATGAATTACTACCAATTGTGTCACGTGGTGGGCCGGGAAATCGGGTAAAACTCGCTGGTAAGAGACTGATGTCTCGCCAGGTAAATCCTTGGACAGCTGGGTAGCGTCAGGTTCCGATTTTATGGCCTCTCGAGGCATGGTTGGTTTCGACCTGGCCTTTCATTAGAAGGGGCTAGCGTTCGATCCCACGTATGAGGTAGAAATTCATTTCTATTTGAACACGATGTTGTGTTGATATTTATCCATATATACATATATATATATATATATATATATATATATATATATATATATATATATATATATATATATATATTTATTTATATAACACTAGGCACTTGCTCCTTATTATATAAGAGATTATTTCTAGCCAAGCTGCAACCCAAATTGGAAAAGCAGGATGCTATTACCCATACGACTCCAATTGGGAAAATAGCCAAGTGGGAAAAGGAAATAAGAAAACCGATAGAATAGTGTGCCTGTGTGTATCCTCAAGCAAGACAGTGAAACACCATGGTACAGAAGGTATGGCACTATCCAAGACTAGATAACATTGGTTTGATTGTGGAGTGTCCTTCTCAATAGAAGACCTGTTTACCATAGTTAAAGACTCTTTTATACCCATACCAAGTGGAAAGTACCCACTGAACAATTACAGTGCAACAGATAACCCCTTGCATGAAGAAGAATTTTTTTTTTGGTTATCTTAGTGCTGTCAGGTGTATGAAGAAACTGGAGATTACGTAAAGAATAGGCCAGACTATTCGATGTATGTGTAAGTAAAGGAAAAGTGAGTCATAACTAGAGAGAGGGATCCACTGTAGTATTATCTCCTTACTTAAAGGACCCAACAGTTCTCTAGTGGTAGTATCTCCGTGATTCGTTTAGTGGCATAGAAAATTATAAATTCCAATGATTATACTCTTCATCCTTCAAAGGGAGTTTACTTCTATTCATTCAAGAAAGGACTGCTTGGTGATTTTTACTGCCGTTGGTCAGTATTGTAATGGTGAAGTTGCAATAAACTGTAGAAGTTAATTTGAATGATCTAAAATTACGTATAATAGCATGTCTTGTACGCAATGTTCATTAAAACTATGATCGACACCCCGGAATTTCCCGTCTATTCAACCTTGCGCTCCCCACCAAATCCTGTTTCATCCTGTCTATCGCAAATAAAAAGAGGAAGTTCACCATTGGGAAGAAGAATAATGTGATATGACGAGATGGTTCCGACTTCAGTGGCTTCGAATATTGTAATTACAGCTATATTTGTTTCTGTTAATATTTATTATATCGAAGCGAGTCATTTAGGTAATTAAAATAACGTCATAATATTTACCCACGCGGCGGCATGCGCAGTACATTCATGTACCGCTTGCCAGAGTAGAGTAGCAGTGCAATAATGTTAAATTGCAAGAGAAGTGTGCCACCGCAGAGTAAAAACCAGTTGAATTAGGTGGTTAATTGGATAATTGAAATAACGTCAAAATACTCACCCACGGGTATGGCATGCACTGCACTCTACGTATGGCTTGACTGAACAGGGGAGCAGTGAAATCATGTTAAATTGCAAGCAAATCGAACCACAATGGAGCAAAAACCAGTTGAACTAACTGATTAGTTAGATAATTAAGATAACATCAAAATATTCGTCCACGCGACTGGTGTGCGTAGTACAACCATGTACAGCTTACCAGAACAGAAGAGCAATAAACTAATACTAAATTGTGAGCAAAGAGAGCCACGACCGAGCAAAAACCAGTGAGTGATTAAATAGGTTAATTCGTGGACCAACATACCCGTAAATACGATTCGGTAATGGGTTTTGCAGTATTGAACAATAGTCACAGTTATGAACGAGTAGAAAATGAAAAAGAAATTTCCATTTCCATGCATGCAGCAGGCTTGGGCCAGCATCATAAAAGGCCCCATTTTTACTTCCGCCAAAGGTTATAAAATTGAGTCACTTTATTTATTTATTACCTTCGGCAAGGAGATTATATTTTCAAGTCGATTTACTTATTTGTAGGTGTGTCTGTGGCTAGGATTATGACAAAATATCTACCACAGATAGATCTTAGGTCATGGGCGACGCCATTAAATTTTGGAAATGATCCGGATCCGCATTCTAGATCCGGTTTTGCATTTTTCCTGTTTTAAAGATTACGTCAAAACACAAGGACGGATTTCGACGAAATTTCCACCACAGGTAGATCTTAGGCCATAGAGGACTCTATTGACTTTTGGAGATGATCCGGAACCGGATCCGAATTCTAGATCCGTATTTTAATTTTTCAATTCTTCAAAGATTACATTCAAACAAATTGGCATATTGGATTTTCACCAAATTTCAACAATGGATAGATTTTGTGAATCAGAAGAAACCATGAAATTTTGGAGGTTATACGGATCAAGATCATGATTCTGGACCAACATTGCACTTTTCACTATCTTAAAATATTTTTCCTTGTTTCCTTTCCTCACTGTGCTATTTTCCCTGTTGGAGCCCCGGGGCTTATAGCATCCTGTTTTTCCAACTAGGGTTGTAGCTTATCAAGTAATAATAATAATAATAATAATAATAATAATAATAATAATAATAATAATAAGACTGTACAGTCAGCATATGAAAAATGGGAGGCGATGCCCGTAAACTTTAGTTTAATGTTAGCATTATTCATTGGTGGAGGTTTGAAATCTTTGATTGCTCTTGTTTATTCTTTTATTTGTCTGCGTGTCTGTGGACAAGATTACGTCAAAACAAAACTACTCAATGGATTTTAACAAATCTTTTACCACAGATGGATCTTACATCATGGACGACCCCATTAAATTTTGGAGATAATATGGTATCGCATCTGGATTCTAGATTATTATTTTGATTTTTCACACTTTTAAAGATTACGTCCATTAAAAATTGACACATTGGATTTTCACCAAATTTCATCAATGGACAATTATTGTGAATCGGATGTATCCATGAAATTTTGGATGTTATACAGATCAAGATCACGATTCTAGATCAACATTGAACTTTTCACCATCTACTGGACAGTTAGTATATGAAAAGCGGGAGGAAATGTCCGTACACTTTAGTTAAATTTTAGTCATATTCATTCACGGAGGTTTGAAATCTCTGATTGCTTTTGTTTATTTACTTTTTTATTTGTCTGTGTGTCTGTGGACAGGACCGGTTTACTTTAAAATTACTCAATGGATTCTGATAAAAGTTTCACCACTGATAGATTTTAGGTCATGGACAACGCCATTAAATTTTGGAGATGATTTGGTACCGAAGCCGGATTTTAGATCCGTATTTTCATTTTTCACAATTTTAAAGATTTTGTCAAAACAAATTGACACATTGGATTTTCAACAAATTTCAACAATGGATAGATATTATGCAATGGAAGAAACAGGAAATTTTGGAGACGATATTGATCAAGATCACAATTCTGGATCAATATTGCACTTTTCACCATCTACTGGACAGTCGGCATATGAAATGTAGGAGGCGATGTCCGTAGGCTTTAGTTAAATGTTGGCTGTATTCATTGTTGGAGGTCTGAAAACTGTGATTGCTCTTGGTCATTTATTTGTCTGTGTGTCTGTGGACAGGATTACATCAAAACTACTCGAC
>NC_090725.1:229004673-229009673 GCF_036898095.1 Palaemon carinicauda | reverse complement strand
CTATGTTGATTGTTATCCCCAAGGCTCGACCCACTTATCTTACTTCCCCAGTTAGTGAGTGAGTGTGAGTGAGTGGTCCCAGGGTAGTGGGGGCGGGGACCAAGGAGGCCCATTTAACCTCCTTGGCGGGGCCGCCTGGCCACGGGAGACCTGCGGAAGGCAGGGAGTCTGAAAACTGGGTCTAGTGAGAAAAAAGGAAAGACACGATCCAACTTTTCGATATAGTTTATGTATATATATATATATACGTATATATATATGTATACAAAATATATAATACATATATATATATAATGCAATATACAGTATATATATATATGTATATATATATATATATATATATATATATATATATATATATATATATATATATATATATATATATATATATATATATATATATATATATATAGACTGCATATAAAAAGTGTGCATATGTGCATTATATGAATACAGTAATATATATATATATATATATATATATATATATATATATATATATATATATATATATATATATATATATATATATATCTCGTCAAGCCCCAATAGTATTCTCTACAAATACCCGGAGAGCTTAATGGAACTTTCTTCATTAAATTGTCGCTGCAATGGGGCTGCAAATCAATGATGCAGTCGCTGCCTGATGATAAATCAATTTGGAGAGCTGAGGAAACAATATAGTCATTTAAATGATCCCCCTGGCCAACTTCAGATAATTCCTGAACAACCTTCAACCAACTTTCCACCCCTTTCTCTGGCCGGCCAGACGCAAGGCCAAGGATCATTATGGAGTAAACACCGGCTTCGGCTGGCTACGCACCAAAAATATCAAACTCATGGGATACCCCCATTCTTCCTCCCCCTAGGTTGACAGAGACCGTAGAGAAGTACCATCTACCCCAATCTCTAACCCCCTCCTCCCCTGTGACCATCTTGTATGCCAGGTGGTATTGTCAAATGCCCTAGAAGACTGCAAGGGTTGGAAGACCTCTTGGCAAAAGAAAAAGGACAGACCTAACCACAGACAGGACAGCCAGCAATCAACTAGGAAGACCTCAACTCATCACCCACCACAGAAGAAATTCCACTTCGTTATCCACCACCTGCATTCCTCAGTGACTGAAGATGCTATTAATCTACACGTTAGGAAACCCCTCATTCTTCATAGCCCCAAGTGTAAGGTTGAAGGTCAAGTTGAATACAGAATTACCTGTTTATTTCATCATCAAAAGGTCCTAGTAGGCGAAAACTTTTGCTGTGCAGTACAAGTGTTCTTTTATGATTTCAAGGGAGAATGACCTCTCCTAGGGACCCTAGACCCTTGAATTAATCTACGACAATCAGCTTCCCCCAGCAGCACCCCACCTGTCACACCCACACCCCGTAGGATTTCTGCTCTTATCTCCAAAGGTCGTCGAAATTCGTGGATTCGTTGAGTAGTTTGTCATGGAACATATACGGAATCAAACGGAATTTGTCTGTTCTTAGTAAGTTTTGTAAGCATGATGACTACAACAGCATATCTATCTCGCTGATGTATATTAATGGTTATATCATTCTGGGTGGTGTGACGAGCCGAGAGAAGGTTGTGACTCAAAGACAGGCTGAAAGCAACTGAGTAACTTTATTACAGACACTTGCCTTTATATACAAAAACTCAATGCAACAGGAAATTTCTTGTTCAACCGACACCATACCGGTTAACAGTTAACGGTTAGAAAAACAGACATATTATTTTAGGTTCAATGCAACAGAAAATTTCCTGTTCAACTGATACCACACCAGGTAACAGTTAATGGTGAGAAAGACATACATGTTATTTCAGGTACATTTTAATGCGAGGGGAGAGCGAAGATACAAGCATAATATATACACAAAATGAAATGTCGTTACTATGTACGATCGTGTGATACACGGTTGGTATAGTGGTATGAAATATGGTCTCTCACTTCTATGGCATTGATCTTTGAATAAGTGCATGAAAACAGTGACATTTCAAATAAGACTTCAGTCTACAGGTAATGCTTGAAGGTAAAACCATGTTAGTGATTAATGCTATTTCCTTTGGGAGTGCCAAGCCAATTCTGATCATTATTGCATAATGAAGGGAGAAGTTAAAATATCTTCAATGATACCTTTGCTGAACACGTGTGCCTAATAGGAGATTTTAATGTGCTCATAACTAGACTTATTTCATAATGAATTAACACATTTCTGTCATCAGTAGTCACTTCAAATTAGCGATGTTGTCCTCTTGCTTCCTTCTATTTACATATATACGAAACAGAAATAATCTATCCAGAACATAGTGGCTTGATCATCGTATTACCTCTGACAGCCCGCAGAGCTCAATCACTGAATGTATTTTACAATGCGACCTATCATCTTCATTCGACCACATATCCCTGCAGATCACATTTTATACACCCTCCCTCCCTGTGGTACCCATCCAAAGGTAGAGGGTACCATCCATCTCATGGGACTTCAATAACCTCCAAACATCTGCCGCATACAAACGCTCATCTGAAAGTAATCTCTAGCCAGCTGGAGTCCTACTATGTAATAATCCTAAGTGCCGCAACAAACTGCATAAAGCAAAACTAAAGGAATTTTACTTGAATATAGTAAATACCATACGGAACTCAATATTAGTAACCATCGAAACATACCTGATTGGAGTGATTTAGTTAAAAAACCTCTACTCACACTCTCGAGAAATGTTCCTTCTTTGGAAGAACGGTAGAAGCCAGAGAGAAGGTCCCCTTGCTCTACAGATGAGGCAAGTGAGGGTGTAGCTCAAACATGCCCTCCGTCAATGTCATCTCAATGGAAATCAACTACAAGCCAATGCATTGTCCAGAAAATTGGCCACCCATGACTTCCTCTGCCTTTGGAAAGATATAAGTTCACGAAACTCAAAGTCAAACAAATTATCCCAAAGAGTAGGAGAAGCTGTCGGTGAAGAATCCATAGAGAGAATGTGGGATGATCACATTAGCACCATCCTAACTTGTATGAATGACCAAGATACCCAGAATGAAGTGTATACTCTCATCAGTGACAATGTGGAATTTCAAGATAGTGACCATATCTCACTGAGTGATGTATGCGATAATATCAAGAAATTACCTGGTAAAAGGGCATCTTACTGCAATGGCCTCTTCACAGTCTTTCAGATTATGCCATCCTTTAATTTATATCCTATTAG
This sequence comes from Palaemon carinicauda, assembly GCF_036898095.1. Lineage (NCBI taxonomy): Eukaryota > Metazoa > Arthropoda > Malacostraca > Decapoda > Palaemonidae > Palaemon > Palaemon carinicauda. Next base: position 229,006,462 of record NC_090725.1, on the reverse strand, counting down.
ATGAACTATTCAGTGCCTGTATAATTTTACAATATCTCCCTGAATCCCTTCTACTTATCCCCTTAATACCTCTCATAAGATACAAACAAAAGGATGCAAGTGACCCTTCAAACTACGGCCCCATTGCCATCACAACAATTTCATGGAAGATATTTAAATCTCTTCTATTCCATCGCCTTGGGCAGTTTCTTCATACTGCAGACAATCTATCCACTTAACTGACACCTGAATATACTGTATACTCTAAAGGAGATATTGAATGTCTCTCTGTCCTCGGCCTCTTCTGGCTGCTTATGCTTTGTAGATGTGTGGAAAACATTTGACAGATTAAACTATCTGAAACTCTTTTTGAAACTACACAAAGAGGGAACTGCTCTGTATCTCATCAGTATCTTAGTCTGCTGGTTCTCCACACAGCATTTCTGTCAAATGGGACAATGTCCTATCCTAAACATTCAGTTCATCTAACGGTCTCGGGCAAGGATGCATCCTTTCACCATATTCAAATAATGATTATACAGATGAATTGAATGTCAGACTAAATTCACTCCCCATTGATTGTACGGTTAATGACTACCATAAATGACCTGTGCTACGCTGACGATATGGTCCATATCTCGCTCTCAGGGTAAGGCTTTAGCGTCTTGTCAATACTGCAACGCGTACGCTAATGATCATGATATGATATATAATGAATCGTAAACGCATTGCATGTCTGTCCTCCCAAGAGCACTCCTATTCTTAAACAGCATATTTTCCTTCAAAACCATCAGCTAGTATTTGCCAATGATTCTCTTTACCTACGTCACATCATTACGAAAGACTTAAAACAGGCATTGTAAATTTTGCTGCTTAGAGAACGTGGTATCGAGAAGGTTTGCCTTTTGACACCAAGATACCAAAAAAAAAAAAAACTCCTCTTTCAAACCTATTGCTATAATATTTATGGTTGCTCACTATGGGCAAATTATACACGTGAATCGATGAGACGTATTACAGTCATTCGCAATGACATCCTAAGACGCCTCACGAATACCCTGAGGCACCATTCGACATCAGCAATGTTTATTGAGAATAGATTGAATAACCTAAAAACCATTATTTGACGCTCGATAGTAGGTCTCACCTCCCACCTACAGTCTAGTGAAAATCCCCTAATTCAAAATGTGCTTGCAAGTGCAGCCAAAATAAAATTCAAAATGTCGAAAACTTGGAGTAGGGAAGCGTCAGTTCCGAGAATTATATTTGTTGTTTTTTTGTGGATGTGGCCATGCAAAATCTTCATCACCTATATAACTTTATGTATAATCTCCAGTAATGTTATTATACTATTGATATAACATTTTCTGTTTAAACGTCTCGTATATCCTTTACACTACCTAATTCTCATGGTCATCTCTATTTTTCCTCTTGTCATTTACTGTTGATATGCGTATTATCATCATCATCATGAGTTTATTGTTATTGTGATTTTATTTCCAGTATTATTACCCCTCCCCACGAAGTTGGGAGGAGGTTGTGTTTTCGGCCCTGTTACTCTGTTTATGAACAACTTCCTGGTCACAATCTTGCTCTAGTGAAACTTTCAGTGATTCATTGTTTCGTTGAGACATAGAAGTGATTCAATTTTGAAATAGGTCAAGGTCAAGGTCAAGGTCGAGCAAAAGGTCGAGAAATAAGCTGCCGTGGCAGACGTCTGAACTCTTGAGTGCTTATCTAGTCATTGGCCCTGCTGAGATTACGACCACTGCTACCAGTATACCATAATTATAGATGACCGTCTACAGTA
>NC_090725.1:228994673-228999673 GCF_036898095.1 Palaemon carinicauda | reverse complement strand
TTGTGGAAGGATTGTAGGAGAAAGTGTTAAGATTAAGTACCGTGGTTGGTGAAAAGAATCGGGCAGACCCAATAGCTCTTTTTTTTTTTGTTTTTTTTTTTTTTTTTTTGTGCGCCAGAATCATGCCTAGTGGACTACCAGGAGGTGATTTCTCTTGTCAGCCTCCAAGGGACTTGTGTTTTCATGATTATTCATTTTCTAGGTTTTGTTTATTTATTTGTTTTAATTTATTAATACTCTGGATTTGGTTCTTCCTGAGCAATGAATGGAGCTATCCTATTCCACCAGGAATGCTCGTTTTATGTGTCTGTTATTTCCTCACTTGTTTTTGCAACTTCTGGTCTTTTAATATTTCCCAGGATTGTATGGCCCTTCTATGGTACCTGACGTTAATTGGCTCAAGATTATATATATTATGGAGTGTTTTGCTGTTTTCATTGCTGTTATTGTTATATTATTGTTGTTATGGTTTTGGTTTTGACCATGAATGTTTATCATGTTTCCATTTTGGAGTTTTTGTTGGGTTTTCCTTTTTGATTGAGCTATTGTGCATGCGGGTGCTATTGGATATTCAAATAGAGGTCTTTTCAAGCTTTTGTAAAGATTTATTCTCATGTTTTTATCTAATAGTTAGAAACGTTTTATTGCCCCTTTCTTGTGTTTTGCCTGTTATAGTTTTTGTTTAATATGACAGCCTATGCCAGTTCTTTTAATAGAGAGACCAAGGATAATGACTTCGTTATTTAATGGGTTATTTGTGTTGTTTACTGTTATTGGTGCTGGTTTGCTTTTTGGTACAGATTAAGAGTTGGAGTTTGTTGCTGTTTGTTTTTATTCTCCATTTATTTTCGTAATCATTTATTCTTCTGATCTCTCTTTCGGTTTTTATTTTCAGAAATCTTTTGAAATTTGAAGGATGCATTATTACTTGTGTGATGTCATCTGCATAGGTATAGTTTATGGCATATTAGGAGGTGGTTGGCATATCTGCTGTGTAGATAATAAAAAGAGTTGGGGATAGTATGCCTTCCTGTGGAACCCAAATTTTATACCTATTGTTTCACCCAGTTTTCCATCAGTGCTATGTAATCTGACAGTTCTGTCCTTAATGTAGCTTGAGGGGAGTTTTTCCATTAATATTGGTAGATCCAATTGGAGTATTTTAAATTTGAGGCCGTCGTGTCATACTTTATCAAATGCCTTGGAGATATCTCTGCAGATGATATTGCATTGGTATTTTTATTTAGTTGGTTCGTGACTATTGTTTCGTAAATTACCATAAGGACAGTTTCAGTGCTTCTCACTGTTCCAAAACCGTGTTGGTATTTGTACAATTTTTTTTTTTCAATTAAAATTGTTTTTTTGATAATTTACATCAAACGGGAAATATAGTGTTCCTATATCTTCCCTTTCCCAATAACACAGTTATTTTATTTTAAAATACAATATGGTTTCCCTTACATTTTTTAATAAAATCAGTTATTTTATTATTATTAATTACAAAACATATTTGTTCATACAGATCTGCAATGGAATCATTTCTGATTCCATCAAATTCTTTACATTCCATAATCTAATAATACAACTTATGACTTTTGTCTTGTTTACAAAATTTACAAGGTACATTTTTGTCTTTATTGAATTCCCAATAATACTTATATCCCAATCTAAATCTCATAACCCAACTATCAAACAAAGTAGATCGTTTTCCATAAGTTACATTTGTTCCTTCAGAAATTTTCAAATAAGGATATAAACAACTACTTCCCTTTTCCAGTAATAGCTTAATAGTTAATAGCTCATTTTGATTTCTAACTGATCTTGTATGACTTTTAATATTATTAAGACTTATTAATTCGAAAATATCACTTCCATATTTTTCTGCCCCCTGTTTAGCTAACTTATCTACAATATCATTATAATATATATTTACATGGGAAGGTATCCATATAAATTCAACTTTATTATTATTTAAATCAATATTATAAACCAAATTTCTACATTTATTTACAACAGATTTATAACGAGGCTCTTTAGCCTTCAATGATTTTAATGCACTTTGGCTGTCTACAAAAATAAGAAATATCTTTCCTAATATCAGAAACTACTTTTAATCCTTCATATATTGCACATAGTTCAGAAAGTGCTACAATTTGTTCCTTCTATTTTAAAACTTTCTTTTTCTAACTCTCATTTTCCATTTTCATCATAAACACAATTTATAAATCTACATCCAGCTCCATGTTCACTAACCGATCTATCACAATAAATATGAACAGAATTAATCTTTTTTACATTTATTAATTTATTTCTAATAAAATAATATTTTAATTCAATAGTATCATACTCTCTCTTTTTATAATCCAGATTTTCTATATCTATATTTTTACATTTTAAACTCCAAGGACATAGATATATTTTCTTCAAATATGTCACATAACGAAGTCAAATTTTACTCCTTCAGATTTTGAAGTAACTTTGGTATATACATTGATTTTTTATTTATCAATTCCATAATATATATTGTGAAAGTACTTTTCACCTCTCCTAATCATTCTCATTACACACATCATTGTTATTTCTTTTATTCTATCACACACACTGGGCATTTTTGTTTCCATTCTCATTACTTCAATAAGAGTTGTTTTTGGACAACCCAAGACAACCCTTAATGCCTCATTTTGAATGAGTTCCAATTGCCTTATCTTATTGTTAGGAAACAACGCCAGAAGTGGAGCAGAATAATCAATAATTGACTGTGTGGTTGTCAAATATATCATTCTTAACAATGGTATACCAATTCCCTTTCCACAGTTTGCCAATACTCTTAAAGGTTTAAGTCTACTAATACACAAATTTTTTACATAGTCTATATGTGCATAATTATATTTAAATCCAGTATTAAAACCTAAGTATTTATATGATTGTACCTTTTGCAGTTTAAGATTATTCATAACTAAATCTGTTTTACGTTCTATTCTTGACTGATATTTACCTTTATTAATAATTATTAAACCAGAATTAATACAGAACTCTTGAATCTGATTAACTATATTTTGCATAGTAGAAAAGTAATGACTCTTAATAACAATATCATCAGCATAAATAATAGTTTGTACTTCATTTCCAAAATTAAACCTTGCAATTCTATCTATTAGGACATTAAATAGTATAGGACTTAACATACCCCCTTGAGGAGTACCTAAGCTTATATCAAAAACATCAAATTCAACCCCCTGGAAAATCACTTAACCTTTTCAATCAGACAAATAGTCTTTTATCCACTTTAACAAATTTCCTGATATTCCTTTATTAACTAATTTTTCCAATAAAATATTTTTATTTGCTTTATCAGAAGCATTCTGTAAATATACAAACAACCCATAGTTAGATTTATTATTGCCTAATACCTTCATAATACAGTCAGCAGTCGATTTACCTTTAATAAAACCATATAATTTTCAGAGAATAAACCTCCAATTTTATAATCTAACCTGTTTCGTATTACCCTTTCCATCATTTTACAAAAGCAAAAGGTCAGTGAAACTGGTCTAAAACCCCCAGTACTCTTTCTAATAGGAATAATAATAGCAATTTTCAAAGCCCTTGGAAATCTCCCATATGACAAATTAAACAAGTCAACAATAGGGCTATTTTTTAACATCACAAGGCAATTCAAAATATCATATGGAACTCTGTCTTCACCTGGTGCTGTAGATTTTCCTGTATTTAATGCATATAAAATTTCGTCCCTATTTATGGGAATACAAGTATCATCCTCAACATTTCCTTGACTTTCAAAAAGATCTTTCCAAAAATGTTCTCTATTTTTTAAGTAATTCCTCATATCCAGCGGCAGACTATCAAAGCTTGCAATATATTCCCACTTTTCTTTTAACCTTCTTACTTCATCTATTGGATTTTGGGTGTACAAAGGGTTTCTTTTTAATTCCTCTAATTCTATTAACACTATCTCAAATCATAGACAATTTTTTTGATTTGGATAAATTACTTAAATGTTCATTCCAATACTTTCCTCTTGCCTCCTTTCTAATTTCTGTATATGAAGTTGCAACATTTTACAAAGTTTCTTTGATTTCTGAAGTTGGATTTTTTAACCATAGATTATGACACTTTTTTAAAAACACTTTTCCATTCAATAACCAATTTATCTTTACAATAATCAGGTATATGTGACTTACCCTTTGCTTTTTGTTTTACAATATTAAAAAATTCATCTATAGTTCTTAGAAAATCTTCATAGAATTCATTTTCATCAGTTACCTCCAATAATCTATATACCTCATATCAATTTTCAATATACTTTATAAATTTTTTCTTGTGAGTTTCATTTTTAAATCTATACCTTTTTCTCTGAAAAGCAGTTTCAATTTTACTTAATTTTAAATTTACACCTATAGCAAAATGATCACTAAGTAACTCATTAATTACAGTGTACTCACCAACAACTTCCCCCATATCATATATAAGTGCATAATCTAATCTCCCACCCCTAATATGAGTGGGATCTTTATTACCTAATAATTCAAATTTATCATTTGTTTCCGTCAAATATTTCGCAGTCTTACCATTATTATTATTTGTTTCATTAAAACTACCAAAAAATTCATGTCTTGCATTTAAATCACCCATCATAATATCTTATCTCTATCACTTAATATTTTGTCATAAAAATCGTCAGTTTGGAGTCCATTAACATGAATATACACGTTAATTATAAAAAAATAAAATTTTCTAATATCAATTTCAATACTACATATTCTATATCATTTATTCTTTCAGCAACAATTAATTCTGCTGGTATATTATTCTTAACAAAAGTTATCAAACCTCTAGTGTTTTTTGTAGCATCAGCAAGCAATTCAAATTTTTTATAACATTTTAATAATTCCGCATTATTATATTCACGAACTTCTTGTAAATAAATAATATAAATTCCATTAACCCAAACATAAGAATGCATATAATTTATTCTACAA
>NC_090725.1:228939673-228954673 GCF_036898095.1 Palaemon carinicauda | reverse complement strand
TATACCCACTTAGTCATTTATCTCATTGTATTTCGTACTTGAATCGTCTGATATTCAATTTCAAACATGCGGACATTCCATTCCAATTATGTAAATAATAATGATAATCTAAAAAATATGTATATTCCAAAATAGACAAGCTCCTGAATGCTCAATATAAGAACTTTCAAACAGATTGATTATTATGTTTAAAATGAGTGGGTTTGGGTCCACACGCAACTGCTTTTCTGGTGTTTCTGGTGATGGGTAAATAAACGAAGAATCTGGTTGCTTGGGTTTGCCCCCAAAAAATAAATAAATAAATAAATAGAGATTGTTTTTCATGTTTGGGACCCTTAGGGTTGGTATATATACATGATAGGATCTCGAAAGCTCAGACAAAGAAGCTTCTCGTAAAACTCGACAATTCACGGCATCTCGCTTCCAATATACCACACTGAGTTCAATCTGCAGATCCAGCTGAGGATGAATCAAAAAGACTACAATTGAGCTTATAGATGCCAAGTCTCTTGAAGGTTTTAAAGGTCACTCATGAATGGCAGAGGCAAGGGACAGATACAATGTCCTAGCAGGACAACGCACTAGAGGCCGACCATATATCCATATGATGCGCCCAAGCCCTCTCTACCCAAGCTTTGACCAGGGAGGGTCAGGCAATGGCTGCTGATGACTTGGCAAGTAGACCTATAGGCTCCCCCAAACCCCCCATATTTAGCTTACAAGGATAGTGAGGTTGCAGACGCTACAAAAAACTATCGAGTCTGAGCGGGGTTCGATCTCCTGTCTAGCAGAATGTCAGGCAGAGACTTTCTAATAGGCCCCCAAAACCCTAAAAACCTTTTTATAAAATAGGAGGGTAGCAACAATGATAATTGTGTCGATGGAAACATCCAATATCGTATGTCTTTTATTATGGACATTAAACGAATCAAACCTTTACGCAAGAGCTCTGGCTCAGTATGAAAATGGTGCACGGGAAACCTATCTCACAAATACAACAAAATAGAATAGAAATTCTACCTTAGGCTGTTGAACGAAAATCATGGGAACCTACAACTGAGATGAATCTTGGTCTTGAAAATCTGACAAGACTGAAGTCGAGGCAAATGTTTCTCTAGCTATCAAGCTGAAAAATTGAACAAGAAAGTTTATCACGGCGACAGTGAGGTAACATCCGTGGAAAATTGGTTAAAAATAATGTTGGTTTACTCTTCTGTCTATGGCTTCAATTATAGGTTTATCATTGCAGGAGAGTATACTTTACCAAAGAGAAGTGTACAAAAAAAGAAAAAATAATAATAATAATAATATTCACTAGGTGTGTAGAAGGACTGGGTAGAAGGAATTATGTAGTTGTCATGGGTGACTTAAATGCTAGAGTGGGCGCTGGAGAGGTAGAAGGTGTCATTGGGAAGTATAGCGTACCAGGTGAAAATGAGAGTGGTGAGAGACTGGTAGATATGTGTGTTAAGCAAGAGATGGTGATAAGTAATAGCTTTTTCAAAAGGAAATAAAAATAAATATACATGGGTAAGAGTGACAAATGGAAGAGTAGTAGAAAGGGAATTAATGGATTATGTGTTGATAACTAAAAGAATGTTTGGAAGATTGAAAGACGTGCACGTGTTTAGGGGTATGGCTATCGGTATGTCTGATCATTTTTTGGTGGAAGGAAAATTAGTTGTAGCAAAAGAGTGGGGGAATAGAGTAGGTGGATGTAAAAGGGAGCTAGTGAGGGTTGAAGAGCTAATAAAACCGGGGGTAAAAAGTAAATATCAGGAAAGTGAATGTAAGAGAAACTGCTAATTTAGAGGAGGAGTGGAAGTTAGTAAAAGAAAATTTTGTTGGGATTGCAAGTGATGTGTGTGGCAAGAAGGTTGTTGGAGGCAGCATGAGGAAGGGCAGTGAATGGTGGAATGAAGGAGTGAAGGTAAAAGTGGAAGAAAAAAAGAGGGCTTTTGAAGAATGGCTGCAGAGTAATAGTATAGAGAAGTATGAAAAATATAGAGAGAAAAATGTGGAAGTAAAGCGCAAGGTACGTGAGGCAAAGAGGGCAGCTGACCTGAGGTGGGGTCAGGGATTGGGTAATTCATATGAAGAGAATAAGAAGAAGTTTTGGAAAGAAGTGAAGAGAGTAAGGAAGGCTGGTTCAAGAATTGAAGTGACAGTGAAAGATGGAAATGGAAGGTTGTTAAAAGGAGAGGAGGCAAGGAAAAGATGGGCGGAATATTTTGAAAGTTTACTGAATGTTGAGGATAATAGGGAGGCAGATGTAATTGCTGTTGCTGGTGTTGAGGTGCCAGTGATGGGAGATGAGAATAAGAGAGAGATTACAATAGAGGAAGTGAGGAGAGCACTAGATGAAACGAGAGTAGGAAAAGCGTCTGGTATGGATGGTGTGAGAGCTGAGATGTTGAAGGATTGTACGTGAATGGTTGGTGAGATTGTTTAATATGTGTTTTGTGTTGTCAATGGTACCTGTAGATTGGGTTTGTGCATGTATTGTACCACTATATAAGGGTAAGGGAGATGTGCATGAGTGTTGTAATTCAAGAGGTATTAGTTTGTTGAGTGTTGTTGGAAAAGTGTATGGTAGAGTAATGATTAATAGGATCAAGGATAAAACAGATAATGCAATCTTAGAAGTACAGAGTGGTTTTAGAAGAGGTAGGGGTTGTATGAATCAGATTTTTACAGTAAGGCAGATATGTGAGAAATATTTAGCAAAAGGTAAGGAGGTGTATGTTGCGTTTATGGATCTGGAGAAAGCGTATGATAGAGTTGATAGGGAAGCAATGTGGAATGTGATGAGGCTATATGGAGTTGGTGGAAGGTTGTTGCAAGCAGTGAAAAGTTTCTACAAAGGTAGTAAAGCATGTGTTAGAATAGGAAATGAAGTAAGTGATTGGTTTCCGGTGAGAGTGGGGCTGAGACAGGGATGTGTGATGTCGCCGTGGTTGTTTAACTTGTATGTTGATGGAGTGGTGAAAGAGGTGAAAGCTCGAGTGCTTGGACGAGGATTAAAACTGTTAGACGAGAATGACCATGAATGGGAGGTAAATCAGTTGTTGTTTGCGGATGATACTGTACTGGTTGCAGACACAGAAGAGAAGCTTGGCCGATTAGTGACAGAATTTGGAAGAGTGTGTGAGAGAAGGAAGTTGAGAGTTAATGTGGGTAAGAGTAAGGTTATGAGATGTACAAGAAGGGAAGGTGGTGCAAGGTTGAATGTCATGTTGAATGGAGAGTTACTTGAGGAGGTGGATCAGTTTAAGTGCTTGGGGTCTGTTGTTGCAGCAAATGGTGGAGTGGAAGCAGATGTACGCCAGAGAGTGAATGAAGGTTGCAAAGTGTTGGGGGCAGTTAAGGGAGTAGTAAAAAATAGAGGGTTGGGCATGAATGTAAAGAGAGTTCTATATGAGAAAGTGATCGTACCAACTGTGATGTATGGATCGGAGTTGTGGGGAATGAAAGTGATGGAGAGACAGAAATTGAATGTGTTTGAGATGAAGTGTCTAAGGAGTATGGCTGGTGTATCTCGAGTAGATAGGGTTAGGAACGAAGTGGTGAGGGAGAGAACGGTTGTAAGAAATGAGTTAGCAGTTAGAGTGGATATGAATGCGTTGAGGTAGTTTGGCCATGTTGAGAGAATGGAAAATGGCTGTCTGCTAAAGAAGGTGATGAATGCAAGAGTTGATGGGAGAAGTACAAGAGGAAGGCCAAGGTTTGGGTGGATGGATGGAGTGAAGAAAGCTGTGGGTGATAGGAGGATAGATGTGAGAGAGGCAAGAGAGCGTGCTGGAAATAGGAATGAATGGCGAGCGATTGTGACGCAGTTCCGGTAGGCCCTGCTGCTTCCTCCGGTGCCTTAGATGACCGCAGAGGTAACAGCAGTAGGGGATTCAGCATTATGAAGCTTCATCTGTGGTGGATAACGGGGGAGGATGGGCTATGGCACCCTAGCAGTACCAGCTGAACTCGGTTGAGTCCCTTGTCAGGCTGGGAGGAACGTAGAGAATAGAGGTCCCCTTTTTGTTTTTGTTTCATTTGTTGATGTTGGCTACCCCCCAAAATTGGGGGAAGTGCCTTGGTATATATATGTATGTACCATATCTCACATACATCTGGTACTTTTGTTTATACCTATTTTTCCGTTTTTTTACTGATCAGTAAGGATATTTTTTCTGCATTTCATCCTAACATCATAGCAATGGACGTGGAATCAATTATCATTTCCAGTAATCGTAGATATTACCGTGTAATTACATATGTCCCAATTATCATCATTATTATTATTGTCATTATTATTACTGGTGTTGTTTTACTGTTTGTTTAGTTATGATAATAGAAACAGTTACCAAACATTTCAAAACGTTTTCGCATTAGATAATGAAATGTATTCCTCTCATTTTGTCAGACATCTAGTCCAGAACAATTGAGGACTCTTCATTCTGTTAATTGCTTGAAAGGATGACTTGGTTCCATTGTTAGTGCATATGACTGCTTGCTCTCCGTCGAACTGACAAACAGAAATGATGGAACGCATTTCATCACATTTCACGGTGTGCTGAATCGCCTTGTTTAACGTTGAATTGGTTGCAATATAATCTAATATTTGCTTTTGTTTAGTTTTCAAATGTTATGAATAATGAACAGATGCCAGTTATCAGAAATTTCAAATCGGTTTATGTATATTTTTATAAGAGATTATATTGTTGGAATTTCAAGAATATCATTTAGGAGATAATTTGCTTGCACTTCTCTATTCAGCTATGCGTGTATACATGCATTTATACCCTAATGCTTTGTGTATGTATGAGCATCTGTATAGATTAATGCGTTCTCTTAATTCTAAATCCCGATTTCATAAAGTAGTTTTCTCTCCCATTACTTGATTTGGACCATTGATAAATATTTTTGGAAATCAAGTAAATGTGACTCATTCTATAGAAAGAACAGAGGTGATTGTAAGCTCTCCATCATTAAAACAAATGATCACAAGAATATTTGCCTCCAGTTGCCATGAAACCGAACTCTTATAGTTTGTTTACATAGTTTAATTGGTTGACTACTTTTTCTGAAAGACCAGCAATTCCACCTCATTGTCAGTTAGTTTCAGAGGCGTAATACTAAAACCATGAATAGGTAATCTGTGTTCACTCTTCTCATGGTCACATTGAGTCTTAGTTTTATGTAAATACTAATGTAAATATTTATCAGTGTACCGGGGCCGTCAAAAATAATGTCTTAACTATTTAGATAGATATGCATACTGTACACAAGCACACGCGCAGATTCGGCCCTGCCCGCTCATTTCCCCTTTTCTAAGTACAACCCGCTGGTTCGACACTTAGCAAGAGTGTGTGGTTTCCGAGTGTACATCTCAGGGGGTACCCCCCTTTAACCTGGGTATGACTACTACTCTGGCCTCCTGAGCGTGACAGGACATATATATATATATATATATATATATATATATATATATATATATATGTATGTATATATATTTATATATATATATATATACTGTATATTCAAACACTTGTTTTTTTATGGTATGCGGGAGATTACTAACAGGGTGTGGTTAACATCTCATACTCACGATTCGGGGGTCGGAAGTTCAAGCAGGTAGCTCGTAGAAATCTTATTAGTGTTCAGTACCCCCACCGTGTCTGTGAGGTAAGGAGGTAAGAATGGGTGGTTTGTGGGGACCCTACAGGACTACTTGGTGCTTCATTAGCAGTCATTGCATGCCCTTCCATGTCCTAAATTGGGTAGAGAGGGGATTTGGCCTGTCCCTTGCCTCTGCCTGCGTAAGTGGCCTTTCAACTTTTAATGTTGTTTTAAACAATTTCCTCTTCCTGGATATACTCTTGGGGGTTTGTTGTAGTTTGTGCTTGCAATGACTTGCTTGCATTTATATTACGACGAATATTTATGATTATAACTGACATTTCTAATACTAAACGGTGATGAAATGCTATCATTATTATTATCATTACTATTACTATTACTATTATTATTATTATTATTATTATTATTATTATTACTTGCTAAGCTACAACCCTAGCTGGAAAAGCAGGATGCATTAAGCCCATGGGCACTAACAGGGAAAATAGCCCAGTGAGGAAAGGAAACAAGGAGAAATAAAGTATTCTAAGAACAATTTTAACATTAAAATAGATACTTTCTATATAAACTATAAAAATTAAAAAAAAAAAACAAGAGATAGAGAAATTAGATAGATTATTGTGCCCGAGTGTACCCTCAAGTAAGAGACCTCTAACCCATGTCAGTGGAAGACCATAGTACAGAGGCTATGGCACTACCCAAGGCTAGAGAACAATGGTTTGATTTTGGAGTGTTGTCCTCCTTGAAGAGCTGCTTACCATAGCTAAAGAGTCTCTTCTACCCTTACCAAGAGGAAAGTAGCAACTGAATAATGACAATACAGTTGTTAACCTTGAGTGAAGAAGAGTTGTTTGGATATCTCAGTGTTGTCAGGTGTATGAAGACAGAGGAGAATCTGTAAAGAATATGCCAGATTATTCGGTGTATGTGTAGGTAAAGGGAAAGTGAACCGTAACCAGAGAGAAGGATCCAATGTAGTACTGTCTGGCCAGTCAATGGACCCAATAACTCTCTAGCGGTAGTATCACAATGGGTGGCTGGTGCCCTGGCCAACCTAGTATCTATTAGACATATACTATATAAGGCAATATTTTAATAAGTACAGGCAGTCAATCGACAGCACTTATGATGTCCAATTCTACGTGTCTATGAGAGAGAGAGAGAGAGAGAGAGAGAGAGAGAGAGAGAGAGAGAGACCGAAATATTTTGATGTAGATACGATGCATTGAGAAAAGAGCTTCTCTCACCCGCCACTTTGGTTTGGTTTGACTATAATGGACTTCATCAGGTTTGGCAATCTTTCCTTTTACATTAATACAAGATCTCCAGCAACCAATGTATGCATACAATTGAATTTATCATAATTTCTTATATCCGAGCCACGCCAACATGGAGGAACTACATTATAGCAAACCTTGAGCAGGAACAAAACAAGCTCTATGCAATTTCCGACATACTTGTAAAGAGATTATCCTTCTGCCACTGTGGCGTCTATGAATGTTCCACATACACTATCTTTACGTGAAAAAAAAAATTAACATCTTACTCTTATTCATAATTACATTATGTATAAAATTGATACATTGCCACTACTCTGCTGAAATGACCTTTGCAGAAAACCTCCAAGATAATTTGAAAGCTCAGTTTCGGATGAAGTCTTTCCAATTCGGATGAGCTATTTTCCGTTGGGTCTTTGGATCGTGAATAGCAGGCAGGAACCAGCTAAGTCATATCCAAAAACTTTGTAAGATACTGCCCTAGCAATGTGCCAAATTTCATGCTTGTATCACCAAAGGCACATTTTTTTTTTCACATGTCTGCCCGGCTACCAGCTACAGTATATCAACCGAGTTTCTCCCCGTCCCTAGGGAGGGGGGAGAGTAGTCATACCCTGGTGAGAGGGGGTGCGTGTGCGTGTGCGTGTGCGTGTGTGCGCAGACAAAACATCTTACGGTGAAGCTAGAAAAGATAAATGGCGCCTTTATACTTCAATATTTTCGCCATTTTTTTTTTCTTTTTTTTCCGTCCTAATTGTCACCTCTACCAAGGAGTTCCTATTTTGGGTTTGGTTTGTTCGTGTGTCAGTCGAGTATGCAAAGGTTGTGTGTATTGTGAATGCTCACAAAAACTTTACCAAATAATTGTGCTTTGGCGTATGAATTACTTAGCTTAGTTTTAAATACGCCAGTCTTAAACTCGATCACAATAGGTTTTTTGTATAATATTCTAATTTTATCGTGACTGACAGCGAGTAATTAGATTTTGGGAGAGGAAGGATTATAACTTTTGAGGAAAATGGATCTTATCAGAGATTGGGGGCTTCAACCGCTTTTGTTATCAATGTTATCATTAGTTTTATCATACTTATCATATTTTTATTGCTGTTTTGTTATATAATGTCTTTATTGTTTTTTTTTTTTGCTTTTACCATTCAACTATTGTCCCTCTGAGTTTGAAATTTTTGTCTAGCTGCATACAGCGCTGCCTCTATTCCGTTCTACATTTTATTACCTTCGTCAATTTCATTGCGAAGGTTGTTTTGATAGCGCGTGTATTTATTTTTTTGTACGTGTGTTTGTAATAAGCATAACTCGAAAACTATATGACTCAATCTCATGAATTTTGGTGGGAGGACTAGCCATACTCCAAGGACAACTTGATTAGATTTTGGGAGTGATTGGGTCAAAAGCCAAGGCCGAGGTCACGAAAATGTCAGAAACAACTTTTTGCCATATCGAGGCCAATTTTTATCTTATTTGCATGAAATTAGTGCCAAAAATGTGCATACAGTAATTCAATTCCCTATCTTGTGATAAACATGATATAGTGATGTCATTACCCTTGTTAGCAGTTGGGGTCAAAAGTCAAGAGGATCAATGAACTTGCACAAAGTGCTTGAATTTTTTTTTTTTTTTTTTTTTTTTTTTTTTTTTTTTTTTTTTTTTTTAGGCCGTGATGCAAACTTTAGATAACAGATGTTTTGGGATCAAGCACCCACAATTTGTCATCAGTTTTCTTTATGGCAAAAGTTGTGGTGGTGAAGGTGCGTGCTCTAGCGAGTGCCCGTTCTAGTTATTACCTTCACCAAGGAGGTTATGCAATCGAGTTGGTTTATTTCTTTATTTGTCTGTCTATGTGACTGTTGGCAGGATTATGTCAAAACTATTTGACGTATTTTGACGACATTTTTACCACAGATAGATCCTAGGTCATGGACGATCCGATTACATTTTGGACATGATCTGGATTCTGCATCTGGATTTGCAATTTTGGCCATTTTAAAGATAATGTCAAAACTGCTCCACTGATTGTGACAAAATTTTCAACACAGAGAGATGTTAGGTCATAGACGACCCCACTAAATACTGGAGATGATCCAGGTACGGATTCTAGATCCAGATTTGCAGTTTCGTCATTTTAAAGAGAACGTTAAATCAAATTGACGGATTTTGACGAAATTTAGACCACAGATAGATCTGAGGCCATGGACGACCATTAACCTTTGGCGGGGGTCAGAAATCTCTGATTGCTCTTATTATTATTATTATTATTATTATTATTATTATTATTATTATTATTATTATTATTATTATTATTATTATTATTATCATAAAACAGATATGACCCATTTTGAAGCTTGGCTGCTGATGACTCTGTAACAATGGTACGTGACCAATCTCCAGTTTTTTTTTTGTTTCCCTTGTGCTTCTTATGCAAGCTTCCGTCGTTGATCAATCGTCTATCTTGTCTGATATCAGTTGAACTGTGCTGTCGCAAAGCCGGTGGTAGAAGTCATAAAATCAGTTTTCATGGATTCAAAAGCAAATACTTCCAATCCATCTTCCACATGCAATCTTAAAAAATCCAAGTTCATAAATTCTTGTGGTAACACATATCTCGTCATGGCTATGGACCTCTTCAAATGTCCGCATATAAACACTGGAAACCTTTAATTCATACTCTCAGGTAGGTTGCCCAGGGCACCAGCCACCCGTTGAGATACTACCGCTAGAGAGTTATGGGGTCTTTGACTGGCCAGACGGTACTCCGTTGGTCCCTTCTCTCTGGTTACGGTTTATTTTCCCCTTGCCTGCACATACACCGAATAGTCTGGCCTATTCTTTACATAATCTCCTCTGTTTTTGTTGAAGTTTTTATAGTTTATTTAGATTTAAAAAAAATTATTTTAAGGTTATTGTTCTTAAAATTTTCTATTTTTCCCTGTTTCCTTTCCTCACTGAGCTATTTCCCCTGTTGGAGCCCCTGGGCTTATAGCATCCTGCTTTTCCAACTAGGGTTGTAGCTTAGCAAATAATAATAATGATAATAAAAATGAACTACCTGAAGTCACTGTGAATGGTACAGCAAATGCCACAAAGTGGCCAAATTACTCGCAAAGAAAAATTAAGATGACGTGAAAATTTCAGAAACTCAACTTGGTTCAGAATCGATAACTGAAAATAAGGGAACTAACGACAGGGTAATACCAAGTCAAGCAACCTCCATCAGACTGAACTTCAGTACCCCCCCCCCCCCCCAACCCCATACCTCATGTTCACCAACGAAGTGGTTATATGGGTGTCAAGTCCTGCTGACTCGTCTTTACCCTTCCATGAGGTCAATACTTTCCTATCCTACAATAATCGTGAGCACCTATGATACAGCAGGTGAATGAGTTATTGGTAGACACACCTGATACAGCAGTCAAATATATCAGTCATGGATATCTCTGATACAGCAGGTATATGAATCATTCGTTGAAACCTTTAATACAGCAGGTGTATTAATCATTTGTAGACACATCTAATAAAGGAGGTGAATGAATCATTGTAGAGCCTGCTGTTACAACAGGTGAATGAATCATTATAGGCACCTCTGATTTAGCAGGTGGATGAGTCATTCTAGACCCCTTTGACACAGGTTAATTAATCAATGTAGACAACTCTGATACAGCATGTAAATGAATCATTGCAGACAACTCTGATACTGCAGGTGAACGAATCATTATAGACAACTCAGATATAGCAGGTGAATGAATAATTCATAGAGACCTTTGATGGAACAGCTGAATGAATCGTTCATAGAGACCTCTGATGCAGCAGGTGAATGAATCGTTCATAGAGAACTCCGACACGAAAGGTGAATGAATCATTATAGACACCTTTTATTTAGCAGATGGATGAATCATTCTAGACCCCTTTGACACAGGTTAATTAATCAATGTAGACAACTTTGATACTGCAGATGAACGAACCATTCAAAGACACATTTGATGCAAAAGGTGACGAAATAATTAAACGACACCTTTGATACAGCAGGTGACTGAATCATTCACTGACACTTTTCATACAGCAGGTGACTGAACCATTCACTAACACTTTTCATACAGCAGGTGACGGAACCATTCACTAACACATTTGATACAACATGTGATTGAATCATTCGCGGACACCTTCGATACAGCAGGTAACTGAATCATTCACCTATACCTTTGATACAGCAGGTAATTGAATCGTTCACCTACACCTTTGATACAGCAGGTAACTGAATCATTCACTTACACCTTTGATACAGCAGGTAAATGAATCATTCACTTACACCTTTGATACAGCAAGTGACAGATCCATTTACTGGCACCTTTAATACAGCAGGTGACTGAATCATTCACTAACACCTTTGGTATAGCAGGCGACTGAATCATTTACAGACACGCTTTGATACGGCAGGTGACTGAATACTTCACAACACCTTTAATAGAGCAGGTAATTAAATCATTCATCATTCACCGCCACTTTAATACAGCAGGTGACTGAACCATTCACTGACACCTTTGATACAACAAGTGACAACCACAGACTGACACATTTGATACAAAAGGTGACTGAATCCTTTGCTAACACCTTTCATTCAGAAGGTGACTGAACCACTCACTGACACACTTGATACAGTAGGTGACTTAATCGTTCACTGACAGCTTTAATACAGCAGGTGACTGAATCATTCACAGACACCTTTAATACAGCAGGTGACTGAATCATTCACTGACACCTTTAACACAGCAGGTAACTGAGTCATTCATTAACACCTTTGATACAGCTGGTGACTGGACCATTCACTGACACATTTAATACAACAGGTGACTGAATTATTCACTGACACCTTTGATACAGCGTGTGACTGAATCTTTCAGTGACACCTTCAATACAGCAGGTGACTGAACCATTCACTGACAAATTTGATACAGCAGGTGACTGAATCATTCACTGACCATTTGATACAACAGAGGACTGAATTATTCACTGACACCTTTGATACAGCGTGTGATTGAATCCTTCAGTGACACCTTCAATACAACAGGTGACTGAACCATTCACTGACAAATTTGATACAGCAGGTGACTGAACCGTTCACTGACACATTTGATACAACAGAGGACTGAATCATTCATTGACACATTTAATGCAGAAAGTGACAAAATCATTCGCTGACACCTTTGATGCAGCAGGTGACCAAATCATTCGCTGACACCTTTGATACAGCAGATTACCGAATCATTCACTGACACCTTAGATACAGCAGATTATCGAATCATTCACTGACACCATTGTTACAGCAGGTGACGGGACGATTCACTAACACATTTAATATACCAAGTTACCGAATCATTCACTGACATCTTTAATACAGCAGTTGACCGAATCATTCGCTGACTCTCTCTCTCTCTCTCTCTCTCTCTCTCTCTCTCTCTCTCTCTCTCTCTCTCTCTCTCTCTAAGATGAGTTGACTTCTAGCTCATGTTCTTATCAGAAACCTACAATTACGATTTCATGGTCTGACACCTTTTCTTTGTTCTCAGGCCATTAGGGGCGTGTCTTACACAGCAGGATGACCCTAGAACTGACCATTTTCGACCTTATGGTCGGCTCATAAGGGTCAAAGTCCTTCGCTCAAGCGCAAAGAGCAATCGACACTGACCTCTACAGGCGCGTTTTAAGGTTAAAGACTCTTTGGAATTTTAAACCATTGAGATATATCATTTTCTAACCAGTAAATGGATGGCATTTTCGAGCTCTTTCCTTTTTCTTGGAAGTGTTATTTTATGTTTAAATAATATTGGAGATGACAATGACGCATTCACATTTCTTGAAGTCAGATAACAAAATTTTCAAAATAGATAATGATAGTTTTTGGTTATTCAAAAGAGCCTACAGACATTTTAGTTTCTCGATAAAGGAGTTCAACATCCATAGAGTTACATAAATAATTAATATTTACCCTGGAACCTTACCATTTAATGGACGCTTATTTCCGGGCCAATATGAAGATGAAGATGAAATATATGGTGCGATGGTGCATATCATAAAAAGTGAAAAAATAGGAAAGTAATGAAAACTGCTCTCTCTCTCTCTCTCTCTCTCTCTCTCTCTCTCTCTCTCTCTCTCTCTCTCTCTCTCTCTCTCTCTCTCTCTCTCTCTCTCTCAATAGGAATGAACGTATGTCGTTTTCGGAGATATAGAAAAAGAAACCGTGACAGTGTCTTTAAAGTCGTGTAGTCAAACGTCTAAAGAACTCAAAATAGGAACGCTGAAAATTACATATATTCATCGGGAACCTCTGTCTGGAATTGTTTCATGAAATTGCGCATTTGGAATACGTTATGACAAAAATCTGTCTTTCCCCGGTGATCACAGAAAGTAGTCGATTTGCTTTATTATTATTATTATTATTATTATTATTATTATTATTATTATTATTATTATTATTATTATTATTATTATTATTATTATTAATAATAATAATAATAATAATAATAATGATAATAATAATAATAATAATAGTCATCATCATCATCTTCATCATTATTGTTGTTGTTGTTGTCGCTGCTGCATGTTGTTACTATATCTTTTTCTCAAATGCAATTGAATACTTTAATTTCAAATGATACTGAGACTGAATTATCATCAAATTTTCCTCCCCTCAGAAGGCTATTCTTATCATATTCATCCGTATGTGTTTTGATAGAAGAGAGAGAGAGAGAGAGAGAGAGAGAGAGAGAGAGAGAGAGAGAGAGAGAGAGAGATCCTCTTTCTCTCTCTCAAATGAGTTGACTTCTAGCTCATGTTCTTATCAGAAACCTACAATTATGATTTCATGGTCTGACACCTTTTCTTTGTTCTCAAGCCGTTAGGGGCGTGTCTTTCACAGCAGGATGGCCCAAGAATTGGCCATTTTCGTCCTTATGGGTGGCCCATAAGGGTCAAAGTCCTTCGCTCAAGCGCAAATAGCAATCGAAACTAACCTTTACAGGGTCTCTTTAAGGTTGAAGATTCTTTGAGAATTGAGATTTAAGACGTTGAAATATATCATTTTCCAACCAGTAAATTGATAACATTCCAGAGCTGTTTCATTTTTCTTGAAAGTGTTGTTCAAAGGTTAATTAGTGCTGAAGATAACAATGACGCGTTCACTTTTCCTTAAAGTCAGGTAACAAAATGAGAAATTTTCAAAATTGGTAACGGTATTTTATTATTATTAAAATAACCTACAGACATTCAAGTTTCTTGGTCCATATAGTTACATAGAACATTAATGTTTACATTTCTATCGTACCAGTTATGTGGAACTTATTTTCCGATCAAGATGAAGATGAAGATGAAATGTATTGCGGTGCTGCATATCATAAAAAAACGAAAATATAGGTTAGTAATGAAAACTTTCTCTCTCTCCTCTCTCTCTCTCTCTCTCTCTCTCTCTCTCTCTCTCTCTCTCTCTCTCTCTCAGTAGGAATGAACGTAGGTCATTTTCGGAGATAGAGAAACCGGAAACAGTGACGGAATCCTTAAAGACGTGTAGTCATACGTCTAAAGAACTCAGACGAACTATCATTATAGGAACACTGAAAAACTACAAATATTCCTCGAGAACCACTGCCTGGAATTGTCTCATGAAATTTGGAATATATTATGACGAAAAATCTAAGTGATTAGTTCCACGGTTATCAAAGAGGACGCAGGGGGGTTATATTTTCGAGTCGGTTTATTTATTTATCTATTTATTTATTTGTTTGTGTGTCTGTGGACAGGAGTACGTCAAATTTACTCAACAGATTTTGACGAAATTTTCACTACAGATAGATCTCGGGTCATGGACGACCCAATTAAATTTTGGAGATGATCCGGATTCGGATTCTAGATTCGGATTTGCATTTTTCACAATTTTAAATATTATGTCAAAACTATGCATCAAAAGAAACCTTTAAGTTTTTGAGGTTATACGGATTAAGATCACGATTTTGGAACAAACTTGCTCTTTTCACCTTCCAGTATTCATTAGCACATGAAAAGTGGGAGGTGATGTCCGTAGACTTTA
>NC_090725.1:228916402-228934173 GCF_036898095.1 Palaemon carinicauda | reverse complement strand
TACTGACTTAGTGCGGAAGTTGTTTTTCTCCCTTCTCCTCGACACTTTCCCTCTAACTATCATTTGAGTGAAGGTTAGCTGTGAGTCTGAATGGTAGTTGTAAGTGTATGTGACTGTGCCCTCAGCCAATAATTCGAGGATGTGTGCATGTAACTTCTTATAATAAATTTGAATTTTTACGTTCGTTTTCAATTACCCTCTCAAAGTGTATTTTACTGTCTATATTGCTGGTAAACTTTACCCTTTAGCCTACAAGCTATCGTAGTAAAAGCAATTTTGTTGGAAGGACCAGTAAACGCCTGGACAAATTATTTTAAAATTATAGTAAAAATAAGTGTTTTTTGTTAAATATCTCGTCAGAATAACAGAGTTCCTAACTATATATATATATATATATATATATATATATATATATATATATATATATATATATATATATATATATATATATATATATATATATATATATATGAACTTTCTAACTTCTAGATTATTCTAAATAGATTATGCTTGGGGCTTGGGGCCAGCGCCTAGCAACGGCAAAGTTACCAACTAGATAAACATTCAGGGGATGAACCTTGGTTGCTAGGCAACTCTCTCTCGGCTAGCTCCGCCCACCTACCGTTCTCGGAAATAAAAGATAAAAACTTACACTGGGGTTTTTGAGAACCTTCCAAAACACGTAGCAAATATAAGAATTGAGTATTTTCTAACAAACATGACGCAATACCTCATGAAAACATAAAAGAAAAATTACATAAGCCCTCGTAGGGTTATACTGCATACTTAATCGAGTTACATAAGACTTCATAACAAAATATGTGAAATTAAAAGTTAATTCTTAAAAACAACGTAAATTTACGTATACTGACTTGAATGAAGAATACAATGGAATTAACGACAAAAGTCTTACATAATTTACATACCAAACTTATATCTACATGAGAGGAACTCACCTTATGAGCTGGCTATTCACCTTGTAAATGCACATATGAAATATATAAATAAATGCCGGAATAAATGTTTACTCTACACTAGACCAGCTTCATAAGAATACTTATCCATTTTCCTCTCTCTTTCTCTTCAACTCTGGAGTCCGATGGTACTGCGACATCAATGAGTGATAATCTCTTGATTTTGTCAATCAACATCATGTCTAGTCTATTTGCATGTATCATCCTATCTGTTCTGATAGCATAGTCCCAGAGGATCTTTGCCTGATTGTTTCCTACCACTCCCTCAGGTTGGTGCTCGTATCACTTATTACTGCAAGGTAGCTGATGTTTCTTGCACAGGCTCCAGTGGAGGGCTTTTTCCACTGAATCATGTCTCTTTTTGTACTGGCTCTGTGCAAGTGCCAGACATTCGCTTGCTATGTGGTTTATGGTTTCATTTTTCGTATTGCAATTCCTACATATAGGAGAGATGTGGTGCCGTGCTGGAGTGGGTTAGGTCGACAGTGCACTGGTTAAGCAACATTGGGGCTGGTTAGTCGTTGGATGGGGAACCGCTTTCCTCGGCGTTGATCCCTTAGGAAAGGATCTTTACAATAATTTCCTCAGTCTACTCAACTGTAAATGAGTACCTATATCCCTGATGGGGTAGGGTCCAGCTATGGGTTGAATAGCAAAACTCAGCAATGATGGAAAGAAATGAAGGATTGAACGACAACGATGTAAATGGAACCTCTGGCAGCAGTGGAGCTTCGTCCGGCAGCCAGGTATTCAGCCCAATTGAATGGGGAAGACGGTCAGGTACTGGGAGATCTTCATCCAGCAACTGACTACCACAATTATTATTATTATTATTATTATTATTATTATTATTATTATTATTATTATTATTATTATTATTATTATTATATCTGTTGTTGTTGCATGATATTACTATATCTTTGTCGCAAATGCATTTGAATTATCATCAGATTTCAATCCACTCGGAAGGCTCTTTCTAACATAATCTTCCATAGGCGCTGTGTGTGTGTGTGTGAGAGAGAGAGAGAGAGAGAGAGAGAGAGAGAGAGAGAGAGAGAGAGGAGACTCTCTCTCTCTCTCTCTCTCTCTCTCTCTCTCTCTCTCTCTCTCTCTCTCTCTAAGATGAGTTGACTTCTAGCTAATGTTCTTATCAGAAACCTACAATTACGATTTCATGGTCTGACACCTTTTCTTTGTTCTCAGGCCATTAGGGGCGTGTCTTACACAGCAGGATGGCCCTAAATTTGGCCATTCTCGACCTTATGAACAGCTCATAACGGTCAAAGTCCTTTGCTCAAGCTCAAAGAGCAATCGACACTGACCTCTACAGGCTCGCTTTAAGGTTGAATATTCTTAGAGATTTAAGCCGTTGAAATATATCATTCCCCAACTAGGAAATGGATGGCATTCTCGGTTTTTTTTTTTTTTTTTTTTTTTTTTTTTTTTTTTTTTTTTTTAATGGAAAAGTTATTCTGAAGATAATGGCATGTTCACATTTCTTCAAAAGTCGGGTAACATAATACAAAATTTTCCATAATAAGAAATTATAGTATTTTGGTTTCAAGAAAATTATACAGGATATCAAATTCCATATGAAGCATTGATATTTAGCCTACAGTGCACTGGAATTTTACCATCCAGGTGGACACTTTTCGCTTCAAGATGAAGATGAACAGTGGTGCGATGCTGCAAATATTATACACAGCTCAAGTAGTGTAGTCGCACATTGAACGATCCCAGAAGATCCATTTTATTACATTGAAAAACTACAAATTTGCCTCAGGGATCACTACCGGGGACTGTTACATGAAATCCTTTATTTGGGACATATTCTGACGAAGAATCTAAGCTATTTGTTCCTTCTTGACCCGTGAGGACGCAGGATCTGTCCCGCAAATGTTCGTAGATCGGATTTATTATGATCTCGGTAAATAGAATATATGTTACAATCTATGAATTATGAAGAAAGACTTTATTGAGCAATATGCTGAAACAATTATAGTTATTTGTAATTACATAATTTAATATACCTTATGAATGACAGCAGCTAATTGTCCGAAGGAATACAGTTAAGACCTTATAGTTTTTGTTAATATTATGAGCATCAATATTTTCCCAATGGTAATGATTATTGGAAAAATTATTGATGCTCTACGTCCATTCGAGAGAGAGAGAGAGAGAGAGAGAGAGAGAGAGAGAGAGAGAGAGAGAGAGAGAGAGAGAGAGAGAGAGAGAAAGCAAGCAGTGTTCATTACCATCACTATCCTATTTTTCGTAGGATTCTGGATTTGGATTCTTTCTATTTTTGTCATTTCTTGTTAATCAATTGTCATCGATTCATGCTGTTAACGTCGAAACTGATTGCAATTTTACTGAAAATAGACAACGCAATTCATTAAAGAAATCTTCCAGAAGTCTTACTACGGTCGAAACTAATTGCTTGGCACTGAAAATAGACACCCCATTTCATTAAAAACAAATCTTCTAGAAGTCTTACTATATTTTGTCAGTCCATCTTTCGTAATCTATTTCTTACTGTATGTATCCCCTTGCCCATCGCCAAAAGATGGTAAAAATAGATCACGAGGCGTGACACGGGAAATTCCGTTTTAGAAGTAAATAATGACAGTATTTACCAAACAAAAAACTTTAAAAGGAGCGCCGATAAAAAAAAACAAAAAAAAAAAACAATCAAGGTTTATTACTGAAAGGCAGAAAAATTCGCAAAGATTTTATCGTTGAGAGTCCTACAATTTGATTTATTTATTTATTTCTTTTTTTTTTTCTTTTTTTTTTTTTTTTGAATCTGTACATAAGGATTTCTGTGCTGTGCCGTTAGGATGAGTTATACCCTGTTTTTTTTTTGTTTTTTTTTCGGGGTTATAAAATTCATCTTTGATCTTTCTATTCAATCTAGTCTATTTTATTTTATTAATTCTTAAGAATGCTGCTCTTTATTTTACCTTATTGAAGACATTAGGGTTTTTATTATACAAAATATGAATGATATATCTTTAATCTGAAGTTCACGCTATTTTTTTCTTAGTTTCAGATATAGATATATTTCCTTATATTTAATCAATGTAATTTATCTATTCCGTTACTTTTTTAGCAATTAAATCGTTCATTTTATGGTCTACTTTTCTCACTAAGATATGAATGTGGTGAGCTTACAATGAATAAATAGATATAGTACCAACTTATGTAACTTAAACATATTTTTTGACTATTTAATAAAAAAAAAAAATGTCATTTTGGAGCTTCGACGCAGATTTCATTTCGCTTTCATTAACCTCGGGGATATTTGAGGAATACAAAAAACACTTGCCAAGTAGTAAATAGTAGTATAATCTATAATTTACACACACACACACACATATATATATACATATATATATATATATATATATATATATATATATATATATATATTTTATATTTATATATACATATAAGTAATATATATATATATATATATATATATATATATTATATTTATATATACATATAAGTAATATATATATATATATATATATATATATATATATATATATATATATATATATATTTATATATATATATATATATATATATATGTATATATATATATATATATATATATATATATATATATATATGTATATATATATATATATATATATATATATATATATATATATATCTATATATATATATATATATATATATATATATATATATATATATACATATATATAGTGTGGTTATATATATATGTATATATATTTTTATATATATGTATATATATATATATATATAGATATATATATACACTTATATGCATCTATATATATATATATATATATATATATATATATATATATATATATATATATATATATATATATATATATATGCACAATTGAGTGAATTAAGATAAATGCGTCTTAGTTTCTCGATTCTAATGACGACCTAAGGGTTACAACTTACTGCCTATAATCTCTTTTATATCAACGTCATATATGATGCAATGAATGCATTATAAATACATTATAGTAAGAATTGCATAGTTACTTTTGGTGTTACAGCCATTGAAAATAAGTGTGTCGTTAGCATCAGCTACAAAGGGTTGAGACTAGGCGATTAGAGCTGTTGCCATATATTCTTATAGCAACTCATTGTTAACCATGGAAAAGGGTTTACATGAAAACCATGGCAGTGCCGCTAATCATTGGCAAGGCTTAACTCGTTTTAGCTTCGACATCAGTCGAGAAAATGAAATCAAGGAAATAGAAGAATAGCAAAGAAAGACGTTGATATGGGATAAGGTGAATCATGGAATAAAAGCGGAAAGAATTGACCAAGATATTTTGTTCGCACATTTCAAGATGTTAGTTTCACCTGTCCCACACTAAAGCTATTTAATAGTTTGATGTGACAGCAAACGGTCTTAATTGAACCCGGAACATCTGACCTGTTTTTGACCCCTGTCTCCTTGGTATGCACTTCAGGTGTACAGGTAAGATTTCTTCATTTCAAACCCCAGGTAAAAACATAAAAGAATAAAACGCAAAAATAACAAAAGAGATTTGAAGGAAACCTCTTGTCATGTTTTTACCTACGATCTTAATGAAAAATAATTAAGCCCGTATTTTGAAGTTGTTTTGAGGAAGAAAATCAGTATTATAAAGATTCCTTCTGGTCTTTCAGAAATCATTTCTGTTATGAAAAATGCTTTGATAAAGACAATCGTTTTAATTTGAAAATTGATTGTCCACATTTGGTTTACTTCTACCACATTTTAAATGTATTCTAAATTTGCGTATTTTATACAGTCATCTATTATTATTATTATTATTATTATTATTATTATTATTATTATTATTATTATTATTGAATATAGCCTACAATGAAGAGCAATGTTGCCAAGAAATAAACACAGCTTATATGTAAAACCAGTAAATGAAATGAAATCTTCCGGAAAAAACATTCAAAGAAAACAAAAGATCAACAAAAAAGAGAAAACGACCAGATGATAATGAAATAAAACTTCGCAATATCCGCTCAAACTCTTCCTTAGTGCTTTATAATCCGATTACGAGAGAGAGAGAGAGAGAGAGAGAGAGAGAGAGAGAGAGAGAGAGAGATCATTGGCGCAAGTTGAAAAATATTTGTCCAAGGTGTCAACATTATTTTCGTAGAATACCTTTTAGGTCTTATACTAACACAGTGACCTAGTTTTATCTGAACCATCGACAAATGAGGTCAACGTTTGAAAAGCATAAAAAGAAGTAGTTTTTACGAATATAACGCATGCGTACTTGGTGAGTTTATCTTATTTTTGGCATACTCGTACATGAACATATATATATATATATATATATATATATATATATATATATATATATATATGTATATATATATGTATATATATAAATATATATATATATATATATATATATATATATATATATATATGTATATTTATATATATGTATATATATGTATGTATATTTATATATATGTATATATATATATATGTATATTTATATATATATATATATATATATATATATATATTATATATATATATATATATATATATATGTATATATATATGTATATATATATATGTATATATATATGTATATATATATATGTATATATATATATATATATATATATATATATATATATATATATATATATATATATATATCTGCAGCAGGTGGCGCAGCCATTGCTATCCCTTTGCAGGACAAAGGTATCTGAGATGCTCTTTATCACGCGTCTGTTTATGGTCTTTCTATGCCAGCCTATACCCGTAAATGTTCTCAGCTTGTCAATCCATCGTCTTCTCTTCTTTCACCTACTTATTTTGCAATCTCTAGGGACCCATTCTGTTATTCTTCTTGTCCATATAACATCTGTAATTCCCATACCCATTTCTTTTCTTACATGTTAGAATATCCTCTACCTTAGTTTGCTCTCTTATCCATATGGCTCTTTTTATATCACTTAGTGTTATGCCCATCGTTATTCTTTCCATAAGAGCTGTAACTATCTTATGTTCTAAGACTTTAGTACGTCTCCAGGTTTCTGATACATAAGTTGATACTTGTAGGACCATCTGATTAAATTCTTTTTCTTTCTAGAAAAAGTGTCATTTTACTTTTCATAACCTCATTTTGTTAAAAAAAAAAAAAAAAAAAAAAAAAAAAACTACATCTTACGCTTATGCTTCTTTTAATTTTGGTCTCATGTCCCTAGTACGTATATATTCCTTAATGGTTTCTTGAGGCTCGTCCATAACCCTAATTTATTGTCTGTATTTTCATTGTACATTATCCTAGTTTTACTCATATCCATTTTCAGTTCTACATTTCCGCTTAGGATATATAGATTTTCTATCATCTCTCGCAATTCCTGCCATAAAAAACAAACAAATATGAAGGATTATGTGAATTGAGGGTCCTAATTAGGTCAAAGGTCAAGTGATCACGTGATTACCAATTTTGGGGATATTCAATATTTTTTACCTCAAATATCATACTTTGCCTACATATATTTTTATAAGGGTGGTTTTAATCTTAAGAGGACGTCCTTAGGCAGTTTTTAAAAGTAAAAGGGTCTTTTAACTCCTTTCTACCTAATATTTATAAGGGATCGAATTTCCACCCTTTTTGGAAAAATCCCTAAGATCGTTGAAAATCTTGTTTTGAATACTTGTTGTGATATTAATTGCTATTATTCTATTATAATCATTGTATTTAGAATAGTACAGTGTATAAGGGGTGTTTTCAGTTGAAAAGGGTCAAAGGTCATGTTCATCACGGATTACATAATTATCCAATATGATTACATAATTATCCAATATAATCAAGTTGCTTTAAAAGTCAAAATTGCTTTTCCACTAAGTTACTTGTATGCACACATAGGCAGTCATTTAAGTTCAACTACTTAACTTCTAACATATTCACTGACTAGCTAGTTTGTATCATCATCCTCTGCGTTTGTATTATTGTTACATTAGCCCTCACAAGCACAAGCACTTGCGCAATTCTTCTGCCCCGCTCTCACACAACCGCATCTCTTGCCACAGCCAGTTGTGCATGAACAGGTCACTAACTCAGTGCAAGCTTTCGAAATAGGTGCTAATGTCATTAGTTCTGGCTTTATCATTCCATCTTCAAGTATCCAACCACTGTCTGTCACATTAGGTAGCACGGGAGATGGAGTCAAGGCTTTCTTCCAGACAAGGGCTTGGTAGTTAGCGCGCCTTATATGTTTGTCAAGCGCATCTTTAGTTGGTGGAAGGGCGTCAAGGGTTTTCTTTCCCTGGACAAAGGTCTTTACTCTTGCTTCATTAATGAGATCGCAATCTTTTTCATAGAGCCTGCAAGCAAATCTTTCTGCACCTGATATTGCTTCTGGAGTCAGCTCCACAGACCCTAGCTGTTCCAAACATTCTTCCGTTACCTTCTCAGTGTTCCGAACAAATAGCACATAGCATTTTAAATGATACTTGGCCTCTGCAGCGACTAGATCGGATATGCCACAGAGCGATATGAAAGTATGGAGTCCTTTTTAGCTCCTTCCACTATTTTACTTGACGTCTCCAGGGTTAGAACTTGGCGAAGGGTTTCACCATCAGCTTGACAAAATATACACCGAGTTCATTCAATAGCTTTCCGTCCGATCCTTGTTGTTGTTGCTGTTTTTTCCGTGCCACTGTGAGACTCTAGCGAGGCATTAACATGACGCTTTTTCAGACGTTCTAAATGTAGCTTACTAGTGAAAGTTGAGTAGCAGTCCTTATACCAGTGAACCTTTTCAAAATCCAAACTTTCGGATTGCAACCAGTCTATTGTATCTGGATACTTACAACATTTATGTGCGATTCGAATATTCAATGCCTGCTGTATAGATTCAACACCACGAGGGGTTGATTTACGTAAAGCATCTACACTTCCTTTTTGGCAGATAATACATTTGTCGAGCGAAATGTTCTCTATGCGCTGGCGTTTAAGACTTTCTATTGCAGCAACTGGCTCCATGATCTGAAATCATATAGTTTAGCTTTAGAACTCACATTAAGGATGTGGGAATAAAGTAAAGATGACATATAACTTTTGCGATGCCCCCTCCCAAATTGCTGGGAAAAATAATTTTGAGTGCAAGAGCCATATGGTATATTAATAGGCTATACATCAGTAGATCTATAGCAGTCACATGATTAAGTAAGCATGACTGACGAAAGTTTTAATCCTTTAAACAAAACATGCACACAGAAACATGTTATTGATTATGAGATGGTCCCTAAGAAGCACATGTTGCAATACATTTCACTAGTTTCTAATTGCCACATGAATTAGACATGCATCACTTACATCAAGCGACCCCTACTATGCACTGTGGTTTACTATATTATGAGATCAAACTTGCCTTGCTTAATCAGTGATCGTTGAGACGGGAAAAGATGAATTTGTCACAATTGAGAGAGTGAAAGTCATCCACCATCTTAAAACAAAAGACTTCATAATGCTGCCATCTATGTGCAAACAGGACTACTAAACATTGATCAACATGTGGTCCATAGCATTAGGCCACCAGGATTAGGCCTGAGAAGATTAGGGTTAGGGTTGGGGTTGGGGTTAGAGTTAGAGTTAGGGTTAGGGGAGAATTTCACTACATGTGGTGTATACCGTGAAATTATGTAATCCATGATGAACATGACCTTTGACCCCTTTTTTAACTGCATGTACCCTTTATTCTACATCTCTAAGACTTTATTTTTAACACAAAGCTTCTTATATAGGCCTATATAATAACAGCAATTATTATCACAACAAAGTAGTCAGAACACGATTTTAAACGATTTTAGTGATTTCCCAAAAAAGGGTCGAAATTCAATCCCTCATAATATTTAGGTAAGAAGGAATTGAAAGACCCTTTTACTTTTAAAAACTGCCTAAGGATGTCCTCTTGAGATTAAAACCATCTTTATAGAAATATATGCGGGCAAAGTATGATATGTGAGGTCAAGAATATTGAATACCCCCCCCCCCCCCCCAAAATAGGTAATCACGTGATCACGTGACCTTTGACCTTATCAGGACCCTTAATTTCCAAATCCTTCATATTTGTTTATTTCATTGTAAAGGTGTTATCATAAGCTACAAAATGAGGTATCATAATCATGTATAGCATACAAGATGGTTAAGTTACAGAGTGTTTCCTAAACGAGGCTTCAGCTTTTTCGTCGTTTTTTCAAATCGCGTATTCCCTAAAAAGGGTTAATTTTGGCCCTTTTTGGAAAAATCTCAAGTGTCATCCACCCTTACTGAATGCAGAACATCATATTCTAACAAAATATGGTGGATGCCAGATTGTCACAGAAAATTATTTTGAAAAAGCAATTTTCAGGTTTCGCCCCTCTACTATAATTCACTAAATAGAACTATGTCATCTTTAAATCTTAAGTTTTTAAGGTATTCCTAATGATTATTAATTCTTACATAATTCATAAGAATTAAATATTCTAGGCATGTAGTGGAAATTTGATAAATGGGGTCTTTCTGTCTGAGTCCTTTCTCAATCGGAATTTTCTCACTATCTTGATATAGTTATAGGATGGCTATACTTCCTGTATAGATATCTTCAAATGTTTTAGCTTAAGATTCATTACAGCTGAAGTTTTCACAGAATCAAAATTTTTCTTATACTCTATAAAAGCTTTTATATATATATATATATATATATATATATATATATATATATATATATATATGTGTGTGTGTGTGTGTGTGTGTATATATATGTATATGTATATATGGGTAAATGTATAGCCTATATTTACATATATATATATATATATATATATATATATATATATATATATATATATATATATATATATATAATATGTATATATATATATATATGTATGTATACATATTTATCTACTATATGTATACGTGCATAATGTTTATATATGTATAAAGTGTACATAATTTATATATATGCTATACAGTATATATATATATATATATATATATATATATATATATATATATATATATATATATATATATATATATGTCTGTATGTATACCTATGTTTACATATATACGTGTGTATATATATATATATATATATATATATATATATATATATATGTGTGTGTGTGTGTGTGTGTGTGTGTGTGTGTGTGTGTAATTTCTACTTACTTGCTCTGTTAAAGAAGGTGGTACCAAATGGGTATAGACTTTCAGTTTCCCAGTAGGCCTTTAGCGGTTAAACTACTAAGCCCACGTCCTCTTTTTTGACAATTGTAGGAACTATATAGTACCATTTATGAGCTTTTGTATAAATGGAGGCAGTAAGTTCGAAACAATCTACAGGCTTGGCGAAAGTAAACCAATTGCTGTACCATTCATCCACAGACTCATTTTATCTGTTTGCACCTGCTAAAGGTGGTATTCCGAGCCATGCGTCATATATATATGAATATATATATATATATATATATATATATATATATATATATATATATATATATATATATATATATATATATATATATATATATATATATATATATATATATGTGTGTGTATATATATATATATATATATATATATATATATATATATATATATATACATAAATATATATATATATATATATATATATATATATATATATATATATATATATATATATATAAATGAAGGCTTAGTTACATAAAGCATAATAGTAATACAGTATTTGACCAATGAAGAATTACATACACTGTATGTTACGTATTTTCATGAAATAATGAAGTATTGTACGTTTCATGTCGATATGCACCACTGGTAAGATGACACATTAGTGAAAGTTCAAATTTATTTTCGTCGCAAAAATACGATCATTCTTGCCGAATATGCAACATTTATAGTATTACTGTGTATGCATCGATTTTCTCTTATTTTCTATCATACAACTGAGCTATTTATTCCCGTAATGGGCATGATTAACACCCGCTGTTTGGTTGGTATTTCAATTATGATTAATTTTTCATTTAATTCCTCTCTGGTAATAATAATAATAATAATAATAATAATAATAATAATAATAATAATAATAATAATAATAATAATAGTATAATAGTATATTATTATTATTATTATTATTATTATTATTATTATTATTATATTATTATTATTATTATTATTATTATTATTTCTCTCTATCACAGTCTTTTGACAGGGTGGTATTTATAGTGTAGGGTGCTGGGTTGCATCTTGCCTCCTTAGGAGTCCATCACTTTTCTTATTATGCGCGCCGGTCCTAGGATGACGCTCTTTTGCATGAGTTCTGGAGCTACATCAGCCTCTAGTTTTTCTAGATTCCTTTTCAGGGATCTTGGGATCGTGCCTTGTGTTCTTATGATATGGGTACAATTTCCAATGGTATATCCCATATCCTTCTTATTTCTATTTTTAGGTCTTGATACTATTATATTAAGGTCCTGTGGTCTGGGAACCAAAACTATAATATTATATATAACGGCTGGGAAGCTACACAACCTCTCGAGTTCCAAACTCACCTGTTTGTTTTTACGTAAATCTGTTATATTAGAATGATACCCGAACTCTTGAGAAAATCAAATAACTCCCAGATGGCAATACATAAAAACACTGAATTTTCAAAGGTTTCTAAATGACACTCAAAAGAAAACTGGGTAATCATTATTAAGAACTATTCAAACAATTTCTTACTTCGATTCTTTAACAGGGATACGAGTGAGTACTGAAATAAGGACTGGTGATTGAAATAATACACTCTTTACAAAAATAAATATATTCTATAAAAGTCTCAACACTGAAAGAATTTACACAAAAATAAATCACTCGAAATATTAAGTCTGAACAAAACTCAGACTAGGGCAAAAGAAATTAATAATTATGAAAATTATAAAATCACTTGTTTTATTGGAAATTAAATTTTACACCAACATTTAATCTTGAGGCTTAATGAAAATAGTTAGCCTTTAACACGCTTATGATTAAACTCTTATAGAAATTACATAAAGTAACTGATAAACTTACAAGTTTTAGCTCGCACGAAGTTAACCAGATAGCGATACAAATATATTTCACGTTTTCGCACAAACCTTTCAGGGCCAGCTACAGAAATTTGTATAACACCAGCACACGTAAGGACACAATAAATTGAAAACACCTTTAAAGTCTTCCTTAACGTTTCAAAACACTACACACGATGTATGTTATATCTAAACTTATACACTTTGGAGAGGGGCATATATATGTGTATATATTGTGATATCAGCTACTTAAGTTTTATCTTGTGGCTTCATTAAAGTAAACATTTGTTTATTAATTGCTGTCAATATTTTATCAGATCGATTGAGCCTCTAATTCTTGGTTCGAGTTTTGTATTGTTGCGCTCCCCCGCCGAATGTTATTTGCTAATTGGTACTCCGCCCATGAAAAGTTCTCTTTACTTTCATGTATGAGTTCTTTGGTAGTTTCATCTTCGGTCTCCTGCCACGTTGGACTGTTTAAGAGGCGATTTACATATTTTTCGTCTGGATGGATGGGAGATTGCTTTCGGCTCTCCTGTAGAGAAGTTCTCGCCCTTTTTCACGGCCCGTCGATCAGTGTGGCGATCACCACCTTGCACTATTGCTCTGTTACGTATATTTTGTTGGAAGTCTTGCTTCGAGTGGACTCGTCTGCTGTTTATGCATCAATTTCCTTGGATGCATACACCTGACCCCCTTTTGTGGCTGCGATTGGGTTCTCGTGCTTCTAAGTATACCGAGATCATCGTCATCGTCATCGTCTACGTCTTGAGTCCTTTCGACTAGTTAGAGTGACGCCTCTAGAATCATTCTAAAAACGGCCGTTGTATCAAGATCTTCTGAGAGTCGTTAGGAGGCCTTTTGATCGTGAAGAAGAGTAAGCTTCCTAATATGTGTTCTTTTTATCCATGAATATACTCATTTCCTTGTGGTTGAGCAATAGTGTCCTTGGACGACTAAAGCCAGAGTGCCTTTGAAACTATCACTCGTTTACTAAACTGTTTCAGTGCTGGGATTGTGTTTTTGTCCGTAACGTGGTAACATATGTATATGTAATGGTACATTTCCGTAAATATTGTGTTCAGTTAGGTTAAGCATTTCTTTTCTTTCTTTTATCTCTCACCTATTACTGACTTAGTGCGGAAGTTGTTTTTCTCCCTTCTCCTCGACACTTTCCCCCTAACTATCATTTGAGTGAAGGTTAGCTGTGAGTCTGAATGGTAGTTGTAAGTGTATGTGACTGTGCCCTCAGCCAATAATTCGAGGATGTGTGCATGTAACTTCTTATAATAAATTTGAATTTTTACGTTCGTTTTCAATTACCCTCTCAAAGTGTATTTTACTGTCTGTATTGCTGGTAAACTTTACTCTTTAGCCTACAAGCTATCGTAGTAAAAGCAATTTTGTTGGAAGGCCCAGTAAACGGCTGGACAAATTATTTTAAATTTAAAGTAAAAATAAGTGTTTTTTGTTAAATATCTCGTCAGAATAACAGATTTCCTAACAATATATATATATATATATATATATATATATATATATATATATATATATATATATATATATATATATATGAACTTTCTAACTTCTAGATTATTCTAAATAGATTATGCTTGTGGCTTGGGGCCAGCGCCTAGCAACGGCAAAGTTACCAACTAGATAAACATTCAGGGGACGAACCTTGGTTGCTAGGCAACTCTCTCTCGGCTAGCTCTGCCCACCTATCGTTCTCGGAAATAAAAGATAAAAACTTACACTGGGGTTTTTAGAACCTTCCAAAACACGTAGCAAATATAAGAATTGAGTATTTTCTAACAAACATGACGCAATACCTCATGAAAACATAAAAGAAAAATTACATAAGCCCTCGTTCATACCTCGTAGGGTTATACTGCATACTTAATCGAGTTACATAAGACTTTATAACAAAATATGTGAAATTAAAAGTTAATTCTTAAAAACAACGTAAATTTACATATACTGACTTGAATGAAGAAGGCAATGGAATTAACGACAAAAGTTTTACATAATTTACTTACCAAACTTATATCTACATGAGAGGAACTCACCTTATGAGCTGGCTATTCACCTTGTAAATGCACATATGAAATACATAAATAAATGCAAGAATAAATGTTTACTCTACACTAGACCAGCTTCGTAAGGATACTTATCCATTTTTCTCTCTCTTTCTCTTCAACTCTGGAGTCCGATGGTACTGCGACATCAATGAGTGATACTTTCTTGATTTTGTCAATCAACATCATGTCTAGTCTATTTGCATGTATCATCCTATCTGTTCTGATAGCATAGTCCCAGAGGATCTTTGCCTGATTGTTTTCTATTACTCCCTCAGGTTGGTGCTCGTACCACTTATTACTGCAAGGTAGCTGATGTTTCTTGCACAGGCTCCAGTGGAGGGCTTTTGCCACTGAATCATGTCTCTTTTTGTACTGGCTCTGTGCAAGTGCAGGACATTCGCTTGCTATGTGGTTTATGGTTTCATTTTTCGTATTGCAATTCCTACATTTGGAAGAGATGTGGTTCCGTGGTGGAGTGGATTAGGTCGTCAGTGCACTGGTTAAGCAACGTTGGGGCTGGTTAGTCGTTGGATGGGGAATCGCTTTCCTCGGCGTTGATCCCTTAGGAAAGGATCTTTACAATAATTTCCTCAGTCTACTCAACTGTAAATGAGTACCTATCCCTGATGGGGTAGGGTCCAGCTATGGGTTGAATAGCAAAACTCAGCAATGATGGAAAGAAATGAAGGATTAAACGACAACGATGTAAATGGAACCTCTGGCAACAGAGGAGCTTCGTCCGGCAGCCAGGTATTCAGGCCAATTGAATGGGGAAGACGGTCAGGTACTGGGAGATCGTCATCCAGCAACTGACCACCACAATTATTATTATTATTATTATTATTATTATTATTATTATTATTTCTGTTGTTGTTGCATGATATTACTATATCTTTGTCGCAAATGCATTTAAATTATCATCAGATTTCAATCCACTCGGAAGGCTCTTTCTAACATAATCTTCCATGGGCGCTGTGTTTGTGTGTGTGTGTGTGTGTGTGTGTGAGAGAGAGAGAGAGAGAGAGAGAGAGAGAGAGAGAGAGAGAGAGAGAGAAGTGCAGATCTCTCTCTCTCTCTCTCTCTCTCTCTCTCTCTCTCTCTCTCTAAGATGAGTTGACTTCTAGCTCATGTTCTTATCAGAAACCTACAATTACGATTTCATGGTCTGACACCTTTTCTTTGTTCTCAGGCCATTAGGGGCGTGTCTTACACAGCAGGATGGCCCTAAATTTGGCCATTCTCGACCTTATGAACAGCTCATAACGGTCAAAGTCCTTTGCTCAAGCTCAAAGAGCAATCGACACTGACCTCTACAAGTTCGCTTTAAGGTTGAAGACCCATTGAGATTTAAGCCGTTGAAATATATCATTCCCCAACTAGGAAATGGATGGCATTCTCGGTTTTTTTTTTTTCCTTTTAATGGAAGAGTTATACTGAAGATAATGGCATTTTCACATTTCTTTAAAAGTCAGGTAACATAATACAACATTTTTCATAAATAAGAAATTATAGTATTTTGGTTTCAAGAAAATTAATATCTGTCGGCTCGACAGATATTAATTTTCTTGATACGGGACATCAAATTCCATATAATTATATGAAGCATTAATATTTAGCCAACAGTATACTGGAATTTTACCACCCAGGTGAACACTTTTCGTGTCAAGATGAAGATGAACTGTGGTACGGTGCTGCAAATATTAAAGAAATATGAGTGATGATGATGATTACTCTCTCTCTCTCTCTCTCTCTCTCTCTCTCTCTCTCTCTCTCTCTCTCTTAGTAGGGAAGGATGTACAGTAGGTCATTTTCGGAGAGGGAGAGAAAGAGAAAAAGTGAAAGAGAGCGTATATACACAGCTCAAGTAGTGTATTCTCGCACATTGAACGATCCCAGAAGATCCAGTTTATTCCATTGAAAAACTACAAATTTGCCTCAGGGATAACTACTGGGGACTGTTACATGAAATCCTTTATTTGGGACACATTCTGACGAAGAATCTAAGCTATTTGTTTCTTCTTGACCTGTGAGGACGCAGGATCTGTCCTGCAAATGTTCGTAGATCGGATTTATTATGATCTCGGTAAATAGAATATATGTTACAATCTATGAATTATGAAGAAAGACTTTATTGAGCAATATGCTGAAACAATAATAGTTATTTGTAATTACATAATTTAATATATCTGATGAATGACAGCAGCTAATTGTCCGAAGGAATACAGTTAAGACCATATAGTTATTGTTATTATAATAAGCATCAATATTTTCCCAATGGTAATGATTACTGGAACAATTATTGATGCTCTACGTCCATTTGAGAGAGAGAGAGAGAGAGAGAGAGAGAGAGAGAGAGAGAGAGAGAGAGAGAGAGAGAGAGAGAAAGCAAGCAGTGTTCATTACCATCACTATCCTATTTTTCGTAGGATTCTGGATTTGGATTCTTTCTATTTTTGTCATTTCTTGTTAATCAATTGTCATCGATTTATGTTGTTAACGTCGAAACTGATTGTAATTTTACTAAAAATAGACAACGCAATTCATTAAAGAAATCTTCCAGAAGTCTTACTACGGTCGAAACTAATTGCTTGGCACTGAAAATAGACACCCCATTTCATTAAAAACAAATCTTCTAGAAGTCTTACT
>NC_090725.1:228891402-228903902 GCF_036898095.1 Palaemon carinicauda | reverse complement strand
TTTTTTGTTAAATATCTCGTCAGAATAAGAGTTCCTAACAATATATATATATATATATATATATATATATATATATAATATATATATATATATATATATATATATATATATATATATATATATATATATATATGAACTTTCTAACTTCTAGATTATTCTAAATAGATTATGCTTGTGGCTTGGGGCCTGCGCCTAGCAACGGCAAAGTTACCAACTAGATAAACATTCAGGGGACGAACCTTGGTTGCTAGGCAACTCTCTCTCGGCTAGCTCCGCCCACCTACCGTTCTCGGAAATAAAAGATAAAAACTTACACTGGAGTTTTTGAGAACCTTCCAAAACACGTAACAAATATAAGAATTGAGTATTTTCTAACAAACATGACGCAATACCTCATGAAAACATAAAAGAAAAATTACATAAGCCCTCGTTCATACCTCGTAGGGTTATACTGCATACTTAATAGAGTTACATAAGACTTCATAACAAAATATGTGAAATTAAAAGTTAATTCTTATAAACAACGTAAATTTACATATAGTGACTTGAATGAAGAATACAATGGAATTAACGACAAAAGCCTTACATAATTTACATACCAAACTTATATCTACATGAGAGGAACTCACCTTATGAGCTGGCTATTCACCTTGTTAATACACATATGAAATATATAAATAAATGCAGGAATAAATGTTTACTCTACACTAGACCAGCTTCATAAGAATAGTTATCCATTTTTCTCTCTCTTTCTCTTCAACTCTGGAGTCCGATGGTACTGCGACATCAATGAGTGATACTCTCTTGATTTTGTCAATCAACATCATGTCTAGTCTATTTGCATGTATCACCCTATGTGTTATGATACCATAGTCCCAGAGGATCTTTGCCTGATTGTTTTCTATCACTCCCTCATGTTGGTGCTCATACCACTTATTACTGCAAGGTAGCTGGTGTTTCTTGCACAGGCTCCAGTGGAGGGCTTTTGCCATTGAATCATGTCTCTTTTTGTACTGGCTCAATGCAAGTGCAGGACATTCGTTTGCTATGTGGTTTATGGTTTCATTTTTCGTATTGCAATTCCTACATATGGGAGAGATGTGGTGCCGTGGTGGAGTGGGTTAGGTCGTCAGTACACTGGTTAAGCAACGTTGGGGCTGGTTAGTCGTTGGATGGGGAACCGCTCTCCTCGGCGTTGATCCCTTAGGAAAGGATCTTTACAATAATTTCCTCAGTCTACTCAACTGTAAATGAGTACCTATCCCTGATGGGGTAGGGTCCAGCTATGGGTTGAATAGCAAAACTCAGCAATGATGGAAAGAAATGAAGGATTGAACGACAACGATGTAAATGGAACCTCTGGCAACAGAGGATTTTCGTCCGGCAGCCAGGTATTCAGCCCAATTGAATGGGGAAGACGGTCAGGTACTGGGAGATCTTCATCCAGCAACTGACTACCACTATTATTATTATTATTATTATTATTATTATTATTATTATTATTATTATTATTATTATTTCTGTTGTTGCTGCATGATATTACTATATCTTTGTCGCAAATGCATTTGAATTATCATCAGATTTCAATCCACTCGGAAGGCTCTTTCTAACATAATCTTCCATAGGCGCTGTGTGTGTGAGAGCTCTCTCTCTCTCTCTCTCTCTCTCTCTCTCTCTCTCTCTCTCTCTCTCTCTCTCTCTAAGATGAGTTGACTTCTAGCTCATGTTCTTATCAGAAACCTACAATTACGATTTCATGGTCTGACACCTTTTCTTTGTTCTCAGGCCATTAGGGGCGTGTCTTACACAGCAGGATGGCCCTAAATTTGGCCATTCTCGACCTTATGAACAGCTCATAACGGTCAAAGTCCTTTGCTCAAGCTCAAAGAGCAATCGACACTGACCTCTACAGGCTCACTTTAAGGTTGAAGATTCTTTGAGATTTAAGCCGTTGAAATATATCATTCCCCAACTAGGAAATGGATGGCCTTCTTGGGTTTTTTTTTTTTTTCTTTTTTTTTTTTTGAAGGTTTATTTAATGGGAAAGTTATTCTGAAGATAATGGCATGTTCACATTTCTTCAAAAGTCGGGTAACATAATACAAAATTTTCTATAATAAGAAATTATAGTATTTTGGTTTCAAGAAAATTATATGGGATATCAAATTCCATATGAAGCATTGATATTTAGCCTACAGTGCACTGGAATTTTACCATCCAGGTGAACACTTTTCGCTTCAAGATGAAGATGAACTGTGGTGCGGTGTTGCAAATATTATACACAGCTCAAGTAGTGTAGTCGCACATTGAACGATCCCAGAAGATCCATTTTATTACATTGAAAAACTACAAATTTGCCTCAGGGATCACTACCGGGGACTGTTACATGAAATCCTTTATTTGGGACACATTCTGACGAAGAATCCTAGCTATTTGTTCCTTCTTGACCTGTGAGGACGCAGGATCTGTCCCGCAAATGTTCGTAGACTGGATTTATCATGATCTCGGTAAAAAGAACCTATGTTACAATCTATGAATTATGAGGAAAGACTTTATTGAGCAATATGCTGAAGCAATAATAGTTATTTGTAATTACATAATTTAATATATCTGATGAATGACAGCATGTAATTGTCCGAAGGAATACAGTTAAGACCTTATAGTTATTGTTAATATTATGAGCATCAATATTTTCCCAATGGTAATGATTATTGGAAATAATATTGATGCTCTACGTCCATTCGAGAGAGAGAGAGAGAGAGAGAGAGAGAGAGAGAGAGAGAGAGAGAGAGAGAGAGAGAGTTAGTAAGCTGTGTTCCTTACCATCACTATCCTATTTTTCGTTTTTAATAAACCAATAACTATGGGCTTTGGATTCTTTCTATTTTTGTCATTTCTTGTTAATCAATTGTCATCGACTTATGCTGTTAATGTCGAAACTCATTGCAATTTTACTGAAAATAGACAACGCAATTCATTAAAAAAATCTTCCAGAAGTCTTACTACGGTCGAAACTAATTGCTTGGCACTGAAAATAGACACCCCATTTCATTAAAAACAAATCTTCTAGAAGTCTTACTATATTTTGTCAGTCCATCTTTCGTAATCTATTTCTTACTGTAGGTATCCCCTTGCCCATCGCCAAAAGATGTTAAAGTAAGGTCACGAGGCGTGACACGGGAAATTCCGTTTTAGAAGTAAATAATGACAGTATTTACCAAGCAGAAAACTTTAAAAGGAGCGCCGATAAAAAAAAAAAAAAAAAAAAAAAAATCTAGGTTTCCTACTGAAAGGCAGAAAAATTCGCAAAGGCTTTATCGAGGAGATACCTGCAATTTTTTTTTTTTTTTTTTTTTTTTTTTTTTTTTTTTTTTTTTTTTTTTTTTTTTTTTTTTTTGAATCTGTACATAAGGATTGCTGTGCTGTGCCGTTAGGATGAGTTATACCCTGTATTTTTTTTCGGGGTTATAAAATTCATCTTTGATCTATCTATTCAATCTAGTCTATTTTATTTTATTAATTCTTGAGAATGCTGCTTTTTATTTTACCTTATTTAAGACATTATGGTTTTTATTTTTCAAAATATGAATGATATATCTTTAATATGAAGTTCACGCTATCTATTTCTTTGTTTCAGATATAAATGTATTTCCTTATATTTAATCAATGTAATTTATCTATTCCGTTACTTTTTTAGCAATTAAATCGTTCATTTTATGGTCTACTTTTCTCTCTAAGATATAAATGTGGTGAACATACAATGAATAAATAGATATAGTAGAAAACTTGAGTAACTAAAACATATTTTTTGACATCTTTAAAAATGTCATTTTGGAGCTTCGATCCAGATTTCATTTCGGTTTCATTAACCTCGGGGATATTTGAGGAATACAAAAAACACTTCCCAAGTAGTAAATAGTAGTATAATCTATAATTTATTATATATTTATATATATACATATAAATATATATTTATATTTTTGGGCTCAGGCCATGTCGTCCTGATGGAAGTTCCTATAGGGTAGCTTCCTAGGGTATATTACAACTACGGCGATATTCCCAGAGAATTTACCTTAAGGTACCAGAATTCTAACTCCTGGAGCGAGTATCCCTCGTGAAAGGGATATCGCGACATATCAGAGGACGTATTCTTGACACGCCACATGGCAATCTGCACCCCGAACAGAGAATTCGTATCGCAGGGGGCAATTGGCAAGAAACGAATTCGGGAAAGAAAAAGGGGGAGCCGCTCCCAAGGCTCCCTATCTCCCGTTTCGTAAGCGTGCCTGGCGCCAATCCTGGCGCCATCTGCATTCCTTTTTGCGTAGCTTAACAACTCGGTGTTTTTTCCTGTGTTTCTCGCAAATCTTGGATTTATTCTGCTTTTCATGGCTTCTCCTACTTCGTCGGCCTCTGATAAGTTGAATACCATGTCTTTTATGTATAAATGTAGGCTCTTGGTAAATTTTTGAGTGATTAATAGGATTAATCTTTGTTACAAGAGCCGTAGCCTACCGGAGGCGTCATGGACGCTGTCGCTCGCTAGGTATAAGTTTAGTTAGTCAGAGCGACATTCCCGGTTGTTTTGCTTTAATAAATTTTAGCTATTTAGCATTACATAGGATTTCCTTTCGTGCTTAGTATTATTTTGGCGACGTATTCGCCATTCTGGCCTACGCTAGGCCATGTAGCCTAGTCGTTTGGTCCTAGTACTTCATGCATGATTTTGGTTTTTCCGAGTTTATTAAAATTTTATTGAAGCTTTAGGCTATGTTTTATACATTTAAGATTGTGTGGAATATTTCCAAGATAGTATACGAGTGAGTTTCGGTGATTTAGATAATCGATTCTCTTGGTGCCTAGGCTAAGTTGCTTATGGAGCCTTAGTATACTTTCTCATACTCCCCGGTTGCTTTCTTTTCTTCGGAGAAGGTATGCAATCCCTTTCCCTCTGTTTAAGCCTTGGGCTTATCCCTAAGTGGTTTATCTGAATT
Organism: Palaemon carinicauda; assembly: GCF_036898095.1. Lineage (NCBI taxonomy): Eukaryota > Metazoa > Arthropoda > Malacostraca > Decapoda > Palaemonidae > Palaemon > Palaemon carinicauda. The sequence continues at coordinate 228,898,908 of NC_090725.1, read as the reverse complement.
AATTTTCGATAAAACTATACTGGGGTGTTACTGTACCTTCCTGTTCCAGTAAGTCTGGTTCAAGAGGGACAGAACAACAGAGTTTTTTAGTCTGAGTCTGTGTTTGTCTGGCTTGGGGTAGAGTCTCCCTCGCTGGCCTGACACAGACAAAGGTGGCTTAGCCTCCTTAGGTCACTACCGAAGGTTTCTGTGGATATGATTCCTTCTTTTGTGATCTACCAGACTAGTCCTTGTTGCTGTTCTCGGGGGAGGATAAGTTTCTTTCCCTGGGAGTAGCAACACCTTCCTTGCTTTGGTGCTCTGGGAGCTGGCAAGTATTGCTGGCCTTCCCCCTTGGATCTCCCTTAGGCTAAGATGAGTTTCTTCGCTGCGGGTGATCCGTCACTAAAGCAAGGTTGGTAGGACCCTCTTTTGTCCCTTCCCCCTCTATCTCCGTAATGGCCTAGCCATTACAGTACTGTACGTCATTCTACATCTGGACCTAGATTAGGTTAGGATGTGGAATTGACTCAGTCCCTTGCCGGCCGGCAGCTCTGTTTTGAGTGCTGCCCGGACTTCCCTTGGTCCCTCATCCATGCCTGCCTGCAGAGTCAGACGGCATTGGTCAGGAAGCCTGAATTAGATTCTCCCCTTCCTTATATGCACTCTTTCGGATTGCCGGGCTTGGGGGTAGTGTACACTCTTATTCCGGCATCCATTCTGTTTTTCTTCTAGTGCTGTACCCGACCCGGCTGCCGGCCTATGAGGCTGGCAGCCGGGCGGTTGTAGTCCTCTGGTTCTTTTGCTGCCGGCTGGCATCGGTCCTGTACCTTTGCCGGCCGGCTTATATCAGCCCTTGTCTGCCGGTCGCCAAGAGTGTGGCCGACAGCCGGGTACTACCTTGTGTGGTTGCCGGCCGACATTGGCTGTTGCCGGCCGGCAGTTACTGCCGGCCGGCACATGCATTTGAACCAGCGTTCTGCCACCTTATAGCTGTTAAGTAGTATACTTTAAAGCTAGTTATGGTGTGTGCCGGCCGGCAAGTGCCGGCCGGCACATAACCTCCTATACTGTACCAGTATTCTTCAGTATAACAGATACTGTAAGAAGAAAACTAGAGTATGGGTTTTGGTACAGCACTGTGTGTTCTAACACTTTTGTGTTTTCTTGCACAGCCCTCTGCTGTTGCCCTACAGATAGGAAAGTGAGTTCTTTCCTGTCTATTATCCAGGATTTTAAAATCATTGCTTAGGTGTGAGCTCCACCTGTTTCCTCTGGAAACTTTGCATTGGTTACTCTAGAAGAGATTAACCATTCGATTTTATTATCTGGAAGGCTGCGACAATGGGTTGTGTGTGTCTTTCCTTTCTGAATTGTTATGCTATACTATGCATATCCAGTGATACATAGTTCACTTGATACTCATGGAAATTTCTTCTCTTTACAGAAGGACCCTCTGAAGTGCGGAAGTGTTTTCTGCAACGTCCGCAGCAAGAACCTCTGCGGACATGAGTTTTGTAGGAGACACGCAGCATGCGCTGTCTCCAAGGATGATCTCCGGTATTGGGACCCTCAGGTATGTACTGTGTGCACTAACCTGATTACTGAGGCCTTTGATTCCCCTAGGACGGCGGAATCAAGGGATATAGCAAGGGAGAAGCTTCGTACCTGGGTAAGGGGCTTCCAAAAGAACACCTCTGGCCCTTATCTTCCAAGTGAGAAGATGAGGGCGTATCTTTTCCCTAAGGCATCAGCTGATGCAGTGATTCCCCAGCCTCAAGAGGAGATCCCCCAAGTTCAGATCCAGGTGGATGCTGAAGTCGCGGTCGCAATGCAAGACATCCAGTTAGATGACAGGATGTCTGACGTGGACGAGCGTTTGGAGGAAGACCTCCTGGCAGAAGCCCAGGATGAAGTTCAAGCCCCAGACGTTGTAGAGGAAGAGGTCGACGAGGTGTCGGCTACTCCGGTTCAGATTCCGGAGCCTATTCCCTCAACATCGGCCGGTCTCCCAGTAGAGCTGGGACAGGCCCTCTCTTCTATTGTTGGAATGATCCAACAAATGCAGAAGGAGAATCGGGAGAAAGCGGCTGCAATGGAACTGCGGATGCAGTGCCTTGCAGAATCACATAGGCTCCAGAAAAAGCTCAATGTGAAAGACCTTCCCTTGTGCTCAGATGCTAACCCATGGAGGTATGCTGAGCACATGCCGATGACGACTGGAAAGATCGTCATCTCGGATAAGCTGGGCTCAGTTCCCCTGGAGGAGGTGGAATTCTGGCCCAGCAAGGCATCATATCCGGACTGTTATGTCCGGCTGAGGAAGGAACCAGCTTCAAAGGAGGAGACAGAGCCGAAGGAGGTCATAGTGATGGACCATGCTAAGGCTCAAGCTCTACTTTCATCCTCGATGAAAGAGAGGGGCTTCTCTAACTCAAAGGTAGCTGCATTGAGCAAGAAGCTCCCTTCCTTTGTGTCCTCGCCTGCTAGAGCCTTCCCCTTTTTACAGAAAGGGTTTGCGGCCGTACTAAAAGCAGTCGAGGCCGGCAAGCCTTGCCCCTCCCTGGAGGAGTGTAAACCCGTGTCGCTGGCCCTGCCTATGGACCACAAAGACTGGAAGGACGTCCATCTTACGTTCTCAGTTGGAAAGTTGGAGGCTGATATTGCCGGACGTCAGTTCGGCGAGGACCTCCGTAAGCTGTCTGACTTTCTTTTGCGAAGAGAGTTCGAGACAAAAGAAAGACTGGCGGCCTCAATGTCTCTTCAGACTACTCTTGAGACGATGGCAAGTGACCCCAAGGTCCATGAAATGTTCATGGTGGTGGCCAAGACTCATCTGGCCACAGTGACGAAGGACCTTTATGGCTTCATCAAGGCAAGGAGAGCTTGTAGGGAGTTCGTGTTCACCTCGGCTACGGTGAGGCACGAGCCAAGGAAACTAATCTCCTCCAACATTTGGGGAAAAGACCTTTTCCCTACCGACTTGGTCAAAGAAGTTGCTGATAAGGCCGCCTTGGAGAATAGAAACCTTCTCCAGAAGTGGGGCCTGGCTACCAAAAGAAAGTCTTCCCTGGATGAGGGTCCTCAACCAAAGAGGAAGACTATGAGGACTAGGCTACCGTCTCGGCCAGCCAAGCCTTTTAGACAGCAACAGCAACTGCAATTGCCATTGCCTCCAGTGCCCCAGATCGTGGCACAAACCCCGACCACTTTTCAGTGGGTACCCCAGGCCGTGTCGACACAGTCCACGGCATTCACCCCAGCGTTCGAAGGGCAGTCTACTTCCTTTCGAGCAAAGCCTAGAGGAGCAGCCAGAGGCTCGTCTAGGCACCCCTCAAGGGGAAGGGGATTCAGGGGTGGTCGTGGTCTAGGATTCAAGATCAACAGAAAAAAGTCTCGACTTTCTCCATCTCAAAAGTTCCAGTGGCTGGGAATCCACTGGGACCTTTTGTCACACCGTTTCTCCATCCCGGCGAAGAAAAGGAAGGAGATAGCGGGTTCTGTCAAGAGACTTCTAGATTCCGAAAGGATATCAAGACGCGAACAGGAGAGGGTACTGGGCTCTCTCCAGTTTGCTTCGGTGACAGACCCAGTGCTAAGAGCACAGCTAAAGGATGCAACCGGAGTTTGAAGAAGTTATGCATCAAACGCGCGAAGAGATCTGAGAAGACCAGTTCCGCTTCGGCTAAGTACTCTTCTCAGGCCTTGGTCCCAAGCCAGACATCTAAAGAAGTCGGTCCTTCTTCAGCCACCTCCCCCGTCGGTGACGATTCACTCAGACGCCTCGAAGAAGGGATGGGGAGGTCATTCTCATCGGAAAAAAGTCCAGGGGACTTGGTCCAAGCTATTCAAGACCTTTCACATAAACTTTCTAGAAGCTATGGCAGTGCTCCTTACCTTAAAGAAAGTCTCCCCGCGTCACTCGATCCACATAAGGTTGGTGATGGACAGCGAGGTAGTTGTGAGATGCTTGAATCGACAATGATCGAGGTCACCACCTCTCAACCAGGTGATGTTGGCCATCTTCCGATTGGCGGAAAAGAAGAAGTGGTACCTGTCGGCAGTTCACCTTCAAGGAGTCCGCAACGTGACAGCGGACGCTCTATCCAGGTTCACACTGATAGAGTCGGAATGGTCCTTAGACGCAGGATCATTCTCCTTCATTCTGAATCAAGTCCCAGAACTGCAGATAGACCTCTTTGCGACGAAAGACAACAAGAAGTTGCCCCTGTACGTGTCCCCGTACGAGGACCCCTTAGCGAAGCAGTGGACGCGATGTCCCTCGACTGGAACAGATGGTCCAGGATTTATCTGTTCCCTCCTCACAATCTTCTGTTGAGGGTCCTCAACAAACTGAGATCCTTCAAGGGGGTAGCGGCAATAGTGGCCCACAAGTGGCCGAACAGCGTGTGGTTCCCCTTGGCATTGGAACTACAGCTGAAGTTTGTACCGCTACCACATCCAGTTCTGACCCAGCGAGTCCAGAAGTCGACTGTCTGCGCTTTATTACAGAAAACCCGGACCCTGCAGCTCATGATTTTCTTTCCCTAGCGGTGAGAAAGCGTTTCGGGATTTCGAAAGCCAGCATAGACTTCCTAGAGGAATATAAGTGCAAATCTACTAGAAGGCAATATGAGTCATCTTGGAGAAAATGGGTGGCCTTTGTCAAGGCGAAGAATCTGCAGGAGATCTCGACAGACTTCTGCTTATCTTTCTTCATCCACCTCCATGGTCAAGGGTTGGCGGCTAACACGATTTCAGCGTGTAAGTCTGCTTTGACAAGACCCATTCTATATGCCTTCCAGGTCGACCTAGGTAACGAGATCTTTAATAAAGTTCCGAAAGCCTGCGCTAGGCTCAGACCTTCAGCACCTCCAAAGCCCATTTCATGGTCTTTAGACAAAGTTCTTCATTTCGCTTCTCTGTTGGGCAATGAAGAGTGTGCGTTAAAGGATTTGACACAAAAAGTTATTTTCCTATTTGCACTCGCGTCCGGGGCCAGGGTTAGTGAGATCGTAGCCCTCTCGAGAGAGGCAGGTCGTGTTCAGTTCCTGGATGGGGGAGAACTGAATCTGTTTCCGGATCCTACGTTTCTCGCCAAGAATGAGTTACCCACCAACAGGTGGGGTCCCTGGAGAATCTGCCCTCTGAAAGAAGATGCATCTCTATGTCCAGTAGAATGCCTAAAGGTCTATCTTCATAGAACTTCAGACTTCAGGGGTGGTCAACTATTCAGGGGAGAAACATCGGCTCAAATTTATCTCTGAATCAACTCAGAGCGAAAATCACATATTTTATTCGCAGAGCGGATCCTGACAGTACACCCGCAGGTCACGATCCGAGGAAAGTTGCCTCATCCTTAAATTTCTTTAATTGTATGGATTTTGAACATCTCCGTTCATACACTGGCTGGAAGTCTTCCAGAGTGTTCTTTCGCCACTATGCGAAGCAAGTAGAGGAACTAAAGAGATCTGTGGTAGCAGTGGGTCGCGTTGTTAACCCTACTGTTTAACTCTGCGAGGAACAGTGGTTTTAATTGGGACGATTAATTCCAGGGTGAGTGTGTAGTTACATACTGTACTACAGACTAAATGAGGGCACTGAGTTGCCCATATAGACTGTTCCATTTCCAAAGGTGAACCTAGCATAAGTGCAGACATGTGTGCCGAGCGTTTCTAACGCTAATGTCATTGATTTGTAATACAGACTTTTATGACTTTGATACCTCGGTATCTTAAAAGTGGCATTTAATGTTTTTTCTTTCAGACAAACAAGTTCTGTTTACTATCATACTTATGCTTAAAGTTTTGGGTTATCCTCTTCTTATATATATATATATATATATATATATATATATATATATATATATATATATATATATATATATATATATATATATATATATAATTGTTGTTAACCTGGCTATTTATTGCCTGTCAATAAACTGGTTCTTGAGAACCTTGCGTCTCTTTCACCTGTGTCAATTTATTGGTATAATTGAGCATTAATTCTATGTACCTTATCTGGGATAATTCTAATAGAATTGTTCCTTTATGCAAGCTATGTTGCATTGGTTTTCCTCCTATGCGGATATAAACCTTTGTCCAATACAAGTATAGTGCGGAGAACTGGTCGATATTTCATATTGACGCAGTGGTTCTTTACAAACTATGCTTTACTTAATATAGGGTGAGACCACTATATTAGCTTGCCTGGTATTCATACATAGGTATATGTACTCTTCGAGACTTTTATAGAGTCTAGTAGGACTCTTCCCTGTAGGGGGCAGGAAGCTCTAACATGGTTTATAGTTAGTTGAAAAGATGTATAACGGTAACATCTTAGGTCTCTAGGTCTAGTCGACCGGGAAAAATTACCTCCGGGGAGTACGGCACGTTTTGAGAATCCACAGATACAGTAATGCTCTGGTATACTTCCATCAGGACGACATGGCTTGAGCCCAAAAAACGGATTTTGAGCGAAGCGAAAAATCTATTTTTGGGTGAGATGGCCATGTCGTCCTGATGGACCCGCCCTTGCCTTTCTAAGAAAGGGCTGTAGGACCCCTCCCTACATACAGTATCTGTAGCACCTTGTGTACGCTACAAGGAATACAGATGGCGCCAGGATTGGCGCCAGGCACGCTTACGAAACGGGAGATAGGGAGCCTTGGGAGCGGCTCCCCCTTTTTCTTTCCCGTTTTCGTTTCTTGCCAATTGCCCCCTGCGATACGAATTCTCTGTTCGGGGTGCAGATTGCCATGTGGCGTGTCAAGAATACGTCCTCTGATATGTCGCGATATCCCTTTCACGAGGGATACTCGCTCCAGGAGTTAGAATTCTGGTACCTTAAGGTAAATTCTCTGGGAATATCGCCGTAGTTGTAATATACCCTAGGAAGCTACCCTATAGGAACTTCCATCAGGACGACATGGCCATCTCACTCAAAAATAAATTTTTCGCTTCGCTCAAAATCCGTTTTATATATATATATATATATATATATATATATATATATATATATAAATATATATATATATATATATGTATATATATACATATATATATGTATATAAATACATATATATATATATATATATATATATATATATATTATATTTATATATACATATATATACAGTATATATATATATATATATATATATATATACTATATATTTATATAGATGCATATATATATATATATATAAATACATATATACATATAGAATATATATATATATATATATATATTATATATGTATATGTATATATATATATATATATATATATATATATATGTATACATATATATATATATATATGTGTGTGTATGTATATGTATATGTATATGTATATATATACATATATATATATATATGTATATATATATATTTATATATATATATATATATATATATATATATATATATATATATATATATTTTATGTATGTGTATATATATATAATATATATGTATGTGTATATATATATATATATATGTATATATGTATATATATGTGTATA
>NC_090725.1:228868902-228886402 GCF_036898095.1 Palaemon carinicauda | reverse complement strand
TTGGAGGCTGTCAGGAAGTCAGTAGTGGAATGTAGACCTCTGCCAGTGCTTGAGGAGTGCAAGCCCGTTTCTCTTGCTCTCCCATATGACTTCGATAGTTGGGAAGATGTCCAACACACCTTTACAGGTGGCAAACTGAATAGGGATATCGGAGGTAAGCAGTTTAATGAGCGGCTGCCCAAGATTCCTGAATTCTTATTAAAAGCGAAATTGGAGGCTAAAGAAAGACTGACAGCTTCGTTGTCGCACCAGTCTTATCTTGAAATGCTAATTGGGAACTATTCAAAATCTGACCTCTTTCCTGTTCTGGCCAAGACGCATTTAGCTACCTTCCATTGATCTGCATGCGTTCTTTTTAGCCAGGAGAGCCTGCAGAGAGCACGTCCTAGCAGCGGCAACTATTAGGCATGAGTCTAAAAAGTTGATTAACTCCAACATCTGGGGGAAAGCTTTGTTTCCCCCAAGGAGGATAAAAGAAGTCTTGGACAGGGCGGCTCATGAGAACAAGAGCCTTACGCAGAAATGGGTATCTCCTCTAAGAAGAACTTTACCCCTGGAGAAGGACCTCAACCTAAAGGCAAGAAGCCTAGGAGAATCTTTAAAGGCAAGAAAACATTTCCTGCTGTGACTGGCGCATTTGCTACTATTCCCCAGACAGTGTACACGGTTCCCCAGCAGTACATTACACAGTCCCCAACCTTCAATCCCGTTTACAAAACGGGCCACTACCACATTTCGGCTATTTGGAGCTCAAGGGAGAAATGCAAGTGAAATGGAAAATCTGGAAGAGGTGGCCAATCTAAGGGCTGAGGAAATAGAGGCAGGTCACATAAAGGATCAGATCCTTCAAAGCAACAATGAGGAGCTTCCGGTAGGATGAAGACTTTATCGCTTCAGGGATCAATGGAAATTCGATCCTTGGGCACACAGCATAGTCACAAAGGTACTAAGCTAGAAATGGAGACTGAAACCATCACAGTTCAAGAGATTCTTCCAACCCACAACACCATTCTTTTAAGCATATGTACAGGGTCTCCTCCAGAAGGGAGTTACCATAACACAAAATCCATGAACTTTCAAGGACGTCTATTTTGCATGCCAAAGAAAAACTCGAACACTATACAAACTATTCTGGACTTGTCCTCTCTAAACAAGTTCATTCAGAACGACAAGTTCCAGATGCTAACTGTCTCACAAACACGGACCCTAATACCCCTTGGGGCCTACACCATCTCCATAGAACTTACAGACGCTTATTGGCATCTTCCAATAGGTCGGCACTTCTCCCCCTACCTTAGTTTCAGACTGGCCAGAAAGGCATACGTATTCAAAGCTATGCCCTTCATGCTTTACATAGCTCCAAGGATTTTCACAAAACTAGTCGAGAACATTGTCTAGCAACTCAGTAACAAAGGTCTTCAGGTGAGGGTGTACCTTGACGACTGGTTAGTATGGGCTATGACAAAGTCGAAGTGTCTAATAGCAGCTCTGGAATTTATGAAATTTCTTCAATCCGTGGGCTTCCAGATTAACCTCGAAGTCCAGGTTAACTCCAGCTCAGTAAATCCAGTGGCTAGGTCTGCACCTGGATTTGAAGTCACACATCCTTTCTCTGCCTCAGGTCAAGAGGAAGGGAATATCAATTTCAGTCATGTGTCTGCTTCATTCAAAGACGATCACCAGACATCATCAGGAAAGTGTCTTGGATTCGCTGCAATTTCCAGCAGCTACAAAAACCATCCTGAAAGAAAGACTCAAGAATACCTACAGAGTCTAGAGAAGAAAGGCATCAAAGGCTTAAAGAGATCATTGCCACAGAACCCCGGCTCTACTGTGCAAACAGCTCAAGCCGTGGTCCACTGCCAAAAGCTTCTTAGAGGAACTTCCATCAGGATGTCATGGCTATCTCGCCCAAAAATAGATTTTTTTTATGTCAAAATCCTTTATATATATATATATATATATATATATATATATATATATATATATACTGTATATATATATATATATATATATATATATATATATATATATATATATATACTGTATATATATATATATATATATATATATATATATATATATATACTGTATATATATATATATATATATATATATATATATATATATACTGTATATATATATATATATATATATATATATATATATATACTGTATATATATATATATATATATATATATATCAACACAACATTGTGCTCAAATAAAAATAGATTTCTACCTCATATTTGGGATCGAACCCTAGCCCCTTCTAATGATAGGCCAGGTCGGTTCTCGTGGCATAGTTGGACCCGACCTGGCCTTTCATTAGAAGGGGCTAGGTTTCGATCCCAAGTATGAGGTAGAAATTTATTTCTAATATATATATATATATATATATATATATATATATATATGTGTGTGTGTGTGTGTGTGTGTATGCATGTGTGTACAAGCACAATGTACGTTTGTGAGCACAGACACAACTGCACATCGTAGAAAAGCTCCTGTATAAAAAGATCAATTAGTTTAGTTCGTTTGCGTCGTGGACTCTTGAGGTGTCCTAGCGTGTAGGAAAGGGGATGGTGATTAGAGACCTTGAAATAGACTGGAACAGAATTGAAGGATAGGAGGTCGATTCTGAACTTATATTTCCTTCGACCTTTTTCGGATTTTCAATTGCAATTCAGGAACACTGAAGTGGAACACATTTAATTTCCTGTTATATACAAGTGTCTGTTTTTTTTTTTATGTTATGGTCATGACACTAGCTTTCTTGTTAAAGGAGGCTAGTTTGATTCCCCAAATATTTTTGTGAAAGAAGTCATGAGGTGAACATTTTCATTTTCAGAAAATTCCTGCGAACCGGGAAAGTATCTGGAGGTAAGCCAATGACACTATATAATCAATAAAACCAGGATAGCATCACTTATGCTAATCTTGGGCAAGTTTGAATAAAGAGCCAAGGTTTTTCTTTAAAACTTACCAGGGAAGAAAGGAAGTGAAGATTCGAGTTTTTCTTGTAGTATATAGCAACATTATTCAGATAAGATGTCGTGTCAACTTTTAAGTGGAAACTCTATAGCACTGACAAATCCATACAAGAGAAGAAAATGCCAGTAGAATGTGGGATGCAAAGGAAAATCAAGCCATAAATTAAACAGGAAAATAGTAATGAAATTGATGGGAAATGGTGTATAAAAAAAGTCTCAAAGTTGGTAGCTTACGGTAAAATTTGTTGGATGCATCATACAACTGAAAAGTGCAGAAAGAATGCATAAAAATAGAATGGGGAAAATGTAAAAGGACGGAAACATCAAAAGGAAAATTTTAAAAAGGGGAAAATTGAACATTTCATTCGATTGTTCTACTAGACGAGAAACGCCGAAGGTATACTATGCAAGAGACCAAACACTGGCCTTGTTACTAAAATATGATAACCTCAAAAAACAATAATTAGTTTACTTGAAAAGGGATTATTCGTCAAAGGTTTCAAGATAGTCTATGGTCTTCCTATGAAAGTGTGCGAGTGGGCCGTTAGGTTATAACTGAGAGGAGAGGTGAATGCTACTAACTTTATTTCAACAGATAACGAGTTTATATACAAGAGTTTCAGAGCAAGATGGTAAAAACAAATCAAACAGACTTATGCATGTAAATGCAAGCTCAAACAGGTTCTATTATCAGTGAGAGGGAGGGCGAGATATTAAAAAAAAAATCCCCTTACAGTGTACGATCGTGTGTGAAAAACATGCGGTACAAAAGCCTATTACCATAACGCTTTAGTGATATATATATATATATATATATATATATATATATATATATATATATATATACACACATACACACATATATATATATATATATATATATATATATATATATATATATATGTATAATGTATGTATGTATATATATATATATATATATATATATATATATATATATATATGTATAATGTATGTATATATATATATATATATATATATATATATATATATATATATATTTATTACAGTTCATGATCATAAATAAAACTGCATTCAAATACAAATAAAACGTAAGGAAGAGAGAGATCAATATTTAGTTTTCCTTATAGTTATAGCAAAAGAAAAAAAACATAGAAGCAATGATACAGTTAATGGAATGATACGCGTTGTATAAGCTTATATGATATATAACCGTAATAATGTACAGTACTAGCACGCAGTCGAAAAAACATTTTCCTCGCCATTTCCTCTTACACAACATATACTTATAATTGTTCTTCATTGGAAACCAGTTAATTTTCATAACAAGTACACTCCAAACACATTTCTACATTTCTTCATTCTATTGTACTCATCATATATATATATATATATATATATATATATATATATATATATATATATATATATATATATATATATATATATATATATGCGTGTGTGTAAATTTGTATGTATATACATATACAGTTATATATGTATATATTTGTGTATATATATATACACACACACACACACACACATATATATATATATATATATATATATATATATATATATATATATATATATTATACATTATATATTAAATATATATTATTATATATATCATATATACATACATACATACATATTTATTTATATATATATATATATATATATATATATATATATATATATATATATATATATATATATATTTATATATATATATATATATATATATATATATACATATAGAAAGATAGATAGATAGATAGATAGGTAATTGTCATAATTTATAAACAGTCCATTTGTTTATAATGCTCTACTAGGCCTACCGGTAATGTATCATTCATGTAAACAGCAGTATCGACATAGCCATAGAGGGGATGAGATCCCCACAATCATGAGATTGAGGCAACCAATTACCCGAGTAGTATCAGTGTCACTTTAGAAACGACGTCGATGCTCGCTTAAACAAGCTTAATATTTGAAGCAAAGCATCCACTTTAATTAGATTTTGCTTCGATTGCACATCAGGGTTTTCATTAATACCTTCATGACGAGAGCGCGACTATGATAATCGTCACAGAGTATCTCTCGATCGGAGCTGAAATGGAACAGGGCTTGCGTTCACTTTAGGGAAGGTGATTCGTCTTGTCTTCCCATGAAATCAAAATGCTGCTGTTCAGCTCGAGTTGGGTTAACGCGAGGTCTATGAGTTAACGTCTATGGCTGCTTTTGATAAATAAGATGTATTTTAGAGGGCATGAGATGTCTGACTGTTGTCCGTAATTACATTTTTAAATGCAATTATTTATGTGCATGCCAGTGTTTGTGACCCTGGGTATTTATTTTTCATACATGTTCCTTTTGCCCAAGTATTATCAGTCGCATCGAGATTAGTTTTCTTTATCTGGTCTCATACTACTTCTCTTATCCATTAACTGCTCTCTTGATCCTCATTACTCTGCTCAGTCATATGTTATGATTATTACTATATGTTTATTATCAAAATGTTATAGAATGCACTTTACGTTAGCTTTTGTATTATTATTATTATTATTATTATTATTATTATTATTATTATTATTATTATTATTATTGTTGTTGTTTGTGTTGTTACTGTTGTTGCTTCTGCCATTCTCACAATACACATGTCACTTGAGAAAACCTTTTTATGTGATCATCTTAGATTTCCTTGCAATATTCTGTTGGTCTTATGAAGAACTTGACCAACAGCGAACACATCATCTTCGAGACATAATAGATTATTTATAATTGTATATTTGATTTAGAAACAAAATTGTTTTTTGTGTTCAACGTAAAACGAAACTATTTACGAAGAATATACCCGTAAGTAGTGTGGAGTGATGTACAGTATACAATAAGAATCTTGAATACTACGAAACCGTCGTATAAATCCTAAAAACTCATGAACTATAGATGTTGTAAAACTGTCAGTTGTCGATCGATAATTTTGTAGACATTAATTTCATATTAATCCAAGAATTAGAGGCCGTTAATCAGAATTTTAGGTAAGGAAGGTTTGATACTTCTTTTCTGTGTTAAAAATTGTGCCGATTCCAAGACAAAATGGTCATTTTGACCTTTATATGCAAATATTTGCCTTTTATAAGGTCAACTATATTTTGTTATATAAAACACTTATCTATGCATCGAATGATATGTTATATCAAATGAAAGCTCTTTTTATGCAGATTTGGTAGATAGAGGTATATAAACGTTATCGCTACATATGTAGGTAAGAATTAAATTTTTATGATGTTTTTCTCAGGGAACTAAACCAGTTTATTACTTATGAAGTATCATTAGAAATCGATGGCACCTTTTAATTATGCATCAGAAACTTCCGTGAAGTATGCCTATTAATTGTAGAATGACACATTTCTACTTCCTTCATCGGCAAGGAAGCAACCGAGGCATTTCTGCAGAAGTCAACCTCGAACTCTGTAATGCGATAATTAAGTGAATAAGATCAAGTTAGACGTATCGCACTTACAGCTCTGATTAATAATGCAGAAGTTTTAGACTGCATTTATGGGAACTTTGTAATGCTCCTGATATTAATGTATGTCAAAAGTATATCGTATTGTATTGTCATGACACCGTCATATATTATCTTGCCTAAAAGATAATCTTAAAGATCAACCCAGGTATCTTATGGATTTTTTTTACTTATCAGGCGAAATTTGTCCGGTTTGGTCTTAGGAATAGAAAATCCGGAGTGTATGTATGATAGCGGCCACCTGCATGTATGATTACGTGATTACGGTTAACTTAGAATACGGCAGTGTAAGGGGGGTCAGAGGGTGGCATTACCCCCCCCCTCCCCCCCCCCCCCCCCCCGTTAGGTAAATAGGTAAGGACACGGCTTGTAGGTTAGGTTTAGGGGGAAAAGTTTAAGTTAGTTGATGTCCATTTTTAATCCGCAAGGGAGGAACTGGCCGCTGACATACAAAAGCCTCAAAAATCCCGGCTACGTGCTAATCTAAGGCATAAAAAACCACGAGGCAAAAACATCAAACGCTTCTGAGAGACGACTAAAATTTTTTTTTTGTCAACGCTACTTTTACTCTAATGTAGCTAATATTTCTTGTTATTTCTTACTATTGAAGGTCAGTGGCAATTACATCTACTTTTGTCCAGTTGTTCATGAACCTGTTAGGCAACTTATGCTGTCATGTTATCGTCCCAAGATTATTATTATTAGTATTATTATTATTATTATTATTATTATTATTATTATCATTATTAATAGTAGTAGTAGTAGTAGTAGTAGTAGTAGTAGTAGTAGGCCTAATAGTAATAACCTTACTAATTGCACTTGTCATCAGTAAGCACATGTTTTTTTCTACTTCATACACGTCTGTCTTTGGTGGCTTGACTTACATGACTTAATACATTACTAATCAACAACGTTTGTTAACTTCCTTACCACTGGTATGCAGTCACATGTATAATTAGCTTTTTCATTATTTGTAGTAATGGCTGTAACGATGGTAATAAGCGTAGTTGTTCATTTTTATCGATTTCTCATTATTTTGGGGAGAAGAAAATTATATTGATTAAACATCATCATCCATAACTAGTTCGCTGCAGTTGTGACGGGCCTAGAGAAGGTTGTGACTCAAAGACAGGTTGAAAGCAACTGAGTGAGTTTATTATAGAACACACTCCTTTATATACAAAAGCTCAAGGCAACAGGAAAATTCATGTTCAAAATCAACACCGTTACCAATGAGAAAAACAGACATGTTTTTTCAGGCTCTTTTTAGTGCGAGGGGAGAGCGAAGATACAAGCTCAAAATGAACTATGTACGATCGTGTGACACACGGTTGGTACATGGCTCCCCCTAAAAATGACATACTGTACATGTTAAATAGGGCACCCTGAATCTGGATTGGTAGTTACAAAAACTGCGCCGATTAGCGGCAGTGAATGGCTGTAGAAGTCGTTGGTTGGGGCATGAGCGAGTGGTGGATGATGGGTGGCTTTGTTGCCGCTCTGGCTCGTCACGGGGTAGGTGTGTGTGTCCTACGGCATTCATAGGCGTGTGTGTCTTACGGCGTTCATAGGCGTGTGTGTCCTACGGCGTTCATAGGCGTGTGTGTCCTACAGCATTCATAGGCGTCTGTGTCCTACGACATTAATAGGCGTGTGTGTCCTACGGCATTCACGTCAGCTTCGGTTAAAGTTTAATAGGTGTCCTCTTCGTCACGAGTGGAGGCGTTGATGGAGGTTTTGAAGGTCATGAAGTGGCTGTCCATAAGGGCGTCGGCTTTGGTCATCAAGTCCTTTATGGGTAAACTATCAACATCGGGTATGGCAGCGCGTACAGGTTCGGGTAAACGGCTTACCCCAAGGGGATGAAGTAAGTTCACCTCACGATGAGAGCCATCTGCAGCAGGTTGCAGGCGAGTGATACTGGTCATTTTCCCGAGGGTGAGCGAAGCTCTTTGGTCCCCCAACGGTTGTTGAATGAGCTGAAAAAGCTTTATTATACGGGCGGCTGGCGACGGCGAGTACTGCTGTTGAAGGTATGCGTTGACGGCATCATTTTGACGGTGAGGGGGGGGGGGGGGCGGGAGGCGGGAGTAGTGAGTCACTCCGGGTTCACCAATGTGACGGGCCGATAGAAGGTTGTGACTCAAAGACAGGTTGAAAGCAACCGAGTGAGTTGATTAAAGAACACTCTCCTTTATATACAAAAGCTCAAGGCAACAGGAAATTTCATGTTCAAAATCAACACCGTTACCTATGAGAAAAACAGACATGTTTTTTCAGGTTCTTTTTAGTGCGAGGGGAGAGCGAAGATACAAGCACAAAATGAACTATGTACGGTCGTGTGGCACACGGTTGGTACACAGTACTAAGTCATGAGGCATGTCCTTCCAATCGCGTCTGTTTATGGCCTTGCCATGTCAGTTCATACCCTCAAATTTTCTCACTTTATCAACCCATCGGCTTCTCTTCCATCCCCTGCTTCTTTTGCAATCTCTAGGTACCCACCCTGTTATTCTTAATGTCTATCTATTATCTGTCATTATCCTTATATGTTCTGTCCATGTCCATTTCTTTTTCTTACATGTTAGAATATCCTCTACTTTACTTTCCTCTCATATCCATGTTATTCTTTTTTTCTGTCTCCTAGAGTTATTCCCATCATTATTCTCCCATAGCATTTTGAGTTGTAATAAGCTTATGTTCTGATGTGTAAGTTGATAGTTGATGAACCATCTGATTAAATGCTTTTCATTACAGGGAAAGTGCCATTTTACTTCTCATAAGCTCCTTTTGTTTACCAAATGGTCTCCATCCCATGCTTAGCTTTCTTTTAAATTTTAGTCTGTTGTCCAAGAGAAACACCTTCTTAAGAACGCGTATTCATTAACAGTCTTCAGAGGTTCGTCCATAAACATTATTATAGTTTAAGTAACAGTTGCAGTCAAGGTTTCATATTTGGTAAAAAAAAATTTTTTTTTTTAATAATTTGGCCGAATCTAACTCGCTTATCGTCAGAAAGGTTACAACAATATCCTCCTTAATTGCTTTTCCAAATTTGTTAATGGCATTTTTCCTTAGATACTAGAATTATACAAAATTACTGCAATATTAACTACTTAATACGATAAGAAATGAGAAAGTTGTGTAAGCAATTGTGAAGGACAAGGAATGGTGGAGTCCAGCCCCATGGGGAAGCGCTGGAAGTAGATAGGGGAGATGTGGAGGAGGAGAGGAGTCAGGGGGTGGGGGGGGGGGCGTAGGAGATTTTGCTTACGCCCTCCGCATACCTCTCGAGAACGTTTCTTATCAGAGGTAAGATCTCTGAATGGGGAACTCAATTACATGTTTTGAGTTTCAAGTAGCCGTAACTCACAAGAGGCTGCGGAAAGACGGGGGACTTTGGGCTTTAGAAACCGCCCGTATGGTCTGTTGTCGTTTGCCCTGGAAGAGAGGGGAAGGGACTGTGGACCTTAGAGACTGCCTGTTAGGGCGAGAATGGGTCGAAGCGTGGGCTCCCCGCTAGGCTGGACACGCCTCTAATTGCTTCGGAACAAAAGAAAGGCGTCAGAGCGTGAAATTGTAATTGTAGGGTTGTGCTCTTAAACAAACACGAGCTGTCATCACCTTTCCGAGATGGGTACCTGTTACCTGGATCGAGATGCTCTCTCTCTCTCTCTCTCTCTCTCTCTCTCTCTCTCTCTCTCTCTCTCTCTCTCTCTCTCTCTCTCTCTCTCTCTAACGACTTACGAAGTCAGTTTGGATTTAGGAGCATAGGAAGGAGGTTTCAAACGGTCTGCGTCCCAATCTCCCGCCAGAAAACGACCGCGGGTCAACTTTATTTTGGACCAGCCATGCAATATCCAGAGAATATACATTGCAATTAGTAACCGTTATATTGTTGATATGTGATAGTATTTCATACTCTGATAATGCGCAGGTTTATTGGTGGATGGTCGTTAAAAGTTAGACCTTGCAAAAAAATTTGGTGTTGAAAAAAATTGTAATAATCGAATATTCTGGAGCAAGATCCCAGGAAACTTGAGTTCTGAGCATGGGTCCGTGGAACTGGGCAGAATTATTTATCTATTAACAAAAAAAAAAAAAAAATCACAAATGTATTCCATACTTCCGATGCCTCTCTGGATGGGAAAAAAAACCCGAAGGCTTCGAGATTCTGAAAACCCCTATGGTGATTTAGATTAGCTGTCTTTAGCAAGAACAAACTACTGGACGCCAACTTCTGTGAATTTCCTACTGATTCAAGGATCACTTCAAGGGTCACATCTCTGCTTCACAGCACCAATTTGAGATATACTGCAATAATCCATACACAATGGCTTAAGGCATCTGAGCACTATACTTTCTGTAATCTTGTTTGTGTGTATATATATACATATATATATATATATATATATATATATATATATATATATATATATATATATATATATATATATATATATATATTATATATATATATATATATATATTATATATATATATATATATATATATATATATATATGTTAGTATTTATATATATATGGTAGTATATATATATATATATATATATATATATATATATATATATATATATATATATATATATGGTAGTATATATATATATATATATATATATATATATATATATATATATATATATATATATGGTAGTATATATATATATATATATATATATATATATATATATATATATATATATATATATATGGTAGTATTTTCAGCTCGTGATAGACATAACACAGCGTGAAGACTTTGATGAGATATCGATTGGCCATACAAGCAATAGTTTATTTTACGTAAAAGTTGCTTCAGTAATCTAGAGTAAGGCCATTTCACGATTTTTTCGGATTGTCGCTATTACTTTATTGCGTTCCTGAGACCTTGAAAATACTTTCTTACCATAATCAAAATGGTCATATAACCTGGTATCAAAGCAAAAAATGTATATTTTTTCTTAGGGAAAAAAAAAAAGAAAAAAAAAAAGTTTTGTTTGAAAATATGAAATTTTGATAACATCAACAATGATAATAGCAGGGGCGGAAATTAAAAGCTTCCCCTTGATGATGAAGTTTTAAAATTAAAAGTAAGTTTTTGAATTCGAAATCCAACATAATTACAATTTACAAAAATGAGTTCGAAGAGTTGGAATCTCAAAGCAATTGAGGGTTAGGGTGGCTATCGCTATTATTTTCTCTTTATTATGATTGCATGTCAATGTAAGTACATGCAGAAATAGCAGCAAGAGTGACGTGTGAAAAAAAAACACAGACATACACATATATTCGGATTTATAGTATATTATCATTATTATTATTATTATTATTATTATTATTATTATTATTATTATTATTATTATTATTATTATTTTTACAACCCTAGTCGGAAAAGGAGTATGCTACAAGTCCCAGGGCTCTAACAAGGAAAGGGAACAGGGAAATTAGTAGACTAAATATGAGAAGTGATAAAGAGAAAATATTGTTGTTCTTAATACAGCTGTAACGTTAAATGAATCTCTTATGCATAAACATTGAAAAAGTCATTTGTCAACATGTTCAACATGAAAAGAATTTGGAGCAAGTTTGAACTTCAGAATTTCTCTGATTTGTGTGATATATTTATATAATATACATATATATATATATATATATATATATATATATATATATATATATGTATATATATATATATATATATATATATGTATATATATATAAATATATATATATATATATATATATATATAATAGATATAATATATGTATTATACATAAATATATATATGTATATATATATATATATATATATATATATATATATATATATATAGTATATATATATATATATATATATACATATGATAGATATATAATATATATATATATATATATATATATATATATATATATATATACATGTGTGTGTATGTGTGTGTATGTGTTTGGTATCGGAAATTGAAAGTTCAATTTCCATTCTTTTAATGATATCTTACCATTGCATTTTATGTTTTGCCCTTTATATTTCCTAAAAACAAAAGAGAAGTCGCCTTTGCTATTCTTATGAATTTCCCGACTACTCTCTCTCTCTCTCTCTCTCTCTCTCTCTCTCTCTCTCTCTCTCTCTCTCTCTCTCCGTGTGGCTTTGTTCGCCAGGAAAACACTTTACGAAATGATTTATACAGTAAAGTCCAAATCCTCTTAGAGTTCACAGCGCCTCAATGAAGACGAATGTTGTCTCCATTTTAACGGACTTAGAAATTCCATTTTCCACCTTATTCTGTTGTGGCTTCATTTCCACAGATTTTGTGGAACTTTGAAGTTTATTGATAATTACAGTATACATATGGTACGAAATGTTTGATAGGTAATGAGATCAGTGCACATAAGTTAACATTCATAGTTACATTTAAATTACCACTACGACGCAGGACTTTACAATTATAATGTTAAAATATTTACACTGCAACAAACATACACAATTAATGCACTAATGCACACACACAAACACACAAACACACACACACACACACACACATATATATATATATATATATATATATATATATATATATATATATATATATATATATATGTATATATATATGCAAAAAAAACAAGGAAAATGAAAATATGAAAATATAAGATTACGTCCTGACTAGTTGATACTTCTTCAGAGGACTGATTTATTGAACGAAGTTTCATTACATTTCATAGGTACAGTAAACGTACGAACATACATAGAGAGAATTACAGAACAATGACGCTCCCATTCCAGGTAACTGCGCTGTTATAAGGTGTTTCCAGGGCGGAGATCAAAACCTCATTAGACACCTGCCAGAAAGGGCCATTTCTGATGACCGGTAAATATTGTTTAGGCTTTCAATAAAATTTCTTTATATTAATAAATGTAGCCTTGCCATATAAATACATAAGCAAAATTATATGTATATTTAAAACATATCTATACATATGCATACACACATATATATACATATATATATATATATATATATATATATATATATATATATATATATATATATATTCATATACAGACACATGCATGAATATATACATAGACATACATACGTGTACACATACGGGTATACATATACAGACACATACATACTTACATATACATGTTTGTACACATGATTAACATGTATACAAAGTTATGCACAGACCATGAACATACAATTACGTATATATCAGTACTTATATCTAACATAACAATATATAGGGCCAAACCAATTATGTATACCATATGAAATAATTGTTCCCCATCAGCGGATGCTAGTTTAGGTCTAAATATTAATTTCACGGTAGCGTTAATTATCTCCGGTCCATTTAGTTCTACATTAAGTGGTTAATTTTTTTTTCTTTTTTTTTTGTATATAGCTTGCACATCTCTTTACATATAAATGCGTCGAGTTTATACATTCCATGTCCAATATTCAAGTTGTTATCAAAGGTTTCTTTTATAAAACTGGACTCTATGATGTTTCTTTCCGATAGTTTATTTAAATGAACCAGTTTCTTTGCAGATGGCCAATTAATTGTGTGATTTTTATCTTTAACGTGGGCAAAGATTGCATCATTATCTTGAGCATATCTTACACTTTTCTTATGTTGTTCAATTCTCTTTTCTGAGCCTTTACCAGTTTGAGCAATATAAAATTTTTCACTTGAATTGCATGGAATACGATATACACATCCCTTAGTAATGTCAGGGGAATTATTTATTAAGGCATAATGAGGTAGAACCATTTAGGTATGTAGGAACAATTATCTCTAATACAGAGTCATTAGAATTGGAGTTTAGTGAAAGATTGAAAAAAAACAAATCGGACAGTGGCTAGGTCAAGAAGAATTTGGAAATCAAATCGCCTTAAATTACATTTAAAAATCCGGTTATATATCAGTTTAGTGAGATCGGTGTCACTGTATGGACATGAGTCATGGTAAGAAAATTAAACCATCTTTAACAGATTTAGTAGATTTGATAATAAAGACCTCAAAAGAATATTGGGAGTTGAAGGGCAGGACAAGATTAGAAACGAAACTATGAGAGATTACTCTAGTGCCATTTGTGGATAAAATCATGGCGAGCGGTAGATTGGAAATGGTTTGGGTATGCTCTACCCAAGAGAGATTAGTTCATCAAACATTTTACGGGGCTCCACAAGGCACTAGAAGAGTTGGAAGACCCAGGCATACATGGCTGTGGAGTCTGAAGTGTATGTATATATATATATATATATATATATATATATATATATATATCTATTTATGTATATATATATATATATATATATATATATATATATATATATATATATATATATATATATATATATATATATATTTAACTGGATGATGATTCCTGTCCTTTGCCATGCATTTTGACTGAGCAATTATCATGTTCTTTGCTTACGAAAAACAATTCAAGCTTGCCAGATTGCAATTGTTATGCCGAAGCTTGGAAACAGAGGCTCGCAACCCTTATTTTCAATGGATTATTTTCACCAAGTAGTTGTCTATCCATATGAGCTGCTCATCAATACAGAAAACTGACAAATAATTTAGAGATTTATTTACAATCTAACCTTAATTTTTCTTATCGTTTGTTCTTATAAGTCGAGATGAACATATGATGCAGGAAGATAGATTGAATGACTAGATTATATAAACGCCTTCGAGAGAAAGATATCGTGCTTTATATAAATTTCGTACCCTTTATTTATCTTTCACTTTAACTTTGTATTTTATGACCTCTCCTGCCTTTTCTGTTCCCGTTTTGTAATCCACGACATTGTTTTGCTCGTCACGGCCGAAGTCTCAAGAGAATTATGTAGACCTTTGTCACGTCCACCTCCGCGCGTTTCATGACGTATGCGAGCAAAGTGAGAAAGCGAAATACGAGAACGTCAGGACTGTTGTCTCATATTACATTAAAACGGTGTTTGGTATAATTTCCTGGGATGTCGTATCTCTCAGCTCATTTTTGCCGAGGTAAATTGCACAATTAAACTTATGGAATGCTTGTGTCATAGAGGAGGAATTTCAAACAGCAAGTTGATTTTAATTAAGAGGTATAAGGAGGGTTTTCTCAGAAATGGGTAAATTAATCATACAAATAAAAAAGAAAACATTAAATGACACGGAATTTAAAGAAGCCATTTACTAAATATTTCTGGATATGAATTTAGATATGAAAAACTCTAAATCTGCATAGAAAACCAAGGGCCTCCTTTAACTTATTGTTAGATAATAGGGCTCATGTTTTGTAATCTTTCTTTGCCTTCTACTTAATCTTTCATATTGCGCTGGTAGTCTTTTCAAAGATTTATTTATCCTATTTATTGTCTTTCACAAATAAATATTTCCGACCATGGCCAAATCATTGAAGTGTGATGGTATTTCTAACCCGACATCTATTAATAAGCTGCATTTGTTTATTGGTAGCATGGCAGTCTCGGCCGGTTTTGCAACTTTGAGTGATATTCAACATCACAGAAACTCTTTGCAAAGACTGGGCTTTTCTTGATATTCTTTGACTTCTTACATCTGAAGACAAGTAACCATTGATGAGTTAAAATCGAAGCATTAAAGCCCATGTGTCACTTCATCTCTGTCCAAATATCGCCGCCTAATTATTTACATTTTGGAAAGGCAAAGTCTCGAAAAGAGATTTCTTAAGACTCTCCCTTGTGACTTCCTAAAGGTTTTATTTGATAGTAATAGACATTTGGTGATATGCTGTGAATAATTATCCTTTCACTGTTAGATTTTTTTCTTATTCAAAGAACATTTACCATTATCAACGACGATAATTATAATCTCGAATGTTTGTGCTACTATGAAGAATGTTTATAAGTATGAACATACAGCACTGTATTTCCACTACCACTTCTGAAGGCGATTTTTACTTCACGAAGAAAGAACGTTTATATTGAAAGTTGTTTAGTCTATTTGAGAAAAGTCACATTTGATCAAAGCAAATGCTCAGTTGGGTCAATTTTCATGTGCGTACATAAATATCCTTTTTAATTTTATTTATATTTCAAACATGTCACATGCGGTTTGATACCCTATCATACATAAATACATACATACATACTTACATACATACATACATACATACGTACATACGTACATACATATAGGGAAAAATATTTGGGAACATATATAAGTACTATATTTGCACATATGTATATGGATATATGTATATATATGTGCATATATATGTATGTATATACATACATATATGTTTATATATGATATGTCTGTGTATTTGTACGTATATACATTGCATATACTGTATGCATGCCATGATCACCATGTATTCCAATTATTTCAACAACGCATAATATCGTTAATATCACCAATCTCTTACAAGAACTCTCTTCGCCCACGAGAAACCGTCCGAACTCAACAATGCTCGAAAGCAATTACACTAAGAGGGGCTCTTGACTTGATATCATCTATTATTAGTAAGGAGCCTAACGTCGACATCGTAATTATGCTCATTAAGAAATGATTTATGTATTTTTTAATTGACCGAAGCATGTTATTCCATATAACTGGTAACATGCCCGGTTAAATACAAAATACCACTAAAAGGGGGGAAGCAGTGTAATTGGTATAATTAATTATATCATTTTCAAAAAATGCTTTATTTGACAGGCAATTATCCTTGATTCATGGCTGATACCCATATTATCAGGAAAGTTGGCTTGTGGTAGTTACTGATATGATTTATATATACTGTTTACACACACACACACACACACACAGACACACACACCACACACACACATATATATATATATATATATATATATATTTATATTTATATATATATATGTGTGTGTGTATGTATATACTGTATATGTGTGTGTTTATATAGATATATGTATATATTTAAATATGATTAGTATATATATATATATATATATATATATATATATATATAT
>NC_090725.1:228848891-228856391 GCF_036898095.1 Palaemon carinicauda | reverse complement strand
TCTATAGTTTTTTCATTACTAACCAAAAGAAGGATTCATAGTGCTCTTTTTTAATGTTCTGTCAATCCCTAAATGCCCTTCATACGGACTTACATGTACTGTACAATGTGGATGACTCAATTAATTAAAGAGAGACGAAGAACTACCCGTGCACAAAATTCCCTTCCCCTCTTCTCATAAGCACAATATAAGATATCATTTTCTATAAAAGATTTCTCATGAGGCACATTCAGAAATAACGGATAACTCTCTGATTCGCCTTTAATCACTGCTCGCACTCTTTCCATCCATTCCTCTTTTTTCTGTCCCTCTTGGACTTCTTTTATGCCCCAACCTCCCAAGTCAATCAAACCTGCATCATCAGGGCATTCATTCTGGACACCCCTGGTCATGTCCTCAGCCACCCTCATATATTCACCTTCGCCGCTCAATCTCTCTCTCTCTCCCTCTCTCTCTCTCTCTCTCTCTCTCAACCCGTCTTCTGACTGCTCTTCGGGAGAATTCACATCCCGTTTTCTATTTTCTCTATTTCGATGAGGGTCTTCAATATTTTGGTTATGTTCTTCGTTCCTCTTTGTGCCCTAGTTTTTACTCGTATTACTGCACCTCTAGAGAGAGCATCAGCTACCCTGTTAGCTTTACCTTCTATGTAGTGAAACCCTTTATATTAAACTCTAACAATCTCTCAATCCATCTCACTTGTCAAGAGGTCAAATCACTTTTATAATACAAATCACGTAAGGGGCGATGATCACTTTGCAACTCAATCGACTGACCTAATAAAAAGAATCGATGCCTCTCTAGAACCCAAAGAATAGCCAAAGCCTCTCGATCAAATGTACTATAATTCTTTTCTGCCCCTTTTAATGCCCGGGAAGCAAAACAAATGGGTCGCTCTCTACCTTTATCATCTCTTTGAGAAACTACGCCACCAATAGCTACGTTACTCGCATCTGTTGTCACTAAAAACGAGCTATCAAATTTAGGACATGCGAGTAATTCATTGCTACTTAAGGCAGCTTTCAAATGGATAAAGGCCCTTTCTTCTTCCCCTCCCCAATTTATTACTTTTTGTTTCTTTAAAGCATCTAAGGGTCTCGCTATCTATCCAAAACCTCTTATGAATTTACGGTAATAGCTAGTGAGCCCTAGGAATCCAGCTACTTCCTTAGAGTTACGTGGCCTGGGAAATTCTCTAATTGCCGTTACTTTACTAGGGCAGGGTTGGATACCTTCTGGGGTTATTATGTGGCCTAAAAATTCGACCTGTTTACAGAAAAATTTGCACTTTGACAAATTTATTTTCATACCATTACATCGCAATGCTTCTAAAATTTTACGAATATTATTATTATGTTCTTCGGCCGTTTTCCCTGTAATTATGATATCGTCTAAATAAACAAGAACACTATGGCCAATTAAGGGAGGCAAAACCACCATCATTGCTCTAGAGAAATGACTTGGAACATTTTTAACACTGAAAGGAAGAAAATTAAACTGAAATAGTTGATCGTTAGCTATAAATGCCGTTTTACATTTACTGTCTTCCTGAATGGGTATTTGATGGTATCCAGATTTTAAATCAATAGTTGTAAATTATTTGCTACCCCGTACCTTCACAAGTAATTCTTTGATCAAGGGCAATGGAAATGCATTATCCTTAGTGACTGCATTCAACTTCCTATAATCAACACACAATCTTACCGAGCCATCTTTTTTCCTAACAGCTGCAATTGGAGAAGCCCAAGGGGATTCGCTCTTCTTGATTATCCCTTGTTCCCTTAATTTATTAATTTCCCTTTCTATCTCTCCCTGGAAATGAATGGGTACCTTATAAGGCCTTAACCTGATCGGCTCCGCCTGCCCAGTTTCAATGCTAAAGGGAAATCGATCAATCCTCCCGGGTGGCTCATCTCCAATTGCAATTACATTGGAATTATTATTGACAATGTCACTAACTACAGTTTGATATTCTGACGGACATAGTTTTCGTGCTTGCATAATCAAATTCTGAGTGCGTTCGTCTGTGGGGAATGGAGTTGTGGCTCCCAACATCCTATTATAAGCAATTTCACATAACTCTAATTCACACAATGAATCACTTTTTAACACAACTCTTTTATTCAACAAATTAACTATCGTTATATCAGCTCTGTGCTCTTTTATTTCCGTCAAGCTCTTTAATATCGTATGGGCCCAATTGTCATGGGGTTTAATAACGACCTTGGTTCCTTCCGCAAGAGGGAGACACGGAGTCACTGATATGCTCGCAGTGTCTGGGGAGACAACACTTCTCTCTCAGGTACAGCTGTTACCTTACTTAAATGTCGCTCCGAGCTTGCACAAGCACTTAATCTCTCATGACTTTCTATCGGCAAAATGTACACTCCTGCTTTTACTGTTATTGTATCTTTTCCCCCAAAAAATGCATATTTGATTATAGGAGATAAAACCAATTCCTAAAATAGCCTCGATTCCTTGAATTCCCAAGGTAGGCAAGGCAAAAAAATCCTGTGTAAACTTCACAAACCCCACCTTAAAGTTGACAATTGTTGTATGGTTTATGTGTAGTTTATTTCCTCCTGGCGTGTCAAGAATAATGGATGACGCTGACTGTAGTGGGTTTGAGGAGAATCTTTTTTTAATCAGTAAACAGTGAACCCTCGTTTATCGCGGTAGATAGGTTCCAGACCCGGCCGCGATAGGTGAAAATCCGCTAAGTAGTGACACCATATTTACCTATTTATTTAACATGTATATTCGGACTTTTAAAACCTTCCCTTGTACGTAGTACTGTTAACAAACTCCCCTTTAATGTACAGAACACTTAATGCATGTACTATAGTACCCTAAACTAAAACAGGCACAAATATTAGAGGCGATTTTATATCATGTGTTTCCTAAACACGCTAAAAAGCACGATAAAAAAAGGCAACCAATGTTTTGTTTACGTTTATCTCTGATCATAATGAAGAAACAAACTCATTTAGTGTACACATATATGTATAGGTTAGTTTTTGCATCGATTATATTGATTATACAGTATGTTGATTTTGTTATTACCAATGTTTTACTTAATTTTTCTTAGGACTTCCAAATGAAATGTTTTTCTTTATGACACCGCCTGAAACGACGGCGTCATAAAGTACTGTACGCTCAGTAAACAACCACGCTCAGAACAAAGAAGGCATTTAACGCGCATGATGAAAGTGATAGATAATGATATTTACAGTAAAAGCATTTACAAAATATGTTATTACAAATATTATTTACCGTATCTATATAAAATCATACAGTGCATACTGTACGTAGCAAAGCAGGAAAACAATTTACGAGAGAGAGAGGGAGAGAGAGAGAGAGAGAGAGAGAGAGAGAGAGAGAGAGAGAGAGAGAGAGAGAGAGAGAGAGAGATTGTTTTACATACGTAAATGTAAATTTTAAACAAAAAAAATATGATAGGTTACAACATGTATACTGTACTCTTCAGACTTTTAAAACCTTCCCTTTAACTTAATGCATACAGTACTAAACTATAAAACAGGCACAAATATTAAAATGTTAGAATAATAAAGTAAAAAATAAAGATTGTTACTGTACTCACCACGAAAGAAGTTCAAGAAAAACTTGAATGATGATGGCGATGAATTTGCTGCACAGTAGAAATGATGATGATGAAGCTGATGATGTCTTCTACTGTGCAGCCAATGATAGTATTTTACGTCTCTTCAGACGGAGGTGTCTTTTCCTGGGATACCTCTTCAACTTCTTCAATTTCTTCCGAAGGCGTAGTAGCAGGAGGAACTGGCTCTTATTTGCGAGGCTGGAAGAACATTGTGATCGGAAGTTGCTGCCGCTGCTTCTTTTTTCGCTCTAAGAGCATCCTGTAGGGAGTCATGATGTCATTGACCTTGTTGGAGAATTGCATAGACCGAACCATATCCTCGTCCCACTCTTGCAACATTTCTTTCGCCTCCTTGATATGGTTGCAGAACTTGGCAAGCCGTTCTAATGTTAAGCCCGTTTCTTCGACATTTTCTTGGGTCTCTTCCTGGGTTTCACTCTCTTCTTCGCTTGCCGATTTGTCAGGTCTTCTAGGTCTGCGTCAGTTAGCGGCTGGGAATGGCAGTCCAATAACTCGTCGACGTCCTTAGTCGTCATGTCGCCAAACCCGTCACCTCCAATTATGGCAGCCAACTGCACAGATTTGCGTATTGTAGAGTGTTGGATTTCCGACGGAGTAAATCCCTTGTTGTTGTAAACATTCTGGGGCCACAACTTCTTCCAGCTCGCATTCACGGTTGCAGGTTTCATCTCTTGCAGTGCCTTCTGAATATTCTTCAGGCACGTGGCTATGGTGTACTGCCGCCAGTACGCCTTCAAGTTAAAATCTTCATCCTCATCATCTTGGGCAGCATCCACACACGCAACGAGGTCCGCCAAGGTATTCTTCGTGTAGAGGGCCTTGAACGCCCTGATAACCCCCTGGTCCATCGGTTGAATTAATGACGTGGTGTTGGGTGGCAGGAACTCAACCTGAACGCCCTCACGCGACAGATCAGTTGCGTGTCCACCAGCGTTATCCATAAGGAGAAGGATCTTGAATGGCAAGCCCTTCTCTACGAGATATTCACTGACTTGCGGGATGAAACACTGGTGGAACCAGTTGGAGGTCAGCATCTTCGTAATCCATGCTTTTGGATTATGCATCCAGTACACGGGAAGGAGATTCTTGTTTTTATTTTTCAAAGCGCGAGGATTTTTCGACTTATAAATAAGCCCCGGCTTTAGCAAAAATCCAGCAGCATTGCCACACATCACGAGGGTAACGCGATCCTTGAATGCTTTAAAGCCAGAGGCTTTGGCTTCCTCTTTGAACAGGAAAGTTCGCAACGGCATTCTCTTCCAAAACAAGCCGGTCTCATCCATATTAAAGACTTGTTCCGGCTTGTATCCACCTTCGGCGATAATATTCTTGAACGTCTGGTTCACGTAAGTTTCAGCAGCGGCAGTGTCAGCCGAAGCAGCCTCGCCATGCAGGGAAACGCTTTTCAGGGCGAAGCGTTTCTGAAACTTCGCGAACCATCCTTTGCTGGCGGAAAAACGTTGTTTCTGACGCTGGGAATCAGTGGATGTCCCTGGTTGAGGTTCATCTGCATCATCATCTTCTTCAGCATGGTTGCCATCGTCGTCTTGAGGTTCCTTTGCCGCAAAATTCTCACACAAGCTCAAAGCCTTTGTTCGGATGGTGTTCGTATCCAAGGCTATGTTCTTCTTCCGGCAGTCGGCAATCCACACAGCTAAAGCACCTTCCATGCGTACGATCGTTTTATTACGCGTGGTAACGACTCGCTTCGCTGATCTTCTAAAGGTGATTGCAGCCGTCTTTCTAATGTTCGCCTCGTCCTTCTTGATATAGCGAACGGTGGATTCGTTGATTCCAAAATGGCGGGCTGCGGACGCAAAACTTCTACTGTCTTTCAACATATCGAGAAGCGTCACCTTCTCAGCAATCGTCATCATCCTTCGGTGGCGTTTAGGCTCACTACCAGCCTTAGTAGAAGCAGAACGCTTGGGAGCCATTGTACAGTAGGATTTAACAGAGAGTTCAACAAAAAGTTCAACTTAAAACAGTCGCACACAGCACAGATTAAAGTTCACAAACTTAACAACGTCTACTCAGCGATACGGCGTAAGAGAAAGTGGCCGCGAGAACCTAGATGCTGCGGGTTGGATATGCGGGCAAAACACCAATCACAGGCTAGATAACAAAACTTGAGTTCTGATTCGTCATCTATCAGCGCTTGAACCAATCACAACCTGTCTTATATGATGCGTAGGTTACCAATTCAAAGTACAAGATACTCCGCGTATACTGTACAGTAATAATAATAATAATAATAATAATAATAATAAATAATGATAATGATAATAATAATAATAATAATAATAATGATAATAATAATAACAATAATAATTTTATTAACAACAACAACAATAATAATAATAATAACAATAATAATAATAGCTTTACGTATGCTATTTTACGCTTTTGTTGTAGGATGTGTGTCTCTCTCTCTCTCTCTATCTCTCTCTCTCTCTCGAACGCTTATTCGAAATGTGATTTTTGCAACAAAGAATATTATTGGATGTAGTACTACGTACGTATACATACAAAAGATTCATGGAAAAGAAGCACATCCATTACATTTGTAGTACAGTAGTAGCCATCAGCAGCCTTACACCATTCTAATATGGTATGACTGCATCTGATTTGCGTTTCATGTTCGATTTAATTTTACTACGTACTGTATACAGTACTGAATTATCGTATGATCACATTCTCTTTTCGTGTTTTATTTCTTTCTGTGCTGAATTATGTATCATATGTAATGCAATGAACAATCAGTAAGAGCAGATATTACTAATTACAGTATTAATGGAATTACAGGTAACGAAATATCGTATTTGGGGTCTTCAGATATCGCGGTATTTTCGAAATTTCAGGAAAATCTGCGATATGTATATATATATGGGTTATGGAAAAAACCCGCGAAGTGGTGAATCCGCGATGGTCGAACCGCGAAGTAGCGAGGGTTCACTGTAAAACACTGGCTCCTGTGTCGATCAGCGCTCGAATGGATTTATCTGGCAGGTCAATCCTAACTGCTAACATTCCTAGACAGCCATTACGAGATGTGGGGCACGGGCCAATGACCTCAGCAGCAATGCCGCTGCTCCATAGTGCTGCGGGGGTGAGGTCGGGGGTACCGATGGAGGTCCCAGTGCCTGCTCCGTTGTCACCGCTTCCTCGGCTACTGCTTGTGATGTCATCTGATGTCATCGGGGGGGGGGGGGGGGGGGTGCCATCGAACTCCCTCGTCTCCCTCTTCCTCTGTTTCCTTTTCCTCGGATGTTGGGTGGCGGGAGGTGTACGTGTGCCACAGCCCGCCCGCCATGGGCGTTTTTTGCTCAGCACTCTCGAGATAGATGACTGTAGGCCTGACAAGTGTAACAGTGGGGGATCCTTGGGTGGGGCACTCCACTCTTCGGTGCCCTGCTCCCCCACACTGCCAACGCCTAATTTGCTGACTGCATTCCCCCTTACCTCTCTTCGGGGGTTGAGGGCCTCTCATGCCTGCCAACTTCTCAGAATCGGGCCAGTTATTCCCAGTCATTTTTTCTTCTGCCAAACTGTCTAAAATGTTTTGTATCACACTCACTACGTCTCCTAACGAGCGATTGTCATCGAACAAATAACCACATAAATTCAGATTTACTAATCTGCGTGTATGTTTACGGGCAATTGCTTTTTAGTCACCTTCTGGGAGATTGGCACTCCGGGTAGCAAACGAATTGCAATTGCGAAAAATGCGAGTTGCAAAACTAAGAACTGATTCACCTTCCCATATTTTGTGTTTGTAATTTTCTTTTAGGTCTCCCTTTCTCGCATCAGGTAAAGCATATTTCTCAATCAAACTTCGTTTTATTTCAGTATAACTT
>NC_090725.1:228828891-228836391 GCF_036898095.1 Palaemon carinicauda | reverse complement strand
TAACATTCGAGAAATGTTAACCGAATCCAGATTAGATAGTCTAGTTTACGCTTTACCCGCTGTTAGTAAAACGAAAGTCAAGACCAAACACCATACCTCGAAGAGTATTCTCTTTATCGATAGACATTAGTCTTGGAAACAAAAAGTTACAATGACCAGGGGAACAGTTTCCCTTCGTTCTGATGACCTCTATTACGCCTGATTGTATCGCAGCAGGTGATAAATGTCCCATAAAGAACTTACTAAATAATTCAACCTACTTCGATGGTCTCTTTCTGGAAGGGTAGAATTATTTTACCTTATGAATTTAATGTTTTGATGTTTGCCTTATATTATATGAGAATAATTCATCAATTTTATACATGAACTTTTCTGTTAGTTAAGCCAAAATTCAACTGTCCCAGTTAGGTTATTAGAATTTCGTCATAGATATGTCAATATGTTCTAACAAGCCTCATTACCTTTTTACATAATTCAGATACCTACTGTATTTTGGTTTCCATGGTAACCTCTCGACCGACACCAGAGTTTATATAAAGGCGTCGCCGACCTATTATGAATTATCCAACTCCTCTTCATTCTGATGTTTGTTGGTGTAAAAAATGCCTTTGACAGAGAAGTAAATTAATTAAACTATTCTCAAAACTTCGATATTTGATGAACGACTTGAATGACTTCACAAGAACTTAGTCAACTTTCGTAACTTTTCATACAATTTTGGTTTCCCTAACGGACCTCTCTCAAGGTTGGGCTTTCTGACCGAGCCTCCTTCATACATATATTAATACAAAATGAAACAAAGATCTACACAGAGATCTCTAACACTCAGTTGCCCCAACTGGAATGAAAATAAACAACCTCTATGTCGATTAAATGATCCTATAAACCTTTATCTTACAGGCCTCCAGTGCTTAATCGGTACTTGCCTCCATTTAGGTATGAAGACTAATTTGATTAAATTTTCAAAGCAGTTATACTCAATGGATGTAATTGCTATCTACTTGACTGTGCCGGAAATAAATCTCTTATTTATACTCCTAATGACATTGATTTTATCCGACAGAGATTTAATTAGGAAATATGTAACTGAAAAAAAACCGAACCACTACTGATTGTTTATTTTATATTAATCAATGTCAGAAAATCCATTGGTTAACTCCCAGAACACTCGAGAGAATTGTTGAGTATTTCATTCACTTTTTGCCAATAACTAGAATCTATGATTGTATTTTATGTGATTGTGATCCGTAAAGGGGATACCGTGCGCTTTATTTCAGATTTATTCGCTACCCAGTCAATTGCTGCAAAATTTACTTCTGCCATTTCACTTGCAAATGTATTGTTTTTGTTACATTGATCGGACGTAGAGACTAAAACTGTTGCAAGTTTACTTGATGCCTCTATATCTATGATTTATGGCTTTTGAAATATGTATAACTCATCATTGCTGTCCTCAGTTTATTTTTGTAATGGCAAGAAAACTAAGTACTAAGATTCAGATTCATACATAAACACTGTTTTTACCTGTGACTGTTGTTTAACTATTTTCAAAGTGACTAAGGTAAGCCAATGATGACGTTGTTCATTTCAAACAGCCCAGCGTTATGTAGCCCAACCTTAATATGAAACTTCAGCTCCTTCGCTTTCATAACTGACTTTAAATGAGCTCCGTTTTTCAAGTAGAAATTAGCGCGAATTGTAGGCCATCTTTAAATTCGTTTAAAGTATGGAAGTTTTCAGATACGTGAGTAATTAATCAGTCGGAAACTTTATTTAGGTTAAATGTGTTGCTTCGAGACTATAGAAAAAATATGTTTATATCAAATTACGAAATAAAAGAAATATCTGTGAAAGGAAAGCTATTCGTAATTTCCTCAAAGTAACTAACAGGAATTTCAAAACCTTCAATTTTAATGCAAGTTAAGTTATTTTATAAAAAAAAAAAATTATGGATTCTTCTAGATAGGGTAAATCCTAATATAATTTTTCGAAAAGATACCATATTTGATATCCATACCGATATATAATATTGGCTAAATCAGACTTTTTTTTCAATTCCCTATGAGATATAGACGGTGTCACGCGAGGAGAGTTCCCGACTGTATATGGTTTCCGAGGTTCCTTTTATAAACTAGAATCTGAATAATTTTCCATGTTGTCATGCTGCCACGATTATTGCTGAATACATTCGGTTTAACCAATGAAACTCCTCTGCGTTGGTTTAATCCATTTTTCTTGTCTTTTTTTTTTCTCCCGTTATGGCTGCTACAATTTGCGTTTTGAATTATTCGAACCATAATTTCTATTGGAGATCAGCAGTTTTAAAGCTAGGCATACATTCCTAAGGTCAACAATTATAGAGGATCACTGTCAATGAGAAGTTTTGGGTTTTTGAGCGGGAGAAAACCGATGGTAGCCGTGGCCTACATCTGAGATTTCTGATGCTTATCGAATATATTAATATAGTTTATTCAGTGTCACCGAAGCCACCGACCCCAATCCCCCCCCCCCCCCCCTACCAAAGGGCAAAGACCCATTGACCTCAATCAAGTTCGGATATAGCAACGAATTTCAGCCGCTATCTGTTTTCGCTCACCAAAATGTCAGGTGTCCCACTGTGGACCCTCATTATCGAAATATACGATAATCGTATGGAAATTATATTTTAAACCATGGAATGTGGTTCTGGCGGAAACTGAAAATCTATTAGAAAGACCGAGTGGATAAACCAATGTAACACGCGACGTATGTTATGTCGGCCTTCGAAATCACTCATTAACATATCCGAATAATTTTTTATTGTATCTAGGCCATAATGTATCAAACTCCGCACTTTTTAATACACTGAAGCTTGACAGGACGAGACATTTTATTAAAATTCCCAGTCAATATGAAATTATGATTTCATGAGAAGGAATCATTTATCATAATTCTGAACGATAATCCTGTAGGCCTACCACTTCCCAATTTCTCATTTTCTATCCCGTTTGCTCCAATCAGACGTTTGTAATATCTTAAGACCTTAATTGATTGGAGATAAATTGAGTAGACACGTCTGTATTGCGTAGGAGGCTTTTGACAACAATTTTGATAACAGAATAACTTAAGGGGCGCCATGATGGAATAAATTGTTATCGCAATTAACCTGGCTTAGAGGTAAGGTTTTTGAATGGAGAATAAGGAAATACTCTTTCTCTCTCTCTCTCTCTCTCTCTCTCTCTCTCTCTCTCTCTCTCTCTCTCTCTCTCTCTCTCTCTCTCTCTCTCTCTCTCTCTCTCTAGCTGAGAAGTAGCTATAAATGGCTTGGAATTATTCATAATGAAGGCAAATTGGGATTTACAGTACGCTTTTGAATTTTATAGAAACAATCTTTCACTAGAGAAATAAAGTTTTCCGATGCTATTAATAGATGTTCGGTGTGTAATGCAATTTTCTACAGGGGTGAACTCAATGTAAATAATTTATGGAACAGTAATATACAATTGAGTAAATTACATAAAACTACTTTATATATATATATATATATGTGTATATATATATATATATATATATATATATATATATATATATATATATATATATATATATATACCGTCATTTAATCCTCTGCTTATATTTGATACATATATATATATATGTATATATATATATATATATATATATATATATATAGATATATATATATATATATATATATATATATGTAAATATATATGCGTATATATATATATATATATATATATATATATATATTTATTTGTGTGTGTGTGTGTAAAATATGAACAAAGGATTAAATGAAGGTATAAGAAGTTTAATTTTTAAGTTTATTTTTGGTATAATATATCATCAAATAATTCACGCAATCAAAATGAGTTGCTAGCTGAAGTATTAATAGGTAGACCACGCATAGTTTGAATTTCATAACAAATATCTGATCAGGCTCCATGATCCATCCCCCCAAAAATGAGGTTTTTAAATTGCCAGGCGATACTTATATGAAGTCACCAAAAAAAGAAAAAAGGTCAATTTGGTTTGGGGAATTTTTCAAAATTTTTTGGTAAGCTATAAGTGCTGCCATCCGGTAAGTATAAAATTCAAAAGTAATATTTCTATTTTATGCAGGTATAAAATTCTGTGATCAAGGCCATGCTAATTTTAATAAGTCATGGAAACCGTTGAATTAAATTTAATGTTGTGTGTAGAAGGGGACAACCTTGAATTTTGTAACGTAGAAATAACATCCTTGAAATCTGTGTAACAATTTATGGCTGCAGGAAATGAAGATTCATAAAAGCTCTGTCACCTATATATATATATATATATATATATATATATATATATATATATATATATATATATATATATATATATATATATATATATATATATATATATATGATGTATTATAGCCACGAAAGGAAAAATGAAAAGACTTGATTGGAGTTAGTACTTTCATCCACTCAGGACATTATCAAACTCAACAATGAGAATACATGTACAAAGACATCGTATTTATACAGAAGGGAATTCAACAGCTGGCAGTTTCTTAATAATTCCGGAGAAGTCAGATTCTAGATAAAAGGATAATACTGGATTAACGGAAAACAAAACTGGGTTTAGATTCAAATTTCTACCTTGAGTACAGGAGATTAAAAACGATTCAACAATATTCCTTCGGAAATAGTCATTTACATGGATTACTTTTTTCGCCTTTGACCAACCAATTCCGTGACTTGACTCTAACCAGTGGGAGCCCAAAGCATTATTAAGAGAACCCCTGGAGATGGCCATCTGATGCTGTTTTAATCTGACTGGGATACTTTTGGATGTTTGGCCGACATAGAATAGGTTACACTCTGAACAAGGAATGCTATATATTACATTATTATCATTTCCAGAACTATTCTTAATTAACATATTTTTTAATGTACAATTATATTCAAACACTATATCAATGTCTAGTTTTTTCAAAAGTGGTATAACATCTAAAAAACAAACATGAAATGGCAAACAAAGCATATTATTAATTGTTTCCTTTCTCTCTAATTGGACACTATAAAATGTTTTCTTAGCCTTATTCATACATTTTTCTAAGAAATATTTTGGGATAGCAAAGATCTGTTGCAATTTTTTCTATTTTAGTGAACTCATCCTCAATGTAATATGGGCTACAAATTCTAAATGCTCTAAGGTACATGGAGGAAAAAACTGAATGTTTTATATTTTTAGAGTGACCAGAGTAAAAATGTACATATGAAAACTTATTTGTAGGCTTTCTATATATGGAAAACTTAAATTTATCTGTTTCTCTAACTATCAAAACGTCTAAAAATGGGATACGGTTATTTTCTTCATTTTCTATAGTAAATTTTATAGATGGTACTAATGAATTAATAATTGAAACAAAACCCTCAAGATTAAAATTTTCTTCTAAAATACCTAGAACATCATCAACATATGGATACCAAATAATTTTGGAAGACCACACTGAAGGAATTAATCTAGATTAAAAAAACTCCATATATATGTTAGATAAAAGTGGGGACAAAGGATTACCCATAGCCATACCAAAAATTTGTTCATAATAATCTCCATTAAAACTAAATTTACACTTTTTAATGCACAAACAAATGAGTTCAATAATAGTATGGGTTGATAAAGGTAAATCATAAGCATCTAAAATACCCGACAGGAAATCCAATAAGTCATCAACCGGCACTTTGGTAAACAATGAAGTTACATCAAAACTTACT
This sequence comes from Palaemon carinicauda, assembly GCF_036898095.1. Classification (NCBI taxonomy): domain Eukaryota; kingdom Metazoa; phylum Arthropoda; class Malacostraca; order Decapoda; family Palaemonidae; genus Palaemon; species Palaemon carinicauda. Next base: position 228,830,638 of record NC_090725.1, on the reverse strand, counting down.
AATCTATGTCTAGACGTAAGGTTAACTTTTTGTAATTTTTCGCAAAGATCAACAGAATTTTTTATATGAGAGGTTGAAATAGATCCTGAGATCGGGGAAAGTAATTTAACTAAATATTTGGATAATTTATAGTTAATAGAACCTGTAGCACTGATAACTGGTCTGATTGGATATCCTGTTTTATGGGTTTTAATTAAACCATATGAATAAGGCAAAGACAGACCAGTAGAGATAAAAGCATTAATTAAGTATTTTTCTTGTTTTAAGATAGATTTTAAGTTTTTATTAAAATCTTTGATGACATCGTCTAAGGGATTAACTCTTAATTTTATGTAAGTGGAAACATCTGATAAAAGTTCATACACCTTTTCTAAATAAGTCATTATGTTCATAATAACTAATACATTAGCTTTGTCTGCTTTTGTAATATGCAATTCACAGTCATTTTTCAACGATTTAAAGGCTGTTAAAAAACGTTTAGGGAAATTGCAGGTGTTTGCATATTGCCGAATAAATAAGCCCTTTAGCAATGTTGATGTTACACTGGGGAATTTTCTTAGTTTTTTCCAATTTTACAAAGGCAGAGGCAATATCTACACTATTAGGTTTTTTATTTACTGCGAATGATAATCCATACCCCAAGAGTTAATATATATATATATATATATATATATATATATATATATATATATATATATATATATATATATATATAACCTACATGTATACATATATATATATATATATATATATATATATATATATATATACATACATACATACATACATATATATACATGTATACATACATACATATATATGCATATATACATACATATATATACATACTGTGTATACATATATACATACATACATACATATAGACATACTAGGGCATGTTAAGCCCGCCATACACGCACAGTTTTAGGTCGTCTGAACTGACAGTCCTGCCGGACATTGAGAGTGGCCACACACTATTCAGTTCTGCCTTCCGTCTAACCTCAGTTGACAACTTGACAACCAGCCAGCACCGTGGCAACATCTCATACTCCCTAAAATCTGCCTAGCTGGGGTGCTGAGCTGTCATGTAAGAAATAGAAACACCAAAAATAAATGGTATAAACATAGGTTCTGTGGCCAGAGAACTTGATTCACTAAATTCTACGATATAATGAACTAGTACTAACATGAGGAGAAAGTATAAAAGTTGATATATAGCATATATACATACATACACACATACATATATATATATATATATATATATATATATATATATATATATATACATATATATATACATATATATATATATATATATATATATATATATATATACGTATTTGTATTTATTCATTTCAATACAGATGGTTATGCGGCATATAGCAACGGGACATGATTCAATAAATTCTACGATATAATGAACTAGTACTAACATGAGGAGAAGGCTTGTGTTTAAATGTTGACACACACATATATCTATATATACAGTATATATATATATATATATATATATATATATATATATATATATATATATATACATACAGTATATATATACATATACATATATTATACACTTAAACCTAAACAGCATTAAACGCTTTAACAACATCAAAATGGTGAGGATAGGTCTATTCCAAATTTGTCGATATGTATCTCAAAATTACGTTAATTTAGTCAGCTTATTTTTTTTATTTGTAATGGCAAGGGCACAAAATATGTATATTATAATGCTGAAGCGTCT
>NC_090725.1:228803891-228816391 GCF_036898095.1 Palaemon carinicauda | reverse complement strand
CTGTGTCTTTTTCATATATCATATTATTGTATATGTTTTCATAGTGAGCTATCAGTTGGGTCTGTGTACTTTTTCCAGGTACGAAACCGTGTTGACCCATATTAAACAAATTATTTTTGACCAAATGGTTCATTATTTTCTTTTTTATTACCCTCTCATACACTTTCATAATATGTGATGTTAGACTAACAGGTCTATAATTGCTTGCCTCTAGTCTTGATCCACTTTTGAAGATAGGGGTTATATAAGCTAATTTATGTTTAACATATATCTCGCTCATATCTATACTCTGTCTTAGCAGTATTGCAAGTGGCTTCGCGATAGTGTTTGCAGTTTTTTTTAACAAAATCGCTGGAACTCCATCTGGTCCGGCTGCCGATCCATTTTTAATTTCGTTTATAGCCGTGACAATATCTGCTTCATTAATATCTATATCCGTTAGATATTCAACATTTTCTTCTCTCATTTCTGTTTCATTATTCTCATTCGCAATTCTTGGCGTGAACTCACTCTTATATTTTTCTGCTAATATGTTGCATATTTCCTTTTTTTCATTCGTTAGCCGTCCTTCAATTCTTAGAGGGCCTATTTCTATTCTCCTTTTATTCATCTTTTTTGCATAGGAGTAAAGTACTTTGGGGTTTCTTTTTATATTTTGAAGTGTCCTTTCTTCTAAGTCCCTTTTTTCATTTTCTTTCGACTGTATAATCTTTTGTTCTGCATTTTCTATCTTACATTTTATTTCCCTCATTTTCCACACATTTTTTTCTTTTGCAAGATTTTTCTTCCACTTTTTAATTTTCTGAAATAAGATCCTTCTGTCTCTTGGTATGCACGTCTTTTGTTTATTGTTTTTTTTCGGTACATATTTTTCAACAATTTTCTCCAGTATTTTGTACAGTATATCCGTATTTACCTGTATATTATCACTTATAAATACATTTTTCCATTCTTTATCCAGTTCTTCATTTATTTCTGACCATTTTATATTCTTACTGTAAAAGTTATATTTTCCATATCCTTCCCAAAGTTTTGTGTTTTTATTAATTCTGTGATCACTTGCTTTGGAATGAACTATCAATTCTATGACATTGTGGTCTGAAATTCCCGTGTTATACACTATTATTTCTTTAACATAATTCACCTCATTCACAAATACTAGATCTAGGACATTTTCCTTTCTTGTTGGAATGTGGTTTATTTGTTGCATGTTATGTTCTAATAGCATATCTTGAAGCTTTTCAAATTGCCTCTTATCTTCTGCGCTACTATTACTATCTTTTTTATATGTATACATACAACCACTTTCTTCTATCCGTTCTTTCCAATCCACGAAAGGAAAGTTAAAATCTCCGGATAGGAGTATATTCCAGTCTTTATGGTTTCTACATATACCATCTATTTTTTCTATTATTATGTCAAACTCCTTAGTGTTTGGGGGTCTGTAAACTACAATATTCATTAGTTTTTCAAATTCAAATTCTACCGCAATCAATTCACATTCTGTGTTGCTGTATTTTTCACATACTTTTCCTTGATTTATGTCTCTTCCATATATTGCGGTTCCCCCTTGATTCCTATTTTTTCTGTCTGATCTATAAGTTTGGAAACCCTTTATCTGGTCATCACTGCCAGTCTCTTGGGAATACCATGTTTCACTTATATTTAATATATCTATTTTTTCAATTTGGGTTAGTTCTTCTAAGAACTCTATTTTCCTTTTAGAGTTACTCGTGACTAAACCCTGTGCATTCATTACTATTATGGTTTGTGTTTCATCCCCATTATTTAATATTGGTAATAATATGGATTCTCCCATGCTTCCTTCCAGTTCTGATATGATGTTCTTTTCTTCATTTCCCGGAATTCTGCCATTAAAAAATCCAACTTTTCTATTATATTTGCTCTTTCGCCTTCATATTTATTTGTGTGTGTATACCTGCAACTGTCCCCATATCTGCACCAACCCCTGGCATTATAGATGCATTCTTTGTAGTTGGGTTCTACATGTGCCGGTTTAGGTTGAAAGGCCTCATATCTTGGGGCTCTTGGTTCAAAGCGCGGTATATACACGGCCTGCTTTTTTGTTTCTTTTTTTGTTTCTTTTTTGCTTTCATTTTTCTTTTCAGTTTGCTGAGTTTTCTTACTTTCATTCATGGTTGCAGGATGCATATATCGACATTTTTTGTTGTAAATGCATCCTTTTCCTTCTTTTAGGTTTTTGCATATTTTTGGATGGAGATCTCTGCATTCGTCTCCATATCCGTCTAAATACGCACATTTACCATATATTTCATAATTATGGCATATCTTTGGATGCTTGTAGTAGCATCTTTCGCCAAATCTGCAATTCCCTCTTTTCAGCATATTGCAGACTATATCCTTCTTTTCTATTTTTTCTTGTTCTTGCTCTTCCCTAAAATTATGTAGGTCCGGGTAGAGTCTCTTGGGTCTATTATTTGTTTCCATCTGGTAATTTATTTCTTCATAAGTATGTTGTTGGATGGCATCATAGGTTATATCAATGATTTCTTCTGCATCCTTACACATATCCTGTTCATTGTTCTCTTCTTCTTCTTTTTCTTCTTCTTTTTCTTCTTCTTCTTCTTCTTCTTCTGTTTCTTCTTCTTCCTCTTCTTTATCTTCAACTATTTGCAGATTTAGTCTCGACTTAATTATATTTTCTATCCAGACTAAGCATGTTGAGCAGAATACCTTTGTGTCTTTATTTTTTATTTTTTGCTGTATTTCAGCACATGTGGGATGTGTTGGGACATGACAGGCATCACATTTTCTAATCAATTGTTGAGGATTATTAATGGAATACCATATCTTACATGTATTACACCATTTTGGCATTCTTTTTCCCATTGCATCAATCAGCATATTCACCATATTGGACTTCTTATTGTTCTTTGATGGAATGTGTTGATTGATGTAGACTTTCTTTATAAGTCTCTTTAACAATTGGATTTTCTTTGGAATTTCTTCTATTATTTTGCTGATGTTTTCCGCAGATTTGCTCCAGTTTATTGGATCATATTGTTTCAATATGTCTGCGAATATTCTTCCGTCACATTGGTTGACGTTACTAGTGACCTCTGTTATCAGACGGTCGAGCTCCTGTTTCGCCAACTCATGGAATTTATTTTTGCTGAATCCAGCGATGTCTCTCCAAGCCTTGCCCGTGTTGTACATAGCCATCTTGATTAGATTTTTAGTAATTCACAAGATAACTATTCTATGCCGACGTTTTATCCCACTTCTCCGACCTCAAACTAATCACTGACTATTCACGAAAACTTGTAGCTATATTGCACTCGATAGCCTTTTGTTATCCGCGTTAAATCATGATATTTATAGGGCCGCAAAAGTTTAATCACTCACCGGCACACAGTGGGGTTAAGTTTGGTGACGCTACTGAGCACCAATGGCCGGCGAAATAGCACCTTTCTGCATTAGCTTGTTTTCAAAAGTTCAGTTTTCTTCATTATCCGGTTAAGAATAACGTTACTATTTCAGGAAAATTAATATCATAAGATATTTTGATTGACTACTGTAGATTTCTTGATGAAATACTTTCCGTGAGGAGTTTTTTTAAAGAATAGGTTTAAAAAGTCGCATACCAGGAATGAACAAATAATTTCAAAATTCTTTATGGAAATACTGTTTCACCAAATGTACAAATAAGCAACATGCATGCGTATTTCGATACATTTTTATTCTAATCAGTTACTAATGACTCAAAACTAAATTTTGAAAAAAAAATCTATTCAATTATTTTTGTACAAATACACTAAAAAAATTAAGTAATCATGAATTTTATATTCTGCAACCTTTTAACTTCAATAATTATTTACCTTGCGGAGGTTATTTCTTTAATTAATATTCTTATTCTAAAAGTAATTGACAACGAACAAAATAAGTGAGTTAACAAAGTGGTAATCCCATTACACTTTAAATACATAATGCTAAATTTTTACCTCTCCGTTCCCATGTTTAGACCTTTTTCCCAATAATAAGGTTTAAAAAAATTTCCGCATTCTTTATCAGATCAGAAAATTCTTTTGATGGCATCACTAATTCATTATTTGTTCCGCTAATTATACCTGCCCACGAATTATCTCCCTTTAATACATTAGACCCAAGATTTGCGCATTAAGGAAACTTATGGGCAATAAAACCGGCAAAATAGTCTAGACCTCCTTTCTATATTGCATCATCCAGTTGTTCATTATCAACTTCTCCTGTAGTTTCTGTAACATGATTTTCTTCACCGTTGCATTCATCAGGCAAAAAAATATCACCGCTGATAGCCTTAGTTCACGTTGTAGCGATTTGTCATCTTTATCTTTAGAGTTTCATTATCTGGAAAAGAAAAGGTTCCAGTTGTTACGTTATCTATTTAGCAATTGGGATCTGTATTATATTTTGACGCCATAATGTAACTGTCCTTCTCTAATAGATGAGATTTAACACTGTTTAACTGTAACTGACGCTGGGTGATGATAGCAGTGTTCCATTTGTCACAAAAAGGTAAGGAAATGTTCAACTCCATCTTGATTTATTCTGTAAGTCAATAAAATAATATATTAAATATAAATTTTACATTTCTAACAATTTTGGCAAAGATTCACAAGATAAATAGGAATGAATAAATACAATTATTTACAATTACCTTCAATGATTTTACTGGGTGTCGTGCATTTGGTAATTTTCTCCTGATTTTGTAAGTTCAACTCGTGTGAAACTCGAGAAATAAATTGACTTATATCTTCCGAATGTTTATCTAAATATAATCCTTTGCTACAAAAGTAAGTATCTAAGCGATTTCGTAATTGTTTCTTATATCAATTGTACAGCCAATTTTACATTCATACACTAGCTGAAAGCCACTGGCATTTATATGTTTCTCCAATGTTATAAGATGTTTTCAGATCGCTTTTACTTCTCTTTATAAGTTCTGAACAGCAATGGACAAAATCGCCGTCATTTTGCTTAAAACCATTATCAAGGAAATTGTTTCTTATTAGTTTCATGAGATGTGGAGCATAAGCAAAGACACAAATAACGCGATCAGTGATGCTGGATTTTCAATCATCGAATTATGCATACTTATGCCTAAAGATTTCCATAACCTAGGTCGTTAAATATAAACACTTTAGGAAAATTCTCTGATTCTCTCTCAATGATAGTATAATTTTTCGATCATAACGAGTATTTGAAGCCTTGTTATAACTACATTCTTAGGCAAAGGTACATTCGTCAAATGATTAGATGGAAACACGCTCAGAATTATTTCTGATTTGTGCTTAAATTATTTGATAACAGTCTTGACAATTTATTGTTAGATATCCAACATACTAACCCAACTATTTAACGTAGAAATGGAGGAAAAGAGTGGAATACTGAACACTAGCTTCTTTTTGAGCAAACTATAAAATAGGAAATACCGTAAAACAAAGGCTGGTAAATCAGAGATTAGTACGGTGTGACGTCATCAATCACTGCAGGGCTAGTCTGCGTAGTAGAGGACACAATTTGGGCACAACAGTTTGGGTCGGTGATGGGTAGTCCTAGCATTCTATAGACTCCTAGACCTTGCACACACATTTCCCAAATATAATAAAAAGCAACGTGTCTGGCTATATACTGGATATAAATATATTTCTTTCCTGTCTAAATCAACAGGATTGTTAGAGGTTTGGCTACCCGGTCTCTCCCCGTCCATCGGGTAGGAGGGAGAGGAGTAGTCATACCCTGGTAAAAGAGTACCCCGAGAGGTACACCCGGAAACTCTCAATTTCCCATAAATTGCCGAAACTGCCGGGTCGTAGTTAAGAAAGGGGGAAGGAGTGGGAAGGGATGAATTTGTGTGTGTGGGGCTGTGCATATTTATCTAAATATTTAGACGTAATTCTTTACCGTTCGGGTACACTAGTGTGTGTGTGTATATAACGGATTTTGAGCGAAGCGAAAAATCTATTTTTGGGTGAGATGGCCATGTCGTCCTGATGGAAGTTCCTATAGGGTAGCTTCCTAGGGTATATTACAACTACGGCGATATTCCCAGAGAATTTACCTTAAGGTACCAGAATTCTAACTCCTGGAGCGAGTATCCCTCGTGAAAGGGATATCGCGACATATCAGAGGACGTATTCTTGACACGCCACATGGCAATCTGCATCCTGGACAGAGATTTCGTCTCGTAGGAGGGATTGGCAAGAAACGAATTCGGGAAAGAAAAAGGGGAGCCGCTCCCAAGGCTTCCCTATCCTCCGATTCGTATGCGTGCCTGGCGCCAATCCTGGCGCTATCTGTATTCCTTGTAGCTTACACGAGGTGCTACAGATACTGTATGTAGGGAGGGGTCCTACAGCCCTTTCTTAGAAAGGCAAGGGCGGGTCCATCAGGACGACATGGCCATCTCACCCAAAAATAGATTTTTCGCTTCGCTCAAAATCCGTTTTTTGGGCTCAAGCCATGTCGTCCTGATGGAAGTGTACCAGAGCATTACTGTATCTGTGGATTCTCAGAACGTGCCGTACTCCCCGGATGTAATTTTTTCCGGTCGACTAGACCTAGAGACCTAAGATGTTACCGTTATACATCTTTTCAACTAACTATAAACCATGTTAGAGCTTCCTGCCCCCTACAGGGAAGAGTCCTACTAGACTCTGGAAAAGTCTCGAAGAGTACATATACCTATGTATGAATACCAGGCAAGCTAATATAGTGGTCTCGCCCTATATTAAGTAAACCATAGTTTGTAAAGAACCACTGCGTCAATATGAAATATCGACCAGTTCTCCGCACAATACTTGTATTGGACAAAGGTTTTATATCTGCATAGGAGGAAAACCAATGCAACATAGCTTGCATAAAGGAACAATTCTATTAGAATTATCCCAGATAAGGTACATAGAATGAATGCTCAATTATACCAATAAATTGACACAGGTGAAGGAGACGCAAGGTTCTCAAGAACCAGATTATTGACAGGCTAACCATAGACAGGTTAACCACAATTATATATATATATATATATATATTATATATATATATATTATATATATATATATATATATATATATATATATATATATATATATATATATACATAAGAAGAGGATAACCCAAAACTTTAAGCATAAGTATGATAGTAAACAGAGCTTGTTTGTCTGAAAGAAAAAACATTAAATGCCACTTTTAAGATACCGAGGTATCAAAGTCATAAAAGCCTGTATTACAAATCAATGACATTAGCGTTAGAAACGCTCGGCACACATGTCTGCACTTATGCTAGGTTCACCTTCGGAAATGGAACAGTCTGCATGGGCAACACAGTGCCCTCACTTAGTTTGTAGTACAGTATGTAACTACACACTCACCCTGGAATTAATCGTCCCAATTAAGACCACTGTTCCTCGCAGAGTTAAACAGTAGGGTTAACACCGCGACCCACTGCTACCACAGATCTCTTTTAGTTCCTCTACTTGCTTCGCATAGTGGCGAAAGAACACTCTGGAAGACTTCCAGCCAGTGTATGAACGGAGATGTTCAAAATCCATACAATTAAAGAAATTTAAGGATGAGGCAACTTTCCTCGGATCGTGACCTGCGGGTGTATTGTCAGGATCTGCTCTGCGAATAAAATATGTGATTTTCGCTCTGAGTTGATTCAGAGATAAATTTGAGCCTGATGTTTCTCCCCTGAATAGTTGACCACCCTTGAAGTCTGAAGTTCTATGAAGATAGACCTTTAGGCATTCTACTGGACATAGAGATGCATCTTCTTTCAGAGGGCAGATTCTCCAGGGACCCCACCTGTTGGTGGGTAACTCATTCTTGGCGAGAAACATAGGATCCGGAAACAGGTTCAGTTCTCCCCCATCCAGGAACTGAACACGACCTGCCTCTCTCAAGAGGCTACAATCTCACTAACCCTGGCCCCGGACGCGAGTGCAAAATAGGAAAATAACTTTTTGTGTCAAATCCTTTAACGCACACTCTTCATTGCTCAACAGAGAAGCGAAATGAAGAACTTGTCTAAAGACCATGAAATGGGCTTTGGAGGTGCTGAAGGTCTGAGCCTAGCACAGGCTTTCGGGACTTTATTAAAGATCTCGTTACCTAGGTCGACCTGGAAGGCATATAGAATGGGTCTTGTCAAAGCAGACTTACACGCTGAAATCGTGTTAGCTGCCAATCCTTGACCATGGAGGTGGAGAAGAAAGATAAGCAGAAGTCTGTCAAGATCTCCTGCGGATTCTTCGCCTTGACAAAAGGCCACCCATTTTCTCCAAGATGACTCATATTGCCTTCTAGTAGATTTGCACTTATATTCCTCAAGGAAGTCTATGCTGGCTTTCGAAATCCCGAAACGCTTTCTCACCGCTAGGGAGAGAAAATCATGAGCTGCAGGGTCCGGGTTTTCTGTAATGAAGCGCAGACAGTTGACTTCTGGACTCGCTGGGTCAGAACTGGATCTGGTAGCGGTACAAACTTCAGCTACAGTTCCAATGCCAGGAGGAACCACACGCTGTTCGGCCACTTGTGGGCCACTATTGCCGCTACCCTTTGAAGGATCTCAGTTTGTTGAGGACCCTCAACAGAAGGTTGTGAAGAGGGAACAGATAAATCTTGGACCATCTGTTCCAGTCGAGGGACATCGCGTCTACTGCTTCCGCTAAGGGGTCCTCGTACGAGGCACGTACAGGGGCAACTTCTTGTTGTCTTTCGTCGCAAAGAGGTCTATCTGCCGTTCTGGGACTGATTCAGAATGAAGGAGAATGATCCTGCGTCTAAGGACCATTCCGACTCTATCGGTGTGAACCTGGATAGAGCGTCCGCTGTCACATTGCGGACTCCTTGAAGGTGAACTGCCGACAGGTACCACTTCTTCTTTTCCGTCAATCGGAAGATGGCCAACATCACCTGGTTGAGAGGTGGTGACCTCGATCCTTGTCGATTCAAGTATCTCACAACTACCTCGCTGTCTATCACCAACCTTATGTGGATCGAGTGACGCGGGGAGACTTTCTTTAAGGTAAGGAGCACTGCCCTAGCTTCTAGAAAGTTTTATGTGAAAGGTCTTGAATAGCTTGGACCAAGTCCCCTGGACTTTTTTCCGATGAGAGTGACCTCCCCATCCCTCCTTCGAGGTGTCTGAGTGAATCGTCACCGACGGGGGAGGTGGCTGAAGAAGAACCGACTTCTTTAGATGTCTGGCTTGGGACCAAGGCCTGAGAAGAGTACTTAGCCGAAGCGGTTGGTCTTCTCAGATCTCTTCGCGCGTTTGATGCATAACTTCTCCAAACTCCGATTGCATCCTTTAGCTGTGCTCTTAGCACTGGGTCTGTCACCGAAGCAAACTGGAGAGAGCGCAGTACCCTCTCCTGCTCGCGTCTTGATATCCTTTCGGAATCTAGAAGTCTCTTGACAGAACCCGCTATCTCCTTCCTTTTCTTCGCCGGGATGGAGAAACGGTGTGACAAAAGGTCCCAGTGGATTCCCAGCCACTGGAACTTTTGAGATGGAGAAAGTCGAGACTTTTTCTGTTGATCTTGAAGCCTAGGTACTCTAGGAACTGGATCACTTGACTGGAAGCTTGCAAGCATTCTGACTCGGATGCTGCCCACACCAACCAGTCGTCCAGGTAGGCTACTACCTGAATTCCCTTTTAGGCGTAATTGTTTGAGAGCTACGCTCGCAAGCTTCGTAAAAATCCTTGGGGCTATGTTTAGCCCGAATGGCATGGCTCCGAAGGCGTATAGTCTTCGTTGTAGCCTGAACCCTAGGTAGGGGGAGAGTCGATGGCTAATTGGAATGTGCCAATAGGCGTCTGACAAGTCTATAGAGACGGAATATGCCCTCTTGGGCAGTAAGGTCCTTATGTGTTGCAGCGTTAGCATTTTGAATTTGCAATTCACTATGAACTTGTTGAGTGGCGACTAGTCCAGAATGACTCTGAGCTTTTCCGAGTCTTTCTTGGGAACACAAAACAGCCTCCCTTAGAAATTGATGGGCTTCACCCTTCGGATCACCTTTTTTCTCCAACAGTTCTTGAACGTACTCCTCCATAACGGGGGTGGAGTGTTGGAAAAACCGAAGGCACGGGGGTGGAGTGCTGTACCAGCTCCCGCCCAGTCCATTCTTGAGTAGGCTGTGGGCCCAGGGATCGAAGGTCCACCGATCCCGAAATTTCAGAAGTCTCCCTCCTACTGGTATCACCTCACTTGGACTGCCGTCCTGAGGTCTTGCCTTCCTGACCACGACCACCCCTGAATCCCCTTCCCCTTGAGGGGCGTCTAGACGAGCCTCTGGCTGCTCCTCTAGGCTTTGCTCGAAAGGAAGTAGACTGCCCTTCGAACGCTGGGGTGAATGCCGTGGACTGTGTCGACACGGCCTGGGGTACCCACTGAAAAGTGGTCGGGGTTTGTGCCACAATCTGGGGCACTGGGGGCAATGGCAATTGCAGTTGCTGTTGCTGTCTAAGAGGCTTGGCTGGCCGAGACGGTAGCCTAGTCCTCCTAGTCTTCCTCTTTAGTTGAGGACCCTCATCCGGGGAAGACTTTCTTTTGATAGCCAGGCCCCACTTCTGGAGAAGGTTTCTATTCTCCAAGGCGGCCTTATCAACAACTTCTTTGACCAAGTCGGTAGGGAAAAGGTCTTTTCCCCAAATGTTGGAGGAGATTAGTTTCCTTGGCTCGTGCCTCACCGTAGCCGAGGTAAACACGAACTCCCTACAAGCTCTCCTTGCCTTGACGAAGCCATAAAGGTCCTTCGTCACTGTGGCCAGATGAGACTTGGCCACTATCATGAACATTTCATGGACCTTGGGGTCACTTGCCATCGTCTCGAGAGTAGTCTGAAGAGACATTGAGGCAGTCAGTCTTTCTTTTGTATCGAACTCTCTTCGCAAAAGAAAGTCAGACAGCTTAGGGAGGTCCTCGCCGAACTGACGTCCGGCAATATCAGCCTCCAACTTTCCAACTGAGAACGTAAGATGGACGTCCTTCCAGTCTTTGTGGTCCATAGGCAGGGCCAGCGACAAGGATTCACACTCCTCTAGGGAGGGGCAAGACTTGCCGGCCTCGACTGCTTTAGTACAGCCAGAAACCCTTTCTGTAAAAAGGGGAAGGCTCTAGTAGGCGAGGACACAAAGGAAGGGAGCTTCCTATTCAATGCGGCTACCTTTGAGTTAGAGAAGCCCCTCTCTTTCATCGAGGGTGAAAGTAGATCTTGAGCCTTAGCATGGTCCATCACTATGACCTCCTTCGGCTCTGTCTCCTCCTTTGAAGCTGGTTCCTTCCTCAGCCGGACATAACAGTCAGGATATGATGCCTTGCTGGGCCAGAATTCCACCTCCTCCAGGGGAACTGAGCCCAGCTTATCTGAGATGACGATCTTTCCAGTCGTCATCGGCATGTGCTCAGCATACCTCCATGGGTTAGCATCTGAGCACAAGGGAAGGTCTTTCACATTGAGCTTTTCTGGGGCCCATGTGATTCTGCAAGGCACTGCGTTCGCAGTTCCATTGCAGCCGCCTTCTCCTAATTCTCCTTCTGCATTTGTTGGATCATTCCAACAATAGAAGAGAGGGCCTGTCCCAGCTCTACTGGGAGACCGGCCGATGTAGAGGGAATAGGCTCCGGAATCTGAACCGGAGTAGCCGACACCTCGTCGACGTCTACCTCTACAACGTCTGGGGCTTGAACTTCCTCCTGGGCTTCTGCCAGGAGGTCTTCCTCCCGACACCTGTCCACATCAGACATCCTATCATCTAACTGGATGTCTTGCATCGCGACCGCGACTTCAGCATCCACCTGGATCTGAACTTAGGGGATCTCCTCTTGAGGCTTGGGAATCACTGCATCAGCTGATGCCTTAGGGAAAAAGATACGCCCTCATCTTCTCACTTGGAAGATAAGGGCCAGAAGTGTTCTTTTGGAAGCCCCTTACCCAGGTACGAAGCTTCTTCCTAGCTATATCCCTTGATTCCTCTGTCCTAGGGGAATTAAAGGTTTCAGTAATCAGGTTAGTGCACACATTACATACCTGCCAATACCGGAGATCATCCTTGGAGACAGCGTATGCTGCGTGTCTCCTACAAAACTCATGTCCGCAGAGGTTCTTGCTGCGGACATTGCAGAAAGCACTTCCCCACTTCGGAGTGTCCTTCTGTAAAGAGTAGAAATTTCCATGAGTATCAAGTGAACTATGTATCACTGGATATGCATTAGTATAGCATAACAATTCAGAAAGGAAAGACACACACTTGTGTTTCCCTCACAACCCATTGCTGCAGCCTTCCAGATAATAAAATCAAATGGTTAATCTCTTCTAGAGTAACCAAGGCAAAGTTTCCAGAGGAAACAGGTGGAGCTCACACCTAAGCAATGATTTTAAAAACCTGGATAATAGACAGGAAAGAACTCACTTTCCTATCTGTAGGGCAACAGCAAAGGGATGTGCGAGAAAACACAATAGTGTTAGAA
>NC_090725.1:228796391-228798891 GCF_036898095.1 Palaemon carinicauda | reverse complement strand
TTTTCCCATGAAAATTCAGCTACCTTATAAATTACAATTTACCAGTGAAAGTTAGGGTTAACGATCCCGCACATTAAGCAACTTTAGAGGAATTATTCAACCAAAATAGAACATAATCATTTTTAATGTAATTAAATCTCAAATGATGACTGTGCTTAAATTAATTATAACAATTGCAACGGCAATAAAAGTGGCCAGAACAGTTTGTTAGGTAAGCGTACAATGTTATTAGCAGGAATGGGTAAAATTAATTGACATTATCTAAATGCAATACTGCACTGATATATACTTTTGAATGAATCTATTTACTCGAATGGTTTCAAGGTTAATTGCGTGAGTGCCTCCATCATAACTATTCTAATGTGTTCTATATATATATATATATATATATACTGTATATATATATATATATATATATATATATATATATATATATATATATACACACACACACACATATATATATATATATATATATATATATGAATAGAAAATAATAATGTACATAAATACACCCACACACACACGTGCGCACACACACATACAATATATAGGCCTATATATATACATACTATATATATATATATATATATGTGTGTGTATAAATATAAATATAATGTGTATATATATATATGTGTATATATATTATTGTTATTATTATTATTACTTGCTAAGCTACAACCCTAGTTGGAAAAGCAGTATGCTATAAGCCCAGGGCTTAAACAAGGAAAATAGCCCAGTGAGGAAAAGAAACAAGGGAAAATAAAATTTTCGAGAAGAGTAACAACATTCAAATAAATACCTCCTATATAAACTATAAAAACGTGAACAAAACAAGAGGAAGGGAAACAAGGCAGAACGGCGTGCCTGAGTGTACCCTCAAGCAAGAGAACTCTAACCCAAGGATGTGGGAGACCATGGTACAGAAGCTATGGCTCTACCCAAGAATAGAGAACAATGGTTTGATTTTGGAGTATCCTTCTAGAAGAGCTGCTTACCATAGCTAAAGAGGTCCTACTACCCTTACCAAGAGGAAAGTAACCACTGGACAATTAAAGTGCGGTAGTTAACCCCTTGGGTGAAGAAGAATTATTTAGTAATCTCAGTGTTGTCAGGTGAATGAGGACAGGAGAATCTGTAAAGAATAGGCCAGACTATTCGGTGTATGTGTAGGCAAAGGGAGAGTGAACCGTAACCAGAGAGAAGGACCCAATGTAATGCTGTCTTGCCAGTCAAAGGACCCCATAACTCTCTAGCGGTAGTATCTCAATGTGTATGTGTGTGTGTGTGTGTGTGTACAGAAAACTTGCACTATAATTTGATTAAATATACAGATGCAAGAAGATAGTCGGTAGGTCGTCGAACCCTCAATAAACCATCCCCCGTTACCTTGCTTGAGCTGTCGAACTTCCTACTTATAAAGAGCCTCCCTTTTACACGTTTCCTCAACAATTTTTCTTATTTCTCCAGCCCCATCTTCATCTATATTCTCCCCTCATGAACAAACTAAATCATACTACATTGATTTATTCTTACAATTTATTTTTCACTAACATTTCTTTGTATTTTTTTTTGTGTTGCTCACATTTAACATCGGCATTTCACATGCACACAAACACTATTATATATATATACAGGTATATATATATATATATATATATATATATATATATATATATATATGTGTATATATATATATATACATATATATATATATATATATATATATATATATATATCGCCATCATGATCATGATCATCATCATCGGCCGTTACTAGCCCTCTGCAGAACAAAGGCCTCGGACTTATCCTTCCCCTTGCGTCTGTTTATGGTCTTTTTGTGCCAGTCCTCACCTGCACATTTCCCCAGCTCGTCAATTCATTATCTTCTCTTCTTTCCCCTGCTTCATTTGTAATTTCTAGGAACCCATTCGGTTATACATAATGGCCATATCTTATCTGTCATTCTCATTGTATGCTCTACCAATGTCCATTTCTTTTTCTTACATGTTAGAATATTCTGTACTTTAGTTAACTCTCGTATCCAAGTTGCTCTTTACTGTCTCTTTAGTGTTATATCTATCATTATTTTTTCCACAGCTCTTAATGTTGGAACTAGCTTATGTTCTAAGGCTATAGTAACACTCCAGGTTTCTGATGCATAACTTGGTACAGGTAGGACCATCTCATTGAATATTTATTTTTTATAGAGAAAGTGGCATTTTAATTTTTATAATCTCATTTTGTTTACCAAATGCTCTCCATCCCATGTTTATCCTTCTTTTAACTTCGATCTCGTGCCCTGGGGAAACACTTACTATCTATCCTAAGTATGTATATTTATTAACAATGTGTAGAGGTTCGTCCATAACACATATTTGTTGTTCTGCATTTTCATTGAACATTATCTTAGTTTTACTTATAGTCATTTTCAGTTCTATATTTCTGCTTTCTCTATTCAAATCTTCTATCATATTTTGTAATTCCTCCCCTGATCCAC
>NC_090725.1:228786391-228791391 GCF_036898095.1 Palaemon carinicauda | reverse complement strand
AGAGAGAGACTGGCGTAGGTATCTCTTTACCCTCGGCTTTCGGGAGGATTAAGAGATTTCCATTATTCCACCGTGCGCGTTCAACTGAGTTGATGCTCTTATCGCTCGCATAAACCAGCATCCCAAGTGGAATATTAATTTAGTAGGTTATAGAGGAATTGACCAGATATCCATTGGATCGTGTGTATCATCGAGTCTATTTTAAGTCTTGTCTCTTAGGTTTTTACTCCATATAGAAATTTGTGATTGAGGAAAGGTCAGCGATACAGTCTTATTTGTTTTTTAGATATTAATTTTCTGGTGGGGATTCATTGATGAAAAAATTCCTTTTCCCCAATAAACGTGTTGTTCTATTACAGAGGGTTTGTTGGATTTATTTTTCTCAATGACAGAGATTACAGATTGTCAAAAATAAGAAATAATTGCAATTTTCTTTTTGGATGATTTTTGGGCGAATAAGCAAAATTTTATTGAATTGCTGGAATACTTGCAATCAGCGATCAATGTATCGATTCTAGTGATTGCGACGGATTTCTGTTATTAAACACTTCTTATTTGTCTACATCTTTTACTTTCTTGGATCTTATCTGATAGTTTTCTAACTCCTGTGGTACCCCTAATTACCTCATTCCGTATCTTATCTGTTCTTGTCACCCCACACATCCATCTCAACATTCTCATCTCTGCCACATCCATCTTCTTCTCCTCTGTCTTCTTTATTGCCCTCGTCTCCGCTTCATACATCATTGCCGGTCTCACGACTGTCCTTTCTGTTATTAAACACTATCTAAAGGAATATTGGAATGTTTGTAATCAATGAAAAATACCATGGTTGTGATAGCCTATTGGAAGCATCACTGCCTAGTGATTTCATGGACTAGGGTTCGAGACGTTTTCAAGCTCGATAGTTTCTTTCAGTGTCTGCAACATTACCATCCTTATGAGCTAAGGATGGAGCCTTTGTGGGAGCCTATAAATGTACCTGCTAAACTATCAGCAGCCATTGCATGGCCCTCCCCGGTGCTAGCTTGGGTGGAGAAGGGACTAGGGCACTGATCATATGTATATATAGTCAGTCACTAGGGCATTGTCTGCTAGGACAATGTCACTGTCCCATGCCTCTGCCATACATGAGTGACCTTTAAGCTGTTAAACTGAATTCTGTAATTAAAAACCCGTTACTGAATATATCGATCCAAGGATAAATTCTAAGATAATCCCTTCAACCCTTGTTTTATCTTGTAGGAAGGTCCTGTCAACACCCCTGATGTAATAAGTGTTCCTCCTAATCTTGATCAGATTACTTGAGATTCAGAAATAGGGAATAATAATTGTTGAATGAATTCTATATCATGGCCAGTTCAGGTACATTGCTACTGCTTTGACTTAATCTAATATTCTTCAACGCACAAGACATGTGAGTACGAAAAATACACTGTAGTTGCTTCCCAAATAGAATAACGGTTTAATACTTGATATTAATACTGTTGCTGTGTACCATTACTTCATTACATTATTATTATTATTATCATCGTAGTAATTTTTAAATATTATTATCAGTGTTGCTTTTATATCTATCTATCTATCTATCTATCTATATATATATATATATATATATATATATATATTAACCTATGTGTGAGTAAATATGGCTCCATGTGACCGCGGGGTCATATCAACAATTATTATAGCACCAATGTACCCCTGCGTGTCGTAGGAGGCGACTAAAGGGGACAGGACGATATGACTGGGGATTGGGAATCCCTCTCCTGTACAGTTACTTCCTGGGAGATATCCAAGAAGAGGAGCTGGGGGAGAGTGACTGATCCCAGCACTGTAGTTTTGGGGTGTTTGAATGTGCGTGGATGTAGTACCATAGAATGTAAAAGATATGAGATTGGAAGTATGTTTTGGAATAGAGGGATGGGTGTATTGGCCTTGTGTGAGACAAAGATAAAAGGGAAGGTGAAGTGATGTTTGGTAAAGTGACAGGTACAGTAGAGTGTCTGGTATTGATAGGGGAAGAGCTAGATAGGGTGTGGCTTTATTGCTGATGACAGGTAAAGTAGTGGAATGAAAGGAGGTAACATCTAGGTTAATGTGGTTAAGGATAGGTTGGGTCGGGAATGTTGGGCTTTTGATAGTGCGTATGGGCCAGGTTGTGAGAAAAGTGAAGAGCAGAATGAATTCTGGAATGAATTAACTAGGTGTGTAGAAGGACTGGGTAGAAGGAATTAAGTAGTTGTGATGTGTGACTTGAATGCCAAGTGGGTGCTTGAGTGGTAGAAGGTGTCATTTGGAAGTATGGCATGCCAGGTGTAAATAAATGAGAGTAATGAGAGACTTGTAGATATGTGTGTTGAACAAGAGGTGGTGATAAGATGTAGTTTTTTAAAAGAAAGATAATAAAAAGTATGCATGGGTAAGTTGAGCGTTAAAAAGGGTGATAATGAATTATGTGTTGATAACAAGAAGGATCTTTGTAATATTGAAAGATGTGCAAGTGTTTAGGGGTATGGCTAACGGTATGTCTGATAATTTTTTGGTTGAAGAAAAATTAGTTGTAGTAAAAGAAAGGAAAAAATAGAGTGGGGCAATTTAAAAGGAAAAAGGTGAAGGTTGAAAAGTTGGAAAAAAAATCAAGAGGTAAAAAGGGTATATCAAGAAAGGTTGGAAGCGGCATATGACACGGTGAAAGTGAGAGAAACTGGTGATTTAAAGGAAGAGTGGAGGTTAATAAAAGAAATTTTGGTGGGATTGCAGTTGGTGTCTGTGGCAAGAGGATTATTGGATCCAGCATGAGGAAGGGTAGTGAATAGTGGAATGAAGGAGTGAAGATGAAAGTGGAAGAGAAAAAAAAAAGAGTGCATTTGAAGAATAGTTGCATAGTAATAGAGTAGAGATGTATGAAAGATAGAGAGAAAAATGTAGAAGTAAAATATAAGGTAGCAGAGGCAAAGAGGGTGGCTGATTGGAGGTGAGGTCAATGATTGGGTCGTTTGTATGAAGAGAATAAGAAGAAGTTTTGGAAAGAAGTGAAGAAAGTAAGGAAGGGTGGATCGAGAAAGGAAGAGACAGTGAAAGATAAAAATGGAAGTTTGTTGAAAGGAGACGAGGCAAGGAAAAGTTAGGCGGAATATTTTGAAAGGTTGCTGAATGTTGAGGATAATAGGGAGGTAGATAAAATTGCTGTTGCAGGGGATGAGGTGTGTGATGGGAGATGAGAATGAGAGAGAGATATTACAAGAGAGGAAGTGAAGAGCACTAGATGAAACTAGAGGAGGAAAAGCATATGGTATGGATGGTGTGAGGGTTGAGATGTTAAAGGAAGTGGGTGTGGCTGTACTTGAATAGTTAGTAAAATTGTTTAGTATATGTTTTATATTGTCAATGGTACCAGTGGACTGGCTGTGGGCATGTACTGTTCCGTTATACCAAGGTACGGGAGATGTGGATGAGTGTTGTAATTCAATGGGTATTAGTTTGTTGAGCGTTGTTGGTAAAGTGTATGATAAAGTGCTAATTATTAGGATTAAGGATAAAACAGAGGATGCAATCTTAGAAGTGTACGGTGGTTTCAAAAGAGGTAGGGGATGTATGGATCAGATTTTTCGGTTAGGTAGATATGGAAGAAATATTTAGTAAAAGGTAAGGAAGTCTACGTTGCATTTATGGATCTGGAGAAAGCTTATGATAGAGTTAATAGGGAGTGATGTGGAATGTAATGAGGTTATTTGGAATTGGTGGAAGGTTGTTGCAAGCAGTGAAGAGTTTATATATAGGCAGTAAAGCATGTGTTAGGATAGGAAATGAAATGAGTGAGTGGTTTGCAGTATGAGTGGGGCCGATATAGGGATGTGTGATGTAACCATGGTTGTTCAATTTGTATGTTGATGGAGCTGTGTGAGAGGAGAATTACTTGAGGAAGTAGATCAGTTTAAGTAGTTGGGGTCTGTTATTGCTGCAAATGGTGGAATGGAAGCAGATGTACGTCAGAGAGGGAATGAAGGATGTAAAGTGTTGGGGGCAGTGCAGGGAGTGGTAAAGAATAGCGGGTTGGGAACAAATGTAAAGAGAGTTCTGTAGAAGAAAATTATTGTACCAACAGTGATGTATGGAACGGAGTTGTGGCGAATGAAAGTAAAGTAGAGACAGAAATTAAATGTGTTTGAGATGAAGTGTCTGAGGAGTAGTTCTCGCTTATCTCGATTAGATAGGGCTATGAATGAAGTAGTGTGAGTGGAAATGGGTGAAAGAAATAAATTAGCAGCTAGAGTGGAGAGGTGTTGAGGTGGTTTTGCCATGTAGAGAGGATTGAAACTCCTGGTGAAGATGGTGATGGGAAAAGTACAAGAGGAAGGCCAAGGTTTGGGTGGATGGATGGAGTGAAGAGAGCTCTAGGTGATTGGAGGATAAATGTAAAAGAGGCAAAAGAGCGTGTTAGAAATAGGAATGAATGGGAAGCGATTGTGACGCAGTTCCGATAGGCCCTGCTGTTTCCTCGAGTCGCCTTGGTAACTGCTGAAGTAATGGCAGTAGGATATTCAACATATGATGCTTCATTTGTGGTGAATAATGGGGGAGGGTAGGCTGTACTAACATAACGTGGTTGAATCCCTCATCAGCCTGGGATGAGCAAAGAGAAAAAAGTCCCCATTTGTTCTTTTTATGTCGACTACCCCCAAAATAAAAGGAAGTACCTTGGAAAATAGGATATATATATATATATATATATATATATATACTGTATATATATATGTACTGTATAGATATAAATTCATACATATTTTTATATGCGTGTATATTTACAGACATAAAGACGTGTACTTGTTCGGAAACATACAAGCAGCCAATACAAAAAAAAAAAAATCTTTATTCGTGTACCGCGTCAAGTGCAGTCTTTTCAGAATTGACTTTATAAGCTCCCTTTGACGGCTAAGGTTTGAGGTTCCTTGACCCTAACCCCCCCCCCCTTACCCCTCTCCAGCCGGAGAAATAAC
>NC_090725.1:228768891-228778891 GCF_036898095.1 Palaemon carinicauda | reverse complement strand
TATCTAAGACTGCATCTCGGTGAAATGTGAAAATCAAAAGATTGAACTAAAATATTGATGATAGTAATTATAATTGCAAGTCATTCCGGCTATGGTATTATAATTGCAACATTGCCAGTTGTGATTAGTCATAAAATAAGCTTTAGCTTATGCTGGGCGGAGGAAAACTATCTTCAGTTTTACTATTTCATTTGTTTCTAAGTAATGATTTAACCTGAAACTTTGGTGATATTTTAGTGTGATAGTTCCCTTCATATGGAGCTTTGCAAAACACCATGCTAGAAAGGGTAATAAAAGGAGTGAGTTTGGATATCAAATGGAATAGTTAAGTAATATCATATGCGAAAAAAATCAAAAGATTATTGCATTCCATGAATTTCAATTTGTTTGCATATCAATGCTGTAAATCTTAAAATCGAATTTTTAGCAGAAATGACATATTGATCACAACAACGAAAACATGCAGGGCCACCAACGGTTAACCATCGCAGAACATTTTTATTGTAGAACTATAATCATTTCTAAAATCTGCTACGCTCATGTTTGCGTTTTATTTGCTGAAATACGTGGTTCACTAATCGGTATTTTGAACCGAAGTTTGGATGTTGACTTGGCTAACCAATCTATACGATTGGATATAACTAAGTAGTGCTAGTATTTCGTCTATTACATCTGGGTCATTGTAAGACAATGAGGAAAACTTTGATAACGATGCGACTTCGAATAAAACTGCATAAATTTTGTACCTGAAGTGGACTTTTCAATTTGAGTAACTTTCGGTTATGTTATGGCTATATTGGCTCATACATGTACCATATTCCTGTCGTGACGATTTTTACTAGATAGTCTTGCAGAGGATAAAAGATGCCAATAGCAGCTAAAACAATTTATACCTATCATCTAAATAAGTTTCCAGACCACCCGGAATTCGGAGATTTTTATAAATTTCATTTGTATCTTTGACGTTTATGTGGATTTTTTACAGCAGAAACCCTCAGGGGAAACTATAATACCTCTTACAAGCCATGCAATACAAGAATCAATTGCGCATTTACAAGTAATTTCGATTAGTTTCAACGTAAGGACGGCGGGTGAAGTCTAGAGCTGTTGGCTCCTTTGACTGCCAGACAGTATTACATTGGATACCTGCCTCTAATTATGGCTCATTTTTGTTTTGCCCACACATACACCGAATAGTCTGGCCTTATCATTCCACATTCTCTTCAGTTCTCATACATCTGACAACCCTGAGATTACCAAACAATTCTTCTTTGTCCAAGGGGTTAACTACTGCACCTTAGTTGTTCAGTGGCTACTTTCCTCTTGGTAAGGGTAGGAGAGACTCTTTAGCTTTGGTAAGCAGCTCCAAAATCAAACCTTTGTTCTCTAGTCTTGGGTAGTGCCATAGCCTCTGTACTATGGCCCATAAGGAAACATGACGTGGTTACAAAGAGGAGAACTGAAAGAATGATAAAGGCAGCACAAGATCGGGCCTTAATAACAAAATTTATTCAAAGAGCATTAGACAAAAGTAACATCTCGTCAAAGTGGTGGAAATGTATGGCAAAAAAAAAAAAAAAAAAAAAAAAAAAAAAAAAATAATCAACCACATCGCCAGTAAATGTTCAGAATTTGCTCGGAATCAATATAAAAAATGACATGATACAGTGGCTAAGGCTCTCCATTGGAATCTCTTTAGAAAATATCAAATACAATGCAGAAACAAATGATAAGAACATCAACCTCAAGCTGTGGTAGAAAATGATCAGGGTAAGTTATTCTGGAACTACATTATAAGGAGCGACATGGTGATACCAGCACATCGACCTGACTTTACTTTGGTCGACAAGACAACGAGAAAAGTATCACTCATAGATGTCGCAGTACCGTGGGACTCAAGAGTGGACGATAAAGAGAGATATAAAATAGAAAAATACCAGGACTTACGAATTGAATGAAGAAGGCTATGGAATACGCAAGTAGAAGTGGTGCCAATAATCATAGGAGCACTTGTCTTTGAAAAGGAATTCTTGTGAAAGTAGAAACAGATATAACCCCAGGACTTTTGAAAACACCGTGTTATTTTAAACAGGACAAATAGTGAGAAAAGTGATGGATTATTAAGGAAGCTGGATACAACCTGGAATCTAACACTATAAACCACCAGTCTCTGGAGACTGTTAATGATAATAATAAATAATAATAACGGTATGTTAGTCATTGTTAGTCTTGTGACAAGGTGCATGACATTTTTTCACGCAACTGGCCTTTTCTCGACACAATGCCCAGCTGTTGCTGAAAACAGTCATGACAGTAGATTATAGTTATAGAAATAAAGAAAAAACTTAGCAATACTTATTGTAGCTTTTGAAGCACAGAATCAGTAGATTCCTCGCTTCTGGAGATACATCAGAATTCTTATGTAAATCTGAAGATTTATATATTTTCTTCGTCGAAGGAGACGCAATATTCCCGTTCCTTGAAAATCAAAGGGCTTTTCGGTCGAGCAAGCTCGGGAGACCTCCCTTTGGGCTACGAGATCAAAAACACTGTATATCTACTATAGATTCACATTTTATCCGAACGTATAAAAAATTCTACAGTTACTACAATATATTGAGAAGATATGTGTACATTTAAGTATTTATGAATATCCCTTTATTATTATTATTATTATTATTATTATTATTATTATTATTATTATTATTATTATTATTATTATTATTATTACTTTTACTAATATTATCATTACTATTATCAACATACCAAATCCGTCGAAAATTACTGCAAAATTAAATTAAACTCGCAATTACAATATTCTAAGAAAATTGCCTGGTAAGTTCGGGTAACTAAAAATAATATATGTAAGAAAAAAAAACCATTCACAGTGAAAAAATATCCTTTGTTCTCTCCTCATTTTGTCAATGAAGAGAATTAGAGGCATTATGAAATGACGCCTAACGTGTACAAATTTAGTTTGTACATTTTAAGGCGTAAAACAACCATGCATATCTCTCTTCATTTATAACGACGAACTTCAACTCACTATTGGGAATTTTGATCTTTATTGTTTTCCTTTTGTTAATATATTGCCATCGATCTGAGCAAATCAGTTTTAGGGTTTCTTTAAAATGAAAATTATAACATAAAAAATAACTTCACACAGGTCGATCAAAGAAATATGTTATTGAAGTTCTCTATAAACATATTTTTTTCATATTTTTCCTCATTTTAATGCTCAGTAAATGATCTACATAACATTATGATATATTTTATAGCAAACGCAAATTATCAAATTTAGTTAGGTGATGAAAAAATATTTCTTTGATAGTTTATTTTTAGCAAATTCTTTATGGCAGAGTATAGCATTGACTGGGTTTGATTTGCATCACCCAGATCTTTTTACCTTTCATTTAATTGATTTCATAATTTTAACATATTTTAGTGAATTACCAATATTCTGTTTTAGGATGACACTAAAAGGATTATTATAAAATTCAGTCTAACTTTTCGAAGACTGTTTAGAAAGAAATATGGCTAAATAAGGCCCCAGCCACCCTTTGAGATACTACCGTTAGAGAGTTATTGGCGCTCTGACACTATTACAGTGGATACTTCTCTCTGCTTACGGCTCATTTTTGTTTTGCCCACACATTCACCGAATAGTCTGGCCTTTTCTTCACCCATTCTCCTCTGTCCTCATACATCTGACAACACTGAGATTACCAAACAATTCTTCTTTTTTCAAGGGGTTAACTACTGCACCCTAGTTGTGCAGTGGCTACTATCCTTTTGGTAGGGTAGAAGAGACTCTTTAGCTATGGTAAGCAACTTTTCTAAGAGAGGGATACTCCAAAATCAAACCTTTGTTCTTTAGTCTTGGGTAGTGCCATAGCCTCTGTACCATGGTGTTCCACTGCCTTGGGGTAGAGTTCTACTCCTTGAGGGTACACTCAGGCACACTAATCTATCTTGTTTCTTTTCCTCTTGTTAATTTTAAAGTTTTTATAGTATATATATGAAAGATTTATCTTAATGTTGATATTGTTCTTAAACTTCTCTTTTAGTTTATTTCCTTTCCACACAGCTATTTTCCCTGTTGGGACCCGTTGGGCTTATAACATCCTGCTTTTCCAACTAGGGTTGTAGCTTGGGAGATAATAATAATAATAATAATAATAATAATAATAATAATAATGTCTTTAAATATTGAAAGAGGAGTTTTGCCACATGAATTATGAATTCAGAACGATAGACGAGTTAGCCAATACGTTACCGGGAAGATTTTTTGATATTAGTAGGACATTTGATGTCTAGGTGTGTGTGTGTGTGTTTATGATTCGTATATGAACGATTTCAAAATTTGATATAGAAAAGTAAGGCTTAAAAAATATGCACAATTTTTATATTTTGCCTTGATAATTTTTGGGGTGGAGAAAGGAAAATATGCTTGGAGATTTGAATGCAAATGTTTATAGTATATATCAAGATAATGTACTTAAGTTAATAGTCCAATGATCAAATTAAATTGAGAAAAAACAGTTCTATTCTAAAAGAGATTAATCTTAGAAATAAAATTTCCAAAGACTATGTATATAAGCATGCAAGAAACAATGGAAAAATTAAGAAAATTAATTTGTTAGGTTTCATTTATTTCCATTTAAGAAAGACTAAATTTGTGTGTGATCCTCAGAAGAATAATGATTAGAAATATGAATAGTCATCACTTGATTTGAATGAATTTGGTAAGGTTATCCCAATAGTAAGGGATAATGAACCTAATAACTTTACTTTGTTAAAGAGGAAATGAGATTTTATAACTTATTTTAAAGACGAGATTTGCAGTTATTAAGGATATTGGAATTTAGATATATTATTTGATAATTATTTGTAAGGATTATGTAAGAACAGAAAACCATATAATCCTATAGGATTTCGTAGGTAAACGCTTATAAATTTTGAGATAATAAGAGAGAAGTGTTGCAAAGAGAGTGAAAAAACAAAGAGAGTATTGGAAATTTGACAGAAAAACGCCAAATTCCCGATGAAAAAAGGTGGAAGTGTTATCGACAAGTCATGAGAAGGTATAAAGAATATGTTTGCGTGAGTGTGTATGTATGTGTGTTTGTAAGAAGAAAGGTGTGTGTATGCGTGTATGTATTAAGTTACTGGACAGAACTACGAATACATTTTGAGAAATAATTTGAGAAACGTAAATGTCAACTGCTCGAAATATTTATTCTAGAGTTATGGATACCTTGGGTATGATATTCATTTTTGTAATATGGCATCTATGAAACCACATAATTGAATTGATTGACATTTTATGCATATTATAAGTTTGAAATGGAATTTAATTTTTTTCAACCAGTTTTTTTGGGGAAGACTGAATGTGATTATGTGTGCAATTGATCAAATGTGATGCATTATCTAGTTATAGAAGACACGATTTCATTTTATTACCTCCGCCAACGAAACTGGAAGGAGATTAAGTTTTCGTCCCTATTTGTGTGTTTGTTTGTGTGTGTGTCTGTGTGCTTGTTTATGAACAGCTTTCTGGCCACAATATTAATCGTAGAGTAATGAAACGCAGGGATTAACTGTTATGTAAAAATCTGGAAATAATTAAACTTTGGAAGGTCAAGGTTAAAGGTCAAAGTCACGGTCAAGCAAAATGTCCAATTCACGTAATCAGCCATAAGTTTAGACATCGTTGTCACAGAGGCTTCAAACTTGGTTCATATTCAAATTTATAAAAATCCACGCCAATTAATATATGTTAAGCTCAAAGGTCAAGGTCAAGGTCAAACAATAAGTCGATAGAATAAGCTGCCGCGGCGAAGGTCTGCGCTTTGTTGAGTGTCCGTTTTGTTAAAAGTAAAAAATATGGAATTTTAGCAAATGTTTTATCATGTCCAATCTTTTCCTTAAATATCGCCACATTAGATGAAGTACTTGACCTTTCATCTGCCTTTATTTATATTAGAACAGGTGTGTATTGCTTATTGAGCAGTGTGGGACAGCTGCTATCCCAAATAACTAGGAATTACAGAACATATATGAGCCTCTCTCTCTCTCTCTCTCTCTCTCTCTCTCTCTCTCTCTCTCTCAGCATCATCAGTTTTATGATATGCATGATCTCTCCTGTAGCTTTAGCATTTTGGATTTCTCTGGGGATTAAAATAGATTTTGCACATGCATGGATTTATCTTTGTCCTTTCGCCATAGCAATTTTGGGTACTTTTTTAAATCCAATGGACATGCCAAATCTCTCTGCCATTGATAGTAATTTTTGGATGTAAATAACGTGTTTTGGTCATACCAGTTTTAGAGATGAAGGCTAAGCAAATATAAACGGATACCGTTCCTTTATATTTCACGTTGTCTGGTGGATTAATTTGCCTGCTGTGACCAATTTAGTGACTGAGTGAAAGCTAAAGTTTCAGTGAACCTTGTGACTGTGTTGGTGATATTATATTTAGAAAATAGATTCAGTTTGGTGACCCCCCCCCCCCCAAAAAAAAAAAAAAAGACCGAAAGATACTTCAAGCCATCCTCTCGACGATTTTTTCTCGTTGTTGATATGGTAACCCCAGTTGTTTACCGTTTTCTGTAAATTGTTTATTTCATTGAAAACTAACTAAACCATCGCTAGTTCACGATGTCATACGACGATGTAGATATATTAGGTTTCTTACAGAGACGCAGGAGAATAAGCTAACGAATGCTCAGTTAAAAAATGCTCCAATGACAATGATACATGCAGAGAGGAATGATCCATCAAATGCTATCTTATTGGAGGAAATAAGGAATCTGAAAAAAGGATATTGAGCAAGTCAAATGCAAGTAAAACAGGAGGTGATGCAGTTGACTGCGAGGTTGGATGAAGCATTCAAAATGATCCACCACCAGCAAAGATTTCTAGAGTCTATAGATGCACGAGACCGTCAGAAAAAAAAACTTATTCTCACTGGCATTTCGGAGAATGATAGTACTGACTTTGGTAATAATGCCCAGAGAAGATAAAAACATTGCTGGATAAATCTGCTTACCGTGAGGACTACAGCGTGATTAATTGAAGTCTCATGAGGCTAGGACAAGGCAATGCAAGCAGAAAAATACCAATGCTTCTAGTGGTGGAGAGTCAAGAAGGAAGAAATGCTATCCTGGATAAAGCAAAATAAACAAAGTAGCTGGACCTCCTTTTCCTAGCATCTATATAAAAATAAACTCTCGTCCTGCTGTAAGATAGGAACTTGATAGACTTCGGAGACGGGAAAAGAAAGAGAGAGAAAGAGAGACACCAGAGAACTAGGGCACCAATAGCTTTGTATCAACTGTTTTGTAGGTAATAGACAAGCAGGTTTCAGTTTTAAAAGTATTACTTTGTGTTCATGGAATGTTTGTGGAATTAAAGATAAATTATTCTTTATTATCACATTATTTTGGTTTTTGGAAATATAATCTGGTCGCAAATTTGGTGTTCCAGGTTTTACTGTTTACCTCAACCCCTCCAGGTCTAACGACAGAAGAGGAGAATAGCATTGTTAGTGAAATCATCCCTTGTGGAATATCTATATACTGTAAGTTTGATATGGGTACAGAGGGTCAAATTTGGTTAAGATTGAAATGTAACCTTGAGTGGGTGTTAGGGGATGTATTTATACCCCCGTGGACTCGTTGTATTTTGAACCAGCTTTGTTCGGCTCACTGAATGCTAATGTTTGTGGTTCTTCTAAGGTTCTAGTTCTTTCGGATTTTAATGGCCGTGTTTCAAGACCTACTTTAATGAACTCTGAAGATATATCACACATATGTGGGGATAGAAGATTTTGTTCGAAAAAAAAACAATGATAAACAGCTGCTAAACTTATGCAGGAGCAATGACTTGGTAATAGGTAATCACTTTGCTGTGAATAATAAGCAACTTGGGTGTAACTTGTTGAGATGAACCACGATGTTCAGGGATCTCATCATGCACCTTTAACTGTTGTTTTAAGAATTTTGTACTTTAAAGAAAATGTCAACAAGTTTATTGTTAGAGAGAGCTTCTAAATGGGGAGTTTCTTATGTTAGTTTAAAAATGAATGAGATAATAGGGAGGGGTCCAACATATCAGTCAGTAAATTTAGAGAACTTTAAGCCATTATGCACCATTACAGTCATCCGGAAATTGACGATGACCAAATTGAAGGTGTTTCAAAATTACTAACCGACTACTCTAACTTGATAAATAATGTTGCAAGATCCACGCATGATACATCTCAAAATAATCAGTATGAATGGGAACAAAGGCACCCTCGGAAGAAACGCTTGTTAAGCCATAATGACTCGAGGGAGATTTGGCGTGCCATAGATTGGAAGGGGAATGTTTCAGTTCAAAGTGATGAAGTCCCAGAGGATGCCCAGTTTAAAGCTTATTTTGACAAATTATTGAACCCTAATGCTATCCAGGGTGAGGAAAACTTGGACGTTAGTGGTGCACCCTATATTCCGATTTTGGAGGATCTCTTTACAACTAGAGAATTAGAATGTGTAGTGGTGAATTTGTAGAAAAATAGGGGTTTTATTTGGATATTTCCTGAGTTATTTGCAGCCTTACCTATTTCATTTTTAACTGCATATTCCTGTTTACATGTTATACTTTGTATTGGTGTCGTAACAAACTGATAACCTTGTTCAAAAGAGGAAATATATTTCATTGTAGTAGTTATTAAGGAATTAGTATTAAGAATACACTTGCCAAAATATATGATATGCTGCTAATGAATAGATTATCACTATGGTGTTCCATTGCCAAGTGCCAAGCAGGGGCTCAAAAGGGAAGGGGGTGTGTTGAGCAAATACTGGCCTTGCGTTTATTAATTGATTTTGTCCAATGCAAAAAAAAAATAATTGTATGGGTTGCATGAAGACTATAGTAAGGCATATGATAAAGTACCTCGAAAAAAGATAGTAGAGCATTTGAAGTCGATAGGGTGCGGCAAACACATGCTTTTGGCAATTCAGAGTATGTACAAATGTACAAAAAAAACATCTTAAAGTTTGCTACTGTGGAATTGTCAGATGGAGTGTGACAGGGGCATCAACGAGTTGTTTGTTATTTGTAATTTATGTAGATAAAATGATAAAGATGATCAAAGAAAGAATAGGAACTGATGGTTTTTCGGATTACATGCCTTGCATCTGATGGACGACACGGTTATAGTCACAACATCTCGCCAGATATGTATGGAAAAGTTTGAAGTATTATAGAACTATTGTAAAGAATATGGCATGGGGGTTAACTCATCCCAGACTAAATATTATGTCATTAATGGAGATAAAAATGGTAAAGAGTCATTCCTGTTTGGTAACTTAGAAGTTGAATATTGCTCTCAGTATTTGTATGAAGGGGCTTGGTTTTTAGATGATGCAAAAATGAAAACTGTACTTGATGCACATAAGTTGTCATCTTCGTTAGTTAACATGTTTACCATATTTTGTGCTGCAAACACAACCATGCCATTTTGCTATAAGATGAAAGTATTTCATGCAGCTGTGATGTCATCCCTGTTATACAGTTTTGAAATTTGGTTGACGTCGAATGTTGAATGCATAGAAAAAACTTACACTGAACTAGTAAAAATACTACTTGGTGATAGAAACAATATATCGGCACCTCTATGCTTAGTTTAGGCAGGTCTAAACACTGTACAACATGAAGTTGTGAAAAGAAGGAAAAATTTCTTAACATCTAAATTAGTTAATGCAGATTTGGAGGCACCATTTCAATTTTCATTTGATATGTGTAGGAGTAACAGTACACCAGGTTACAGATTTTTATTGAGATGTGGAAAGGAAGAGAATATGGGACAGTCATAAGAGAAAAACCTTTAAAGGCAGCGAAATATATTACATATAGGTCAAAATTTAACGGGGGACTATTATTCCACAGGGTGTATAAATGAGAAATGTATATTCCTGATTACAAGAGACAAGCTTTAACAAGGACAAGACT
>NC_090725.1:228728891-228758891 GCF_036898095.1 Palaemon carinicauda | reverse complement strand
TTTTGAGACTGGAAAAGTAGAGTTTTTATGGTGGAATATAAAACTTTCATTGGCATACCTCCTAAGATCGCCGTATTATGTCCCTAAGTTTGATCTTAAGCCAATGGTGAAGCCTCATAAAACCTTAGCTGCTAATTATTATTATTATTATTATTATTATTATTATTATTATTATTATCATTATTATTATTAGTGCTTGATAAGCTACAACCCTAGCTAGAAAATTAAGATGCTATAATCCCAAGAGCTCCAACATGGACAATAGCCCAGTGAGGAAAGGAAATAAGGAAACAAATAGAATAGCGCTCATGAGTATACACTACAACAAGGGATCTCTACCTTAAGACAGTGAGAGACCATGGTATAGAGGCTATAGCCTTACCCAAAACTAGAAAACAATGGTTTGATTTTGGAGTGTCGTGGTGATAGCTAAAAATTCTCTTTTACCCTTACCAAGAAGAAAATAGCCAGGGAACAATTACAGAGTAGTAATTAACTAATTGAGTGAAGAAGAAATTTTTGGTTATCTAAGTGTTGTCAGATGTATGAGGAAAGAGCTGAATTTGTAAAGAATAGGCTTTTCGGTTCGGTGTATGTGTAGGCATAGGAAAAATGAACCGTAACCAGAGAGGGATTCAATGAATTATAATCTGGCCAGTCATAGAACCTAATACCTCTCTAGTGGCAGTATCTAGTGGTGGCTGGTGCCTTGACCAACCTACTACCAATACAGAGTCGCCCTTGTGTGGTGTCAAAATAAACTGTTCATTTTCAAAAATAACTTTCAAACCTTCAAGTGTACCAATTGTGCCAAGGATTTAAATATATATAAGGAAATATATAAATAAAAAAATATATATATATATATATATATATATATATATATACAGTATATATATATATATATATATATATATATATATATATATATATATATATATATATCATTATATATACACATACATATATGTTTCAAAATTTATGTGTATATATGTATATTATATAGTATATATGTAAATACACTTTGATATTGATAAATGATATATATATATATATATATATATATATATATATATATATATATATGTGTGTGTGTGTGTGTGTGTGTGTGCTTGTGTGCGTGTGTGTGTGTGTGTACCAAAGGTAACAGTAGGAGAAGCGAAGCATTAAAAGGCAAGAAAAAAGGATTTGCTGACGATTTTTCGAAAAACTATCATTCGAAGGACAATTGTTCGAAAAACTTTTTTTCGAAAACCAATTATTCGAAAACAATTATTCGAATGTGTAATTGTTCGATTTTAAAATTGATCGAATTACAAGATATTCGATTTCGAAATTAATATTATTCAAATCCATGAGTTACAGCGACTGACAAGTTGAGCAAGAGTAAGAATTCATTATTTTTGCAGTTTATAAACAAATGAGTAGTTATATGAGAAATAACTCAATTGAAAATTTTTGTCTTTTAAATATATTGATAAAAAATTAACCGTAAAGAAATCCTGCTTTTGAAAATAAACATTAATAATCAAATGAGTAGTTAAAGGAGAAACAACTCAATTGCATGGTTTTTCATAAATACATTTATAAAATAAAATAAAAACAAAATTGACCATAAACAAATCATTCTTTGGAAAATAAACAATATTGAAATGTTCACAGTTATTTTGGACGATTTCATATTTAGTAGAAACTTTTTAAACCCTATAATGGCTGAGTTCGTTAAGAGTGAAAAAGGAAAGCCCATGTTAGTAGTGAACGGACATTTATTTGTTAAAGACCAGCAAATACAAAATTAACTATATTGGAATTACCATAAATTTTCAAATTACTGTAAATGTCGTGCTATAACAGTAAAAGATGTTTCCATTTCTAAATAACATAATAATTCAGGTGATACAGCTGAAAGAGAAGTGCGAAAATTTATGAAAAAAGTTGAAGAGGACGGAAAAGGTACAGGTAACTAATCTCATTTGACATAAATGTGCAAAGATTTGTAAATAAAACTTTAGTAAATCTAAAATATTCATTAATAAAGGAATAACTCCTCTATGGTTAAGTAAAGTATGCTAAGGATTCTAATAACATAAATTTCGAAAAATTGCTTATTCGAATATCTTGTAATTCGATTGACTGTAAATTCGAACAAATACACATTAGAACAATTTTTTTCGAATAATTGGTTTTCGAAAAAAAAAAAAAAAAAAAAAAAAAAAAAAGTTTTTCGAACAATTGTCATTCGAATAATTGTTTTTCGAAAAAACGTCAGCATACGAGAAAAAAGACACAACAGCAGGAGAAGATGGCCTAACAATTGATTTGATAATAGATGGAAAAGATTTCATAGTAGTAAAACTCGCTAAACTCTCCACAAAATATCTGCAAGAATGCTCTATACTTGCAGCTTAGAAAGGCATTATCATTATGCTAATTCACAAGAAGAGGAATACAAAAGACCTAAAAAATTACCTCCTGATACGTTCATTCTCCGAAATATAGAAAATATTTACAAAGATCATATTAGGTCAAATAAAAAGACAGCTAGACTTTAATCAACCAAGAGACCAGAAAGGCTTTAGAAGAAGGTATTCAACAACTGACCATATCCATGTAATCAACCAATTAATTGAAAAATCAACATATTATGACATTTATAGACTCTGCGAAAGCTTTTGATTCTGTTAAAATTTTAGTAGTAATGAAAGACTTCAAAGACAAAGAATAGATGAATTTTATGTTAGAGCATTTAAAGATATCTATATGGGAAGTACAGCAATCTTAAAATGATATACAGATAGTGAGAAAATCTGATTGAGATAGGAGTTAGATAAGGAGAGCGCATCTCTCCATAGAGGCACACTATGAATAATTCATAAGTGTTAAGAATTTAGATTTGGAAAATGTAGGAATTAACATTAATGGGGAATACCCAAAGAACCTAATATTTACAGATGACAGTTCTATTTAGTGAGTCATGGGAAGAATTGCAAAATATGATAGAAGATATGAATAGAGAAAACAGAAATGTAGGACTAAAAATGAATATGAGTAAAAGTAAGATAATGTCAATGAAAATGCAGACAACAAATACAGGCTATGGAAGAACCTCTAGATATTGTTAATAAATATGTGAACTAGGACAGACAGTAAGCATTAGAAGATAGGCTAGTTTTAACTCGGGGCAATAGAAAGAATGATGGTGGGAATAACACTAAGAGACAGAAATAGAGTAAAAGCGCAACATGGATGCGAGAGCAAACTAAGGTAAAAGATATTCTCACATGTGAAAAAAAAGGAATGTACTTGGGCAGGACATATAATGAGAACTAGAGAGTCTCTCGGTAGAGCACAGACCTCCACCTGGGCAGCTTATATCTCGACCTTTTGGACGTTTTGCTCGTCCATGACCTGGACCTTTGACCTTCCGAAATTTAATAATTTCCAGCTCTTTACATAACAGTTTAGAATCCTTGCAAGTTCCATTACTTTACGATTGAAATTATGGCCGTATGATTGATCGACCGAAATTTGCCCTTTTTGCTTGACCTTGACCTTGAACTCGACCTTAATATTTGATCTTGACATGTATTAATTATCGTGTAATATCATGCATTCAAATATGAATCAAGTTTGAATTCTCTGTGACAACGATGTCCTTATGGCTGATTACGTGAATTAGACATTTTACTTGTCCGTAACCTTGACCTTTGACCTTGACGTTTCAAAATTTAATTATATCCAGCTTTTTACATAACAGTTAATCCCTGCAAGTTTCATTACTCTACGATTAAAATTACGGCCAGGAAGGTGTTCACAAACAAATAAACACACAAAAAAAAAAAAACACAAACAGGGACAAAACATAACCTTCTAACTTCGTTGGCGGAGTTGAGGATAGGTAATAACAGAAAGGATCCCTAGAGATTGCAAAAGAAGCAGGGGAAGGAAGAGAAGCCGATGAATTAACCAGCCAAAAAAAAAAAAAAAAAAATCTGTAGACTGGCATTGAGACCATAAACAGACGTGAAAGGAAGGTCAGGTCTGAGGCCTTTATCCTGCTGTGGACTAGCAACAGATGATGATGATGATAATGATGATGATGTATGTGTATACATGTATATATATACATAATTTATATACATTTGAATATGTGTATATATGTTTGTATGTATAATTATAAACGAAAATATACATAAATATGTAAATATCTATCTATATATATGTGTATATATATATATATATATATATATATATATATATATATATATATATATATGCATATACATTTTGTATTTTTGCAGCGCAGTATGTATACAAACAGACACACACACATATACAGTGTATATATATATATATATATATATATATATATATATATATATATATATATATATATATATATATATATATATATATATATATATATGTATATATATGAATATATATACATATATATATATATATATATATATATATATATATATATATATGATATATATACTATTACGATCCCAAGTTTCTTTAACCGACCCCCTTTGTTGTAAGGCAGTCGAAGCCAGCGGTGAAAAGCGGGCCACCAATCGTATGTTAGTGTCTCTCTCTCTCTCTCTCTCTCTCTCTCTCTCTCTCTCTCTCTCTCTCTCTCTCTCTCTCTCTCTCTCTCTCTCTTTTGCATATATATATATATATATATATATATATATATATATATATATATATATATATATATATATATATATATATATATATATATATATATATATATATATATATACAGTATATATATGTATATATATATATATATATATATATATATATGTATATATATATATATATATATATATATATATATATATATAATATATATATATATATATATATATATATATATATGTATATATATATATATATATATGTGTGTGTGTGTGTGTGCCCTAATTCGTGTATGTAGATGTCTGGTATATCAAGGTAAATGAACTCAACATTCATGAGTATTCCACAAAAACCTATGTGAATGCATGTTTTGCAATAGCTGCATTTTGATAACGAGGGCAGTAGTTAGTTGCCGGTGAGCACTCGATTTGACAAGACCCTCACCTGAGAGGGCAGTTGTGTAATGTGTACTTACGAACGAATCTTTTATAATAGATGAAGAAAACCCATATGCCGACGTCTCATTATCTGTCTGCACGGGTCATTTATATATATATATATATATATATATATATATATATATATATATATATATATATATATATATATACATATATATTATATATATATATTTGTTTGTGTGTGTTTGTATCAAATTTAATATCACAAATAAGGAACTAATTTTGTCTAATGTCAAAATATTTGGTGATTCATTGAATAGATTTGGGGTGCATCTCTTTATTATTTTCTCATATTGATTTTTGTTATTTAATTTTAGCAGGGTTATAGTAATTGGTTCTGTTTGTTTTTTTGCTTGTCTTTCCATTCTTTTATCAGTCTATCTTTTATCATAAATGATTAACTTTTTGTCTTAGAATTTTCTAACCTCTAATATTGGCAATAAATAAAATTTAACAACCACGTTATAAATCTTCTCAGAAATCAGAGGCTACAGTCACTAATCTTATAGGTTTAGATGCATCATAAATATTTGCGATAGCCTCTAGGTATGCATGAAGTATAGCACTAATTACTTGATAAGTAAATCTAACGTCATGGAATTTTAGGGACGTGAAAAGAACACTTCATAGCTATTTACCATGATATATTTACATAAGTCAGTAGAAAAAGACAGAATGTTTCCTTTTTAGTTACCTCACGGAAGACCACACACAGTATTTGTGGCAGACTTTCGTAATGTATACAGCGGGCTACAAATTGTCAGTGGTTCAAATATCTCATTGCCGTCGTATACATAGTTTTCAACAGAACTTATGTATGGTAACGACTCGATAATCTTACTTATCAGGTTAACATTTCTAGAATAGAAGTTGAATCACAAAATTGTAGTAGCTTACACATTTCACAGCTAGCCATAAGAATTTTATATTCCCCTCATAACACTCGATAATGCCAATAATTTGATGATATTCCTTTTTATGCCAATAAATTAAAACTTCTCTAATAATAAGTTCAATTATTTAAAGTTTTTAAAGATCACAAACAAAGGTTACCGCTGATTCCATCCTTGTTATATAATTTTCAAGCTGGCATATTACAATAGAATTTTATTTATAAATAGGAAAATTAAGATTTTCCTTCAAAAGTTATAGGTCATTGTCATAGAAAAGATGACAAAATTCATGTAATATGTAATATAAAGCAAACAAAGACTACGAGTACATATTTTCTCCACCGATTGCACTGATTCATTTGATTTTGGAAGCATCAACAAGTCGAGTGAAATGATATATTGATATATGCAACCCTTTCTGAGTGGTGATACCTTAACGTGGTAAAGGGTTCTAGTATCACCATGATCAGCAAAGCTGTACCTAGTCAGGGCCACCCATACTAGTTTAGGGTGCTCTGAGCTATCAGACGAAAATCTCCCACCGTCACCAATCAGTATTAGGCAGCGTGGTGATCAAAACGAGCTAAACCCCAGGCATGAATAAGGAAATGTCTGAGGTCTTTGTCCTGCAGTGGACTAGATACGGCTGCGTTTCTTCTTCTTGTTGTTGTTGATATATGTAAAGGAACTTAATCCAGCATGTATTTAGGCTACATTTAATACAAGTGTCGTAAGAGTAGGGGATATCGCAGCCAGAAAAAAAAAAAAAATTCAGCTTCCGAAATCTAAGGAGATGCTTTAAGTAGCATGTCGAAGATTTGCAACTTGTAAATGTGCACTTGCAACGTAAGTGTTGCTTTTGGCTGAAAGTTGGATATTCAAATTTTACAATTATTCTATGCAATGAATTTCTCGTTCGTAAAGAAAAGAGAACTCGAAAGTCCATTTAACTGTAAGAAGTTATGTTAAAAAAAGTTAAAAGGGACAAAAGATTTTGGGAAGAAATCCGGTTATGAATGCGCAAGATGTTTTGATGTTATAAAAGTCTCCAGAAGTTTAGCAGTCTCTCTCTCTCTCTCTCTCTCTCTCTCTCTCTCTCTCTCTCTCTCTCTCTCTCTCTCTCTCTCTCTCTCTCTCTATGTTTTGATCTTGTTTATTAAGATTAGAAACTTGTTTACGAATGGAATCCTTTCCGCCTCCTTTCTTTTCATGCTCGCTTTGCAGAAACATGTTCAATATAAATTAGGTTTCCGATGTATTTATAACTTTATCGTTTTTTTTTTATATCCACACAAATGGTATGGCGTTGTAAAACGGATCTGTCATATTATCTCCTTCTCTGAAGCAGTTTCACCAACTTAGGAAATATTCTTAGTCAAAGATTACTAATATCACAAATGTAGAAGTAGGCTAATGTAAACTAAAAATTTAAATATCAGGATACTCATGTTTTGGATAAATATCAAAGCGGAATATATTTATGTATTTAACCTAAGAGAAATTTATTCACTGGTGACATAAGACAAAAATAGTGAAAGATATGAGAAAATGATAAATTCGAAGCCAATAATGCCTTGAAAAAACTCGATGTTGAAACCCTTCTAAAGCAGACGTCTTTCAATTGAGGTAAATATTTGGGAAAAGGGTCTTCAGCCTGTGTACCCAATTCATGTCCCCACTAAGCACTACTTCACCACGACGCAGAAATTAATGGTCGAAGCGAATTTTCCGTCGAGTTTTCTGGTTATTAATATATCCATTCATCTCTGCAGGATTCACTTTTTTTTTCTCGAGATTTCTCGCAGTCAATCAATTGCAAGTTTCATGAAGGACAAATATTGCGATGGATTTTATGAGACACGGTGGGGTATCGTAAGAGGTCGGAAAATAGATTTTCATGTCCCCCCTGTTTATAATTTTGTCTACAAAAGGGTTAGAGTATAACCTAATGTGTGTCTCTCTCTCTCTCTCTCTCTCTCTCTCTCTCTCTCTCTCTCTCTCTCTCTCTCTCTCTCTCTCTATGGGCTCCACACACACAAACAAACACATACACATTTTTTTCCAAGCAAACACAAAATGAAAACACTTAAAATGCCAACCCTGTGCTTTCCCACCAATATTCTCCCAGGTTGAGCAACCGCCTCGCTTTCATAGGGCCAGTAAATTTAACTCCTAAATATTCGCCTCTTGCAAACTTCGATGCCATCAAACAGTGCCAACAATCGTCTATCCTTTGGAGAGTCGGGAAAGTTATCTTTCGGAGAGATTATTTCAGTTTCATGCCTTTGTTTGGTATTGTTATTGAAGTTTGTACAATATGTCTCCGTAATAAATTTCGTAGAATTATGTTCTTATATCAATTTATCGTTGCGCTGTATAGTATACAGGGATCATTATTCTATACGAGAGCTTATATATATATATATATATATATATATATATATATATATATATATATATAAATATATATATGTATATATAAATATGTATATGTGTATATATATATATGTGTGTGTGTGTGTGTGTGAGAGAGAGAGAGAGAGAGAGAGAGAGAGAGAGAGAGAGAGAGAGAGAGAGAGAAATGTGTGATATATATATGCATATATAGGGTATATTGTATATTTATATATATACACACATATATATATATGTGTGTATATATACATATATATGTATATATATATATACATATATATATATATATATATATATATATATATATATATAATTGTTTTGTGTGACTGTACGCGTCTGTATATAGAAACAGAACATAGCTATGCAAAGATTCATCGATAGATAGATACCCCTACGCGAAAGTGAAGTGTAAGTGTCACATACAAATTAAATAATAATAGAATGATAATGTAAACTGATAGCATTGTACTGTACATTTGGTGTGAGAAGAACGCAGCGGATAAGAGTGATAGCGGTGAAAAGCACGAATTAGTCTTCAACACGGACTTATGGCCAATATTACATAGTATGAATGGTCTGGTCATATAGGGTGCATGAAGGATAGTCTGTTGGCGAAAAGTTGAGACTGAAGATTGAGAGCTGATACCACAGTGTGTGTAGCGCGTGCAGTTCTGGTAGCTTTTTTTTTTTTTCAGAGGTATCTCTTGCGTAATGTAAGTGTGGCAGTGCCTCTCCTCTTTTAAGTCACTCCTCACTGGTAATATTGGTTACTGTTGACTATATATATATGTATCTATCTATATATATATATATATATATATATATATATATATATATATATATATATATATATATACATATATATATGTGTGTGTGTGTATATGTGTATATATACACTTACATGTATATTATATATATATATATATATATATATATATATATATATATATATATATATATATATAAAGTGTATATTTGATATGAACGTCTCTCAACAACCTATTATCTATACCACATACTCTCAATTTACTTCACATCAGTCCAATGTCAGTTCTATCATAAGTCTGTATAGGTCCATGTATGCCACACATGGTTTTTGCCCCTTCTCTTTAAAAATTCCCAAATATCTGTTTCATAACAAACACATGATCCACATACCCTCTTCCTTATCTGCACTACTTTGTTAGTAAAAATCTCATCATACACCTAACCTGAATGATTCTGATATTTGCCTTTGTTATATTTACCTTTTCTCATCATCATCATATCCTACGCCTATTGACGCAAAGGGCCTCGGTTAGATTTCGGCAGTCGTCTCTATCTTGAGATTTTAATGCCATACCTCTGCATTCATGATCCCATACTTCGTGCTTCATACCTTTTTTACAAGAGAACAATTATTTCTCTTACTAATTATTTTGGAACCTTTCCCTCATGACGATATACCTTACAAACCCTGATGAGCCACTCTTCGTGTCATAACGACAGCACTGCATCTTTTCGCAATTAAATCCCATCAACTCCTTTCTTTCTTCAGACTGTTAACTGCCTTTCTTATAAGTTTAACAGTCACTGCCATATACAATTTGAGCCTTACAAGAATCCTTCCAAGTCTTGCATCACTCGATTCTGTATCCATTTTGTCTTTCTCATTCAATAAACTTCACTCTATTAACCCACGACAACAATTACGTCTAAGTGTGTCTCCTTGTCTCTTTACTTGCTTCCTTCATGCTAGGATTCATATGTTCATTTGCTTTTCCCTCTGCCCTTATTAACATTGTCCCTAATATTCATTTTCATCTTCTTTCCTCTCTATATAAGTATAGATACATATACATAGATAGATAGACAGATAGCTAGATAGATAGATATAAAAAGGGGTACTTCAGTGTTACTTTTCCATATTTCACTAGATTTTTTCTAATGAATCCTTTATCTTTATGAACACGTAACAACCCCCCGTAGTCGCCTAAAAATTGAATATTCATTTATTTGTTGTCTTAAAAAAATTATCAAGCAAATGTAGAAAACACAACTTTTGCATAGCCTATAACCCCTCCCTTCATAAAGAAACACACACATAACTTACACGGGCAAGCATGATAATAAAGAGAAAACGAACACTTGAATGAGTAACATAAATGATTCCAATGCTACTCGAATAACATGGTTTTGCGAATTTTGCATCTGTTTCATGCACATGAATTGTATCAGTGCATATATGTTTTAGTTTAGTAATTTACCTATGATTAGGTGTGCTGTGTTTACTCTCGAACAGTGAGTTCACGTCACCATTGGCGTCATTAATATCTGTTTTCTGGGTCGTTTGCTGATACCGTTTAGGTCTATCTCCTTTTTTTTACTTCTGTCCTTGTCGATTGAGATTATCATTTACTCCACTGGGCCAAAAAGTTTGCGAAAATCGATAATTGGTCGTTGTATTTATTAATTATACACATATATTATGGAGGTAAACAGTTGACTCTTTATTTCTAAAAATATCAGTAAAAACTTTCAGAAAATGTACCTTTTGAAATCATTTGTGGCAGCGATAACCAATGATTCGTTCAATAGTAGTTTTATCTGTATGATACATCTCTAGAAACTTCCTTTATACCGAGAAGTAGGATTCGCCTTTCCTGACTGCAGTTGAAAAAATATGAAAGAGAGCTGAAGGACAAAGGAGTTTCTTCAGAAAGATTTATAACCACAAGAAAACATAATCCCAAAAAGCATCGTTCATCGCGAAAGGACATAAAACAGGAAAAAGAATCGTCTGAACTTCCTTTTTCTTTTCCAAGGCAACTGGGTCCAAGAATGATATATGTACGAAGGCCCACCTGATCTGTAGGTGCGAAGGAGGGATTTCAAGGAAATATTTTTGGATCACTGAGATAGACACTAATCCGGCTTGAAGGATACGATTGGAGTAGGTATTGAACAATTGCAGTACTCAGATGTTTCATGTTTTTTTTTTTTCTTTTACGGAAATGGTGTACCAGGTGTATCTCTTTAGTGTTAGTATATGGGCTTCAGGAATTTTTTAGAGGGGTTTGATGTATGTTTGAGTATCTATTAGGGAGCTTGGTATATCGTATTTGTTTTTCCAGTTGTCGTTACTGTATGTTTACTTTAAGGGCTGCTTAGCTGGTCCTGTACAGCAGGGAAACTCTACTCTCTACATTTACCATTGTTGTTTTTCTCTCTGTTTTTATCTTAGTTTTTTTAGTGTGTGCTATTGTTTATTTGGTGAAGGGTGGATTAAAGCTACGTACATCATA
Source organism: Palaemon carinicauda (assembly GCF_036898095.1). Classification (NCBI taxonomy): domain Eukaryota; kingdom Metazoa; phylum Arthropoda; class Malacostraca; order Decapoda; family Palaemonidae; genus Palaemon; species Palaemon carinicauda. The sequence continues at coordinate 228,747,185 of NC_090725.1, read as the reverse complement.
TACCGTATAATGGCATATTTTCCCGATCGCATTCATTGGCTGTATGTTTCATGCATATCACAAAAGAAACTCTTGTCAAGAGTCCATATCTTTCATTGCATTTTACCAAACCCCATTACCTTATGTTTGCCTCTTATGTACACCCAACAACAAAACCGAAGTCGCCTGGCCAGACCTGACTTGGAGAGTTCATGAAATCTTGCCCTGAAAGGTGGCCGATGTTAAACAACCGAGATATCGTCAGGATGGTTCGAATGTGAGGAGGGAAATTACCGATATCACTAAAAAAAATGCTATGAAGAGAGAAAACTTTTTATCCTTTTAAGAAATTTAATCTAATATTATTTCGAAACTAATTCATCAAAATAATTTATCATAACTTTTTACTTGAATTTTCCTATCCTATTACTATATATCAAATTTTCTTGAATAATATTGAAACTGACTTATTCATATTGATATTCATAACACGGAAATACCCTTCGTTTGCATTTTCCCAAGTAATTGCTCTCTCTCTCTCTCTCTCTCTCTCTCTCTCTCTCTCTCTCTCTCTCTCTCTCTCTCTCTCTCTCTCTCTCTCGTTCAAAATTTCGAAGGTAATGTGGTTTAAAGGTTTAGTTGTTGATTTCAGTGTTTTCCTTTGATTTCGATCATAAGCCATCTGGCTCGGTGTGGTTGGGGTCAGCTTTTGTCACGCGCTACTTGGCTCCGGCCCTCTTAGAGAAAATAGTATTATTTGATATATCAATTATATTAGTCTAAGGTTGGAGATTTAAAATGCATCATCAGTTAACATAATCTATATTGTTTCAGAAGTGATTGGTTAAAATAAAATATGTGAAATGACATGCAATGAAAGTTCATTTGGTTAAAATAAAATATGTGAAATGATATGTAATGAAAGTTCATTGGTGCATTATTATAGTGATGAAATGGTATATAGGATGTAGGGTATAAAAGATTAAACTATCAACAGATTGTATACTGAAATTAACTTTTTCGGTGTAAATAACCTTAAATGTCAGGATGACAAAAAACACCCTAATCAATAAATCAATCAATCAAATTATCTGGGCAAATCGCTAACTTCCAAGCGAACCCCCTTCCCTGGTGACGATTGCTCAATGCTCAAAGGTCCGAGTCTAGCTGGCCTCACCCTTCCCAAGGCAAAAGGAAATATTTCCTTAGCATTGAGTATTCGTATTGTTACGATTTTATTTGTCGTTTCATGTACTGATGTCCTACACCTTAAAAGTGTTCTCCCGGTAAGCTCTTCAAGAAATCCACTACTCTCGATATTTGTTCAATCAGTCTTTCGCATATTTACTTCGTTATTTATAGTTTTGAAATAATTGTAAACACCTGGAAAGAAAACTGTATGAAATATTGTCATCTTAGTATTTTGTTTTTCATTTACTAAAAATCTTGAACCAGAAAGATCTCATCGTAACTGTGAGACCTTTGAACCTCAAACATGTGGGGATGCAGGTAGAAGGATATAAGCAGGTGGGGGTTAAAGATGATGATGGAGAGGTGGCAATTGGGTGATCTTAATATATGGCTTGACGGGGTTTGCTTATTAACATTTATGAAGTGATGATGATGATGGTAAGACCCCTATTGATAACATTTAATATCAATGATTCCAACTCTCAATGAAAACGGGAATATATCGTTCTAACATTGTTTTTAGGTGATCACTGAACATCTTTGGAACATGGGATCTTCACCCGAAAGTAATACAATTCCAACACCAACTTGCAAAGTAGTTAGTGGTCTTGTGTGATCCTTGGGAACATCCAAATAATATAACATATTGGATACAGGTTTATATATATATATATATATATATATATATATATATATATATATATATGCAGAGAGAGAGAGAGAGAGAGAGAGAGAGAGAGAGAGAGAGAGAGAGAGAGAGAGAGAGAGAGAGTTACAAGGATTTTGGATGTCTCAAAGACTTTTTAGTCCATTCGCAGAGTCTCCATTTGCTCTTTGGTAGAGCGATTTAGTTTAAGCATTTGGAGAGTTCTTATGATCTTATCTAACTTATTCTAGAACTCGAGAGAGAGAGAGAGAGAGAGAGAGAGAGAGAGAGAGAGAGAGAGAGAGAGAGAGTTACAAGGATTTTGGATGTCTCAAAGACTTTTTAGTCCATTCGCAGAGACTCCATTTGCTCTTTGGTAGAGCGATTTAGTTTAAGCATTTGGAGAGTTCTTATGATCTTATCCAACTTATTCTAGAACTCGAGAGAGAGAGAGAGAGAGAGAGAGAGAGAGAGAGAGAGAGAGAGAGAGAGTTACAAGGATTTTGGATGTCTCAAAGACTTTTTAGTCCATTCGCAGAGTCTCCATTTGCTCTTTGGTAGAGCGATTTAGTTTAAGCATTTGGAGAGTTCTTATGATCTTATCTAACTTATTCTAGAACTTGAGAGAGAGAGAGAGAGAGAGAGAGAGAGAGAGAGAGAGAGAGAGAGAGAGAGAGAGAGAGAGTTACAAGGATTTTGGATGTCTCAAAGACTTTTTAGTCCATTCGCTGAGACTCCATTTGCTCTTTGGTAGAGCGATTTAGTTTAAGCATTTGGAGAGTTCTTATGATCTTATCTAACGTATTCTAGAACTTGAGAGAGAGAGAGAGAGAGAGAGAGAGAGAGAGAGAGAGAGAGAGAGAGAGAGAGAGAGAGTTACAAGGATTTTGGATGTCTCAAAGACTTTTTAGTCCATTCGCTGAGACTCCATTTGCTCTTTGGTAGAGCGATTTAGTTTAAGCATTTGGAGAGTTCTTATGATCTTATCTAACTTATTCTAGAACTCGAGAGAGAGAGAGAGAGAGAGAGAGAGAGAGAGAGAGAGAGAGAGAGAGAGAGAGAGCTGCTGCTAGAATAATGCAAACACAGGATATATCATTCCGACGTATATTAATTGGAATAGTCAATTCCCACAATATTTAAGGATTTTCCATATAAAAATGTAACAAGGAATTCAAATGTATCGGCGTGATTATATTTTTTGATAACTATTTTCGAAAACGATTGCATTTCTTAAAAGAATAAGAGATAAGACCTCTCTATCTCTTTCATATGTATATATATATATATATATATATATATATATATATATATATATATATATATGTATGTATGTATGTATGTATGTATATATAAACAAGTTTATTACAAGTCTACTGTACATATTACTGTCGAATTCAGGAATCTGTTCTTAGACTTGAAAGCAACCCTTCTCCGCTATGATAGATGATTAGTGAGTTTTCAACACGTGGTTATTTATCATGAATATATATCAATAACAACGTGTTGCAAGCACTAATCAGCTATCATAGTGGAGATGAGTTTATTTCAAATCTAAGAAGAGATTCCTGAATTCGACAGGAATATGTACGGTAGACTTGTAATAAACTTGTATTTGTCTTGATAGCATGGTTGGTTACAGTCTCTGCACGCATGGTTTCGGCTAAGAGGCATAGGTTCGAATTTCTGCCCAGCCAGCCGTTATCATTGATGAATTTCTAGTGGATATTCATTCCCAAAGATAGAATTCGATATTAAATGCCATTGTGGTTGATATTTACATTAATTCAAGAATTATACATACATATATATGCATACACACACACACACACACACACACACGCGCACACATATATATATATATATATATATATATATATATATATATATATATATGTATATATATATATATATATATATATATATATATATATATGTATATATATATATATATATATATATATATATATATATATATATATATATATTTATTTTTTCCCCTCCGATCGATCGGAGTCCAGACATGGATGGCTATATATGAAAGGTCTGGGACTCATTGACGGGTGTTAAGTACCAGGAGCCTGTATGGTGAGGATCAGGTATGCTGGCTGTTTAATTCACCACTCACCTGGCTGAAGGGGGGTCATTTCATTCATAAAAAATACCTGAAGTATATGCTGTATCTAATTGTGACACCTTTTTGGTCCACATTTTGAGATTCCTTACCTCTAGCATCAGGGGCTTTCTTACCTCTCATTTTGAGGTGCCTTGCTTCTAGCATTTAAGGTTCTTTGACGTCTATTTTGAGGTGCCTTATTTCTAGCATTAGGGGCTTTTTTTACCTTTAGTTTAGGTGTTTTAATTTTAGCTTTATGACCTCTATATTTTTAGGTGCCTTATCTCTAGCATTAGGGTTTTTTTAGCTCTATTTTTAGGTGCTTAATCTCGAGCATTAAGGGCTTTTTTACCTATATTTTGATGTGCCTTATCTCTAGCATTAGGGGCTTTTTTACCTCTATTTTTAGATGCCTTATCTCTAGCGCTAGGGGATTTTTTGGCCTCTGGTTTGAGGTGATTTATCTCTGGCATTAGGGTCCTTTTTACCTCTATTTTTAGGTACTTTAACTTTAGCTTTAGGGGCTTTATGACTTCTATTTCGAGGTGCCTTATTTCTAGCATTAGGTGTTTTTTTACCTCGTATTTTGAGATTCCTTGTCTCTACCTTTAAGGGATTTTTACCTCTTATTTTGAGGGGCCTTATCTCTAGCATTAGGGATTTTTTGACCTCTTATTTTGAGGTGCCTTATCTCTAGCATTAGGAGCTTTTTTTACCTCTATTTTTAGGAACCTAATCTATAGCATTAAGGGCTTTTAGACCTCTGATTTTGTGGTGCCTTATCTCTAGCATTAGGGGATTTTTTACCTCTATTTTTGGTGCCTTAACTTTAGATTTAGGGGCTTTTATAACATCTATTTTTAGGTGCCTTACCTCTAGCATTAGGGGCTTTTTTTACTTCTATTTTAAGGTGCCTTATCTCTTGCATTAGGGGCTTTTTTACCACTATTTTTAGGTGACCTATCTCTAACAGTAGGAGCTTTTTTTACCTCTATAATTCTAGGCGCCTTATCTCTATCATTAGGTTCTTTTTGACCTAGGTTTTGAGGTGCCTTATCATTAGCGTTAGGGACTTTATGACCTCCATTTTAATGTGCCTTATCTTTAGCATTAGGGGCTTTTTGGCCTCTGATTTTGAGGTGCCAGGTGCCTTATCCCTAGCATTAGGATCTTTTTCAAGTCTGTTTTTAGGTGCCTTATCTTTAGATTTAGGGGCTTTATGACCTTCGATCAAAGGGATTAACCGGTAATGAAGTGTGGGACAGAGGTAGATGGAGAACGCTGACCAGAAACATCGACCTCACATAAAAGTGGGAAAAGATGCAGACAAAGAAGAAGATGATGACTATTTTTAGGTGCCTTATCTCTAGCATTAGGGCCTTTTTGACCTCTGATTTTGAGGTGCCTTATCTCTAGCCTCAAGCATTAGGGTATTTTTTACATTATTTTGAGGGGCCTTATCTCTAGCATTAGGGGCATTTTGATCTATATTTTGAAGTGTCTTGTCTCTAACATTAGGAGCTTTGTTTACCTCTATTTTCAGGTTCCTTATCTCTAGCATTAGGGGCTTTTTGACCTCTATTTTGAGGTGCCTTATCTGTAGCATTAGAGGTTTTTTTACCTGTATTTCATGGTGCCTTATATCTAGCATTAGAGTCTTTATTTAGCTCTATTTTGAGGTGCCTTATCTCTAGCATTAGGATTTTTTTTACCTCAATTTTGAGGTGCCTTATCTCTAGCATTAGCTGACTTTTGACCTATATTTTGAGGTGTCTTATCTCTAGCATTAGAGGATTTTTTACCTCGATTTTGATGTGCCTTATCTCTAGCATTAGGGGCTTTTTTACTTTTATTTTTAGGTGCCTTATATATAGCATTAGAGGCTTTTTTACCTCGATTTTGAGGAGCATTACTTCTAGCATTAGAGGCTCTTTGACCTCTATTTTAGGTGCCTTATATATAACATTAGGGGCTTTTTGACCTCTATTTTGAGGTGCATTACCTCTAGGATTAGAGGCTCTTTGGCCTCTATCTTTAGGTGCCTTATTTATAACATTAGATGCTTTTTGACCTCGATTTTGTGGTGCATTACTTCAAGCATTAGAGGCTCTTTGACCTCTATTTTTAGGAGCCTTATATATAGCATTATGGGCTTTTTTACCTCGATTTTAGGTGCATTATTTCTAGCCTTACAGGCTCTTTGACCTCTATTTTTAGGTGCCTTGTTTATAGCATTGGGGGCTTCTTGACCTCGATAGTGAGGTGCATAACGTCTAGCATTAGAGGCTCTTTGACCTCTCTCTTTTTTTTTTTTTCTTTTTTTTTGTGCCTCTTATAGCATTAGGGGCTTTTTTACCTCGATTTTGAGGTCCATTACTTGTAGCATTAGAGGGTCTTTGACTTCTATTTTAGGTGCCTTATTTATAGCCTTAGGGGCTTTTTGACCTCGATTTTGAGGTGCATTACCTCTACCATTAGAGGCTCTTTGACCTCTATTTTTAGGTGCCTTATTTATAGCGTTAGTGGCTTTTTACCTCGATTTTGAGGTGCATTACTTCTAGTATTAGAGGCTCTTTGACCTCTCTTTTTAGGTGCCTTGTTTATAGCATTAGGAGCTTTTTTACCTCTATTTTGAGGTGCAATACTTCTAGCATTACAGGCTCCTTGACCTCTATTCTAGGTGCCTTGTTTATAGAATTAGAGGCTCTTTGACCTCTATTTTTAGGAGCCTCATATGTAGCATTAGGGGCTTTTTTACTTCGATTTTGAGGTCCATTTCTTGTAACATTAGAGGCTCTTTTACCTCTATTTTTAGGTGCCTTATTTATAGCATTAGGTTCTTTTTTACCTCTATTTTTATGTGCCTTATTTTTAGCATTAATGTTTTTTAACCTCTATTTTGAGGTGCCTTATTTATAGCATTGTGTATTTTACCTCTATTTTAAGGTGCCTTATTTCTCGTATTAGGGGCTTTTTTACCTCTATTTCAAGGTGACTTACCTCTAGCATTAAAGGCTATTTTACGTCTTCGTTAAAGGTTCTTAGTTACTGTTCTCTTCTGTCTGTTCTAGTTTTTCAAGTTCTTTAGTTTTTCGGTTTCCTTTGATATTTCATCTTCCAGTTTCCTTAGTTCGTCAATTTCCTTCGAGATTTCATCGTATTCTTTCCTAGTTCGTCAGTTTCCTTCTAGATTTCAAGAGATATTTCAGTGCCATGTGTCCTCAGTTCGTCAGATTCCTCAGAGAAATCGATGGCATCCATGTGTTTGTCCATCAGGGCGATGGGTAAAGGCAGGAATGCAATAAATTTTCTCCGCATACGTCATCACGCTAAAGTAAACGACGAGCAACACAATATATTTACCAATACTATCTGGATTTGACCTTTCTTCGATGTCGAATTTTGGGACTATCCTGTTGAAGAACCACACGTCGCTCACCGTCCAGTTGAACCATTCTGTCTCCGTCCTTATTTCCTTAGTTCCTATAGTCTCCAATTATAGAACATCGTTGCAAATGCCCAAGCAAAGAATCATTCAAGGCGCGTACATTGTGTTCTTCAAAGCTCGACAACTTCTGCAGCAACCACCAAAACCAGCTGTAGATGAAGGTGTTCCTGTAGTTGTAATACACAATTCTCACATTCAGCTCCCTGTTCCAAAAATAATCATTAACAATGTTCACTGCGTTGCATGCTTAGTTTGAAAAAAGAGATCAGGTCTTCAGAAGTCATTTAAAGCTCGGGGCGGAGCCGTTCTGAACTGCTCCGGGAAGATTCATCTGTTCTGGAGTCATTCAGAACTCCATGCTAAGTCTATGGCTATGTCTTCTGACGCCTTTTGAAGATCGCGGAAAATTTTCTTCAGGTACCGTTCAGGGAGCTCCAGGAAGAATCTCTTCTGGAGTCATTTCGAACTCCATGCTAAGTCTACGGCTGTTTCATCTGAAGGCATTTGGAAATCCGGGAAGGTTTTCTTCCGAAGCCGTGCAGAAATTCTGTTCTAGGGTCATTCAGAACTCCATGCTAAGTCTATGGCTATTTCTTCAGTAGCCATTCAGTGATCCGTGAAGATTTTCTTCCGAAGCCGTCTAGGACTCGCGAAAAAACTCTTCTTTCGTTAAAATAAACCATAGTAACTCATCATCATCATCATCATCATCATAATAATAATAATAATAATAATAATAATAATAATAATAAACTACATGATTTGATTTATGGATTTGAGTCTGAACGTTCTGAAGTCGTTCAACGCTCGGATTTGCAATTTGAAGGAAAAGATAAGAGACTGAATAGGAAGATGAAGAGATAATTAATACTATAATTTATTACTTTCATTATTAAGTAACGCCTGAAGCTCACTCGGCGATCGAACTCAGGCGAAGGGTAATTGACGTTTTCAGCAAACCGCATTGAAATAACCGAAGGCTTCGACTTAATTTTTCAGGTTTGAGTTTTTAAAACAATCCATTTTCGGTACGAATCGATATCAGAGCCGTTCGAAACACACAAAATACGTCTCGGAAAAACGCATTTCACGAGTACTCCTCTGAAGAATTTATTTTAGATAATCAATAATGATGTAATATTCACATGATTTTTCCAATGGAATTATTACTTTCTAGATTTTGTTCGAAGGCGATGGATGTTACTATGTGTATATGTTATGTTTCTACCAATGGTTTATATATTCACACACATACACACATACATATGTATATATATATATATATATATATATATATATATATATATATGTATGTATAAATGTATACATGTATATGTATATATATATATGTATGTATGTATATATATATGTGTGTGTGTGTGTGTACATTTGTGTATGTCATCAGCCGTGACTGGTTCACTATAGAACAAAGACCCCAGACATGCCACTTTATAAGTTCGTCTTTTCTTCCTTCTCCTTCTTCTTTTACAATCTCTAGGGACACATTCTACAATTCTTAATGTCCATCTATTGTCTGACATTCTCATTGTATGTCCTGTCCATGTCCACTCCTTTTTCTTACATGTTAGAATATCTTCTACTTTAGTTTGCTCTCGTAGCCATGTTGCTCTGTTTACGTCTCTTATTGTTATTATCATCATCATTCTTTCCACAGCTCTTGTAAGTTATAATCAGCTTATGTTGTAAGGCCATTAGTAAGGCCCCAAGTTTCTGATGCTTAAGTTAATACTGTTAGGAGCATCTGATTATATACTTTCCTTTTTAGAAAAAAGACATATATATATATATATATATATATATATATATATACATAAATATACATATATATAGATATATATATATATATATATATATATATATATACACATATATATAGATATATATACACACATATATATATATATATATATATATATATATTTACAAATATATATAGATATATATATATATATATATATATATATATATATATATATATATATATATATATACACACATACACATACATGAATACATATATAATGAACACTAAACGTCTCATCGGCGTCCAAAATCGAAGACAGCTTCTCCTCGGACAGATCGTCCTGCAGATAGTTTTCAGGATAACAGCAGAAATACATTTACTTTTCTCCATTTATTGTTTGGTATCGACATGTGTTTCGGATCACTTTGTGACCTTTCTTCAGGACTACATTGACTTTAGGAACTACACTTTAATATAAAGGTTATGATGGTGAAAATTTGATCAAATTTTCCCCTTCATAACCTTTATGTTAAAGTGTTGTGTGTCCTAAGTACACCCAGCAACAAAACCGGTGTCGCCTCGCCAGACCTGACTTCAATACATTGCCATTCTTGCCCTAAAAGGTGGCCCAACGTTTAAACAACCAAGACATCGTTAGGATGGTTCGAATGTGAGGAGGAGGGAAATTACCGATATCAGTCAAAGAAGTGTCAGGATTAATGATATATATATATATATATATATATATATATATATATATATATATATATATATATATATATATATATATATGAAAGCGATAGAGGTTTTTTCTCTTATATTTTTAAGAAATGCAATCGTGTTCGAAAATAGTTATCGAAAAATATAATCACACCGATATATTTGAATTCCTTATTACATTTCTATATGGAACATCCTTAAATATTGTGGGAACTGACTATTCCAATTAATATACGTCAGAATGATATATCCTTTGTTTGCATTATCCTAGCAGCTGCTCTCTCTCTCTCTCTCTCTCTCTCTCTCTCTCTCTCTCTCTCTCTCTCTCTCTCTCTCTCTCTCTCTCTCTCGTTCAAGAATAAGTTAGATAAGATCATAAGAGCTCTACTACTTTTCAAGCTGGTGTTGGATTTGTATTTCATTTGGGTGAAGATCCCATGTTCCAAAGATGTTCAGTGACCACCTAAAATCAATGTTAGAACGATATATGCCCGTATTCATTGCGAGTTGGAATCATTGATATCAAAAGTTATCAATAGGGGTAATACCATCATCATCATCACTTCATAAATGTTAATATGCAAACCTCGTCCAGCCATACTTTAAGATCACCCAATTGCCACCTCTCCACCATCATCTTCAACCCTCACCTCGTTATATCCTTCTAACCCCATCCCCACATGTTTGAGGTTCAAAGGTCTCAAAGTTATGATGAGATCTCTCTGGTTGAAGTTTTTTAGCAAATGAAAAACAAAATACTATGATGACAATATTTCTTACAGTTTTCTTTCCAGGTGTTTACACTTATTTCAAAACTATAAATAACGAGGTAAATATGCAAAAGACTGATTGAACGGATATCGAGAGTAATGGATTCCTTGAAGAGCTTACCGGGAGAACACCTATAAGGTCTTGGAGATCAGTTTATGAAACGACAAATAAAATCGTAAAATATGAAGAGTCACTGCTAAGGAAATATTTCCTTTTGCCTTGGGGAGAGTGAAGCCAGCTAGACTCGGACCTTTGAGCATTGAACAATCGTCACCAGGGAAAGGGGCTTGCTTGGAAGTTAGCGACTTGCCCAGATAATTTGATTGATTGATTGACTGATTAGGAGTTTTTTGTCATCCTGACATCTAAGGTTATTTACACCGAACCAGATAATTTGAGTATACAATCTATTGATAGTTTAATCCTTTATACCCTACATCCTATATACCACAACATCACTATAATAATGCACCAATGAACTTTCATTACATGTCATTTCACATATTTTATTTTCACCAATCACTTCTGAAACAATATAAATTGTGTTAACAGATGAGTTATTTTAAATCTCTAACCTTAGACTAATATAATTGATATAGCAATTAATACTATTTTCTCTAAGAAGGCCGGAGCCAAGTAGCCCGTGACAAAAGCTGACCCCAACCACACCGACCTACGTGGCTCATGATCGAAATCAAAGGAAAACACTGAAATCAACAACTAAACCTTTAAACCTCATTACCTTAAAACATTTGAACAAAGGCCACTTATTAATGACTGGTGACCGAATATGTGCTATTTGAAACGATATATTATTAGCGCCTAAATATAATGCGTAGAGTGTATGAATGTGAGAGAGAGAGAGAGAGAGAGAGAGAGAGAGAGAGAGAGAGAGAGAGAGAGAGAGAGAAAAGGAGGGGGATGCTTAGGAAAATGCAAACGAAGGGTATTTCCCAGTTATGAATATTAATATGAATAGTCGGTTCCAATATTATTCAAGAAAATTTTGTTTAGAAATAGGATAGGAAAATTCAAATAAAAGTTATGATAAAATCTCTTGATGAATTAGTTTCGAAATTTTATCAAATTATATTTCTTAAAAGAATAATAAAAGTTCTCTCTCTGTTCATATATATTTCATTCATCATCGCATTTCTTTGAGTGATATCGGTAATTTCCCTCCTCCTCACATTCGAACCATCCTAACGATGTTTCAGTTGTTTAACATCGGCCACCTTTCAGGGCAAGAGGGGCATCATCTCGCCAAGTCAGGTCTGGCCAGGCGACACCGGTTTTGTTACTGGTTGTACATAAAGAGATGAAGTTTCATGTACCAAAATGTGCAATTTGTGTCTTTTGCAAGAGTGCTATAAAAATCTCTCTTGAAATTACTTGAAGAAAATTTGCACATTAACTATTGTTTATAGTTTGTATATGCCCTTTTTACTTTTCTCCATATTCAAAATATAAATATGTTCCATTTGCTAACTATTATAGGATACACATACAAATACACACGTCCACACACACACAATATATATATATATATATATATATATATATATATATATATATATATATATATATATATATATATATTTATGTGTGTGTGTGTATGTGTGTGTGCGTGTGTATGTGTGCATGTGTGTGGATTTTTCGAGAGGTAAGGAATCCTCTCGTGATATAATCATCATTCCCATGCTGTTCTTTTTATGTGTATAAGAACTGCACTGAATCTTTGGTTCTCCGCTTTACTGCTCTTCGTTTAGTAACCAAACGTCAATTTTGAACATATAGGCCCAGGTACACTTCGTTCGAGGAGTTGCACCCTGTCACGCCCTTTCTGCCCGGCAAGTCCTGTATTTACATAAACCCTCCCACTACCTCTGCCATCTGCCTCTAAGCTATTTGTTTGTATAGAGGTTTGTTTGATTCAGTGTAGAATCAATGTTGGTATTATGACCGTTTTACCTGCGGACATGATGTACCTACGGCCACATATATACTATAGGATAATTGTTGTGTAATTCCTAAAGCTCCTTTAAATATATTCAAAGAATTAACCAACACTTACCAGTAGGCTTAACCTTAGAGTACTGTAATTGTTAATCTAACTGAAACGTGAGTATTTAAACCATCCCGTGGTGTCCCTGTTTAAACCAACTGCTATAACAAGATAGTCTTGGGTAGTGTCATAGCCTCTGAACCACGGTCTTCCACTGTCTTTGGTTAGAGTTCTCTTACTTGAGGGTACACCTGGACACTCTAATAAAACAAGAGGAAGAGAAATTAGATAAAGTTTTATATAGGAAATTTAATTCTGATGCTGTTACTGCTCTTAAAATATTTTATTTTTCCTTGTTTCCTTTCCTCGCTGGGCTAATTTCCCTGTTCATGCCCCTGGTCTTATAGCATCCTACTTTTCCAACTAGGGTTGTAGCTTAACAAGTAATAATAATGATAATAAGGATAATATACTTGTGCAGCAGACTTCATCCAAGTCTCAAGAGTGGTAAAAGGATAAACCCTCGGCCCGTGAGCACAGCGATGGCAAAATTTAGAGTAATCGGTGTCAATGCAGAAGGCTTTTCGCAACAAAATCAGAACTACTTGCCAAGCTAAATGCCGACATACTATGCATACAAGAAACGCCCAAAAACAGCATTCTACCAAGAATCCCAAATATGCTCTTGATTATTTCCCACTTAAGTCCAACCCATAGAAGTGCAATATTTACCCGGGACATGCCCATTATGCAAAATAGCAGAGGTCTCTCTGCCGGATGACTTGAGATCCTTCAGTTAAGCTCTGAACACATGAACATCATGTCAGTCTATAAACCACCACCTGTACCATTTGGGTGGACCCAAATAGACCATCCTGACATTAAAGCAGTTCTTATGAATACAATCTGGGGCTATGACCAAAATGACAATAATGGAGAGGCGGTGGAGGAGTGTGCCACAACACATGACCTCACTATCTTATATGACGAAAAGGATGATGAATCCTTCCAAAGTGCTCGTTAAAGAAAGGAAACAACTGAGACCTGGCTTTTATCTCCTCCAAGCACCACCAAAACTTGCAAAGACCATATCTAATCCAGTTCCTAAATCTTAATACCATCGATTTAAAGCCTGTTATGATGCCTAGAGAGAACAATTGCAGCCCCCCCCCCTCCACTTAACTACCTCAAAGCAAAATTGGAAGATTACCCAAGTGATATAGTAGCAGATATTATGAGATAGTATAAGATTTTTCAATCATTAGCGTGGAACGCTACAAAGAACAACATCCCCAGAGGCTACAGAAATACCTACATCCCTGGCCTCAGTGACCAAAGCAAAGAACTCTACCAAAAGTGCATAGAAGCTTATAATGAAGATCCATTTGCCAAATACAATTGAGCTTGGAGAAACTCTACCTAATTCAGCAATGAAAGATGTAAACGCTTGCAAGAAACTATAACCAACACCATTTTGACTTATAACAGCAAAAATGGTTGGGCCACCATAGAAAACTCAACTCTGAAGAATAGCTGCAGTCACCCCCAATGAAATGGCTCATCATCTTCTACTCAATGGAAAGCCAAATAACAAAGAAAGGGGATAATTGAGGAAAATGAAGATGGACATGAAACGAACTATATCTGAGAGTAACCAGGATTTCCTACCATTCACTATGGTAGAACTGAATATGGCAATGACATTTCTTAAAACTGGGAAGGCAGTCAGATTACATGGAATTTCACTTTGGCGAGAGAGAAAAAAAACTGGCTCCTTGCGCTATTAAAAGAATGTGCAACAACCTACCGAACATCAAAGATATGGAGAAGAGCCAAAGTAGTAGCATTGCTAAAACCAGGTAAAGACCTTTTGTCTCCCAAAAGTTACAGATCAATACCACTGTTACGTATCACATGTAAATTACATGAATGCATGATAATGGCACTAATATCTCTGAAAGTTGAAGAAAAAGTATCACCCTACCATGCAGGCTTTCGACCAGGCCGATCATGCTGTAATCAGGCTGTGAACTTAACTCAATACATCTAGGATGGATTGGAGGAGAAGCAAATCACTGGGTCAGTGTTTGTAGACTCTACAGCTGCATATGATACTGTTAACCACCGGGCACTCTTCTAAAACGGGCCCAAATAGTCGAAGATACCAACATAGTACGAATCATAGAGTCACTCCTAGTAAATCAACTGTTCTTCGTAGAAATGGGCAGTAAGAAAAGCAGGTGAAGGACCCCAAAAAAATGTCTCCTGCAGGACGGTTTTGACTCTCCTCTTGTTTAACATTTATACAGATGACCAACCAGAGTTTCAGGATATACAAAGATTCATATATACAGACGACCTATGCATTGCCACACAGTCACGATCTTTTGAAGAGCTAGAGGAGTGACTATCAAAAGCCTTATCATCTCTCGGTATATTATAAAAAATGGCACCCTAATACATACCCCAGAAAAACGGAGGTGTGTTTATTCCACCTTAATAGTCACAAAGCTAACCGGTTTTTAAAGATCATATGGGAAAATAGAGAATTGGATATCCACCTATATCCAGTATATCTAAAGTAGGTGTTACTCTTGACAGAACTCTTAGCTTTAAAGAGCACACAAACAAAAGAAAAAATATCAACGAAAAACAACCTGCTTAGAAAATTAGCGAACACCTGCTGGGAAGTAGATCTAAAAGCCCTGAAGCAAACAGCTCTGGCAGTGTCCTACTCTACTGCAGAATATTGTTCACCAGTGTGGTAAAGATCTTGCTACACAAAGGAAGTGAATCCAAGGCTTAATAGAGCGTGTTGAATAGTCATTGGCATATTAAAGGCAACACACCTACCATCTCTTTATATAATGGCCAGTATTGCACCACCTCATATTCGAAGAGATACCATTACCAAAAATGAAAGGATCAACGGATGAATGATCCAAAGCATCCACTTCATGGACATCAGGCAACAAGAATGCAATTGACAACTCCTAAATCAGATAACTGGTTATTCCCAACTGTTTCTTAGAGCTAACTACACAAGAGGCCGTAATGTTCAGTTCTCTCCCACTGTTTTGATTTTTGGTAACAATAAACCAACTTTTACGGAGAATTGTCCAGTGGAGGATCATGTACATCTATAGTCTAAACCATGCTACCTACAGATTGATGAAATGGAGGGGGGCAGTGACTGTAATTCAACCAATGAAACACGACCTGGCCTTAGTGAACACTTACCTTAAATAAAGTGAAATCTAAGGACGGGAATAAAAGGAGATAGACTTCAGCAGTGGAGAATATGTCACCAATTCTGATTGCCCCTGTGGTGAATCACCCTAGCCTAGACCATGGGCCACATCCTTGGCAGCTGCCCAATGGGACCTGCATAATTTGATGTAGATTCACGTGAAACAAATGACATAGCCATTCATTGGATACACGAGTGTGCAGTAATATACGATTGTAATGAATAAATGTAATTTTAAATGTAATTTCCTATATGTTTATTGGAAACTGTAACTCTTTTAATTTTATTCAATGGTAACTGTAACTGTAAATGCAAATGTTTTTTTTTTCTAAGATTAAAGTATAGCAGAAAACATCTACACCACAAATAGGACACTGCTAGATCATTCTACCTTCCGAAAACTCATGTGATTAAGTCCAATAGAGAGGTTTTTGAGTTGCTAACTAGTTTTTAGGGAGAACCTTACTAAGCCAAGTACCAGAAGTGTAAAAATTGATTGAAGGTAAATATTTTAAATTTTTTCTATGAAAGTCTTCTATTCTGATTTATTTTGTGCTTTATATTTAATTTCTTATTTTCTTAAAACACTATAATGTTCCACACAGTAAATATATTAACAATATAGTTAGCCAATCTATATGCAGAAAATTGTTTATGTTTGCGTTAATTTCTACAGGATGTCATAGTTTTAGAAATAAGTTTCTTTTGTGTTTGTGGTATAGCTTTTACAGTCCTTAAAACCTAGACTTTTCTTTACAGCTATGTATTCGTATAACCTGGCTAATGCTAGTTGGGTCCCCTTGCCATGAGTAAACCCATATTGATTCTTATTCATGAGCATATTATCATCCAAGAACTCCTCAAACCTTACTTTTATTATCTTTTCAAATATTTTCCCAGGAGTCTCTAATAGGGATATCGGTCTATAATTAGATACTGAAGTTGAATATTTACCCTTTTTCCCTATAAAAGGAAGTATGGCTCTCTTTGTTTTACACGAAAATAGGGGCAAGAGATATACAGTAAGTGAGCAACAAAGAGATATACAGTAAGTGAGCAACAAATAGAGTATTTGTATGTGTCTGCAATTGGAATTAAAAATGATGAAAATTGAGTGATAGGTTTTTTTTCGTATTTTGTTCAATCTCGAAATTGTAGTTATATCTGTAATTTTATAAAGTAAATACAATTTTGATTATAACTACATAAACCATATGTAATTATTTTAAGCCTGTTACCGAGTTCATTTCATGAAGCAATGCTAAGCGAGTCATGCAGTTCTGAGTATGATGACATTAAAGTGAGGGATTGTTTCCTCTACTGCCCATAGCCATCCATGTCTTACTTTTCTCTTTGCCATAAATCTTATATTTATATCACTCTCATAACCCAATTTTGTGAGTCCACTTGTAATATTGTTTATGTATATATATTTTGCGTGTATAATGAGAAAGTTCCCCTCATTCATAAATCGTCTCCATTACATTTTTGGTTACATAATACTCGTATCCAACAGCCATTCCAATACCACAGTAATATTTCATAGGCTCCTCCATAATTACACACCAAGTCTGGGAAGTTGTGCCCTTACCATCCTCCCACCATGAACAATGATAACTAGTAAATTGAGTATCCTCGCCATATTTTAGCCTATTGGGGTGTTTCATATGTGACAGTGCCCTCAAGGGAATTGTGCGTCCTGTGTTAGATAAATAGCTTATTATGATATGCTAATGTCATTTCAGTGATGGCCCATGAACGATTGACAGTTTACTAATTGCAAACGAAATTGAGAATGTTATCATGGAGTTTGTGATCACAGTCTTAAATGCTTTTAAAGCCAAAAAAAGACAGCGATTAATCCACTAAATTCATAGAATCTATAAATTATTGTAACATATCAAATACACATCAGATTATGTTCAGTGAAAATGAATTGTCCTAAGTGTATATGAAGGGTGTAATCATTAACTCAAGTTAATATTATTTCCGAGAATTATATTTAGGTAGGGGACAGTGACATTCATTGGAATAGCCAGCAATTCAGTCAGTGGTGGAGAGCCGAAGATGGAGTATATCATTGCCGGCAACCAGTATATATATATATATATATATATATATATATATATATATATATATATATATATATACATATATATATATATATATATATATATATATATGTGTGTGTGTGTGTATATATATACACACACACACACACATATATATATATATATATATATATATATATATATATATATATATATATATTTATATATATGTAAATATATTCATATATATATACATATATATATTTACATATATATATATATATATATATATACATATAAATATATATTTATATATACATATATCTATTTATATATATATTTATACATACAT
>NC_090725.1:228716391-228723891 GCF_036898095.1 Palaemon carinicauda | reverse complement strand
TGATAAAGCGTCAAAATTGAAACCTATGATAAAGCATCAACATTGAAAGTTATGACCAAGGATCAGTATAGAAAATTATGGTTTGGCATCAAAATTAAAACTTTGGTCAAGTGTTAGAATTTAAATTTACGGTGAGGTGTCAAGATCAAAGCTTAATAGGAGGAAATCATTCGATATATTGTGCTTAAGCGGCTTAAAACAGAAATTTTTCAAACATTGCGAGGAAAAAAGCTAGGAATATATTTACGACGTAATTTATGTTAATCCCAAGATAAACTGATCATTGCTTTGACCGAATATAAATTTCTTACCAGAATTTTGTTATGATAATTTTTGATAGTTGGTTCAACCAAATCAAACCGTAAAAATAAGGTATTCGTATTTCGTCAACATAGATTTTTGCATTAATACATCCAAACACTAATTTTCCTTTAATGATATCATATGATCGAAATTTATAGGGAGGTATGATTGACAAACAAGTACTGTATATTCCTCACACAAACAGGTAAAAATACTAAATTCAACTGTAAACAGAACCAAGTCTTCAATAAAAAGTGTAAGGCAAAAAAACAGAGAGAGAGAGAGAGAGAGAGAGAGAGAGAGAGAGAGAGAGAGAGAGAGAGAGAGAGAGAGAGAGAGAGAATTGGCACATAGAAACTGAAGGAAATGTGGAAATGGCCACAGGTCTGAAACCAAGGATTGAACAGTCCCAGAAAAAACAAACAACTAAGGTTATCGTCTGCCTAAAGACACTAACACTCAGTATCATGTCTTTGTTTTCACAACCAAATGGTTCTACATTATTTTGGAGATTAAGCTTTAGTTTTCTTTTTGAGGGGGGGGGGGGGGGATTGTAGTATTGAGGAGAAACTAAAGTTTTTAAACGTAATGAACATCAGATAAGAAGAAATGTTTTATTGATAGTAATCTATTGCTAAACCAATCGATTTCTGTCAGATTATAATGTTTCAATGAGTTTTGCCTAAGAACAAGGTCAGCAGTACAACACACTTATGTTTACAGTACTTTTGGAATATTATATTACACAAACCATCTTTTTCATAGCAAAAGAACTTCTGAGAATAAACACATTTCCTGAGCCTGGGAATCTTTTCATTTAGTAATTCAAAGTGTCTATATTGTGCTAACATTAACTAATTTCATGATGATGATGATACTAATGAAAAGGGATGCAAATATAAAGATGCTGTCTGTTGTGAATGCAGTTCATGGTGAATGGCTAGAATATTTTGAAGAAACAAGAGATGGTAAGGTGAATGATGTAAGATCGAAATGGTTGATATAATTTTGAGAATTGTTGTGGAGGCAACCAAACAAGGCATAAATAGCTGAGAAGATTACAAGTCAATTACTGATGAAAGTCTCATTGAGGACTTCCTACGATACTTAAGGTATATCTGGATGAGATTATGGTGATGCAGGATACTATTGGTGTTCTTAGGAGGGTCTGTGGTAGAGATTTGATAAAGAAAAAAGGCAGGTGACAGAAAGGTCGGCAGAAGAAGAAAATTGCGAGTTTAGACAAGGAAAACCGTAACGGGATCAAACGTTTGTAACGAAATATTTTTGAGGACTTTATAAGTAGCGGAAGAAAGCTTTATATGGCATGAATGATGTTCGATAAAGTTAATGGTATGTGTAATTGATAAAGTGGTCATACGCAGGGTGTTGTGGATGCATGTTATGAAAGGTAACTTGTTGGAAGTATCAAGGAGTTTTGTTTTTACAAAGTGAAACGTATATTAGACTATGAATGGAAGAGTGCCGTGTTTTGCTTTAAAAGGATGGAATAAATGATGTTTGCAGATTATTTAAAGACTGGGTTTAGAAACTTGATAATTTTTAGTTATTTGATATTCAAATAGTGTTGATAACGACTTTTATTTCAACTTTTATTTCGATTAGTCTATCTGGATTTGATAAATAAAGGGGCCTTGCTCGCCACCTGAATTTAATAATCAAAGTAGCTTCTCTCGCTACCTGGAATTTATAATCAAGGGAGCCTTACCCGCTACCTGGAGGTGATAATTAAAGAAGCCTTACTCACTACCTGGAGATGATAATTAAAGGAGCATAACTCATTACCTGAAGTGGATAAATAAAGGAGCCTTAATCGACTCTTAGAGTTGATAATTAAAGAAGCCCTACTAGGTACATGTTAATAATTAAAAGAGCCTTACTCGCTGCCTGTAGTTGATAATTAAACGAGCCTTACTCGTTACCTGAAATTGATAATTAAAGAAGCCCTACTAGTACATGTTGTTAATAATTAAAAGAACCTTACTCGCTGCCTGTAGTTCATAATTAAACGATCCCTTACTCGTTACCTGGAGTTGATAATTAAAGAAGCCTTACTCACTACCTAAAGTGGATAAATAAAGGAGCCTTAATCGCTACCTGGAGTTGATAATTGAAGGAGCCTTATTCGCTACCTCGAGTTTATGATTAAAGGACCCTTACTTGCTACCTGGAGTTGATAATTAAAGAAGCCTTACTCGCTACCTGAAGTTGATAATTAATAAAGCATTACTTGCGGCCTGGAGAGGATAATTAAAGAAGCATTATTCGCTACCTGAAGTTTGTGATTGAAGGAGCCTTGCTCGCTACCTTGAGTTGATAATTAAAGGAGCCTTTCTTACTACCTGGAGTTAATAATTAAAAGAGCCTTACTCACTACCTGGAGTTGATAATTAAAGGAGCCGAATTGTTACTGGAGTTCATGATTAAAATAGTCTTACTCATTACCTAGAGTTAATGATTGAAGAAGCATTACTCGCTATCTGGGGAAGATAATTAAAGAAGCCTTACTCGCTACCTGGAATTCATAATTGAAAAAAGCCTTACTCGCTACCTGAAGTTGATGAATAAAGGAGCCTTACTTGCTGCCTGGAGTTGATAATTAAGAGTCTTACTTGCTACCTGGAGCTGATGATTAAAGGAGCCGAAATTTTACTGGAGTGGATGATTAAAAGAGCCTTACCCACTACCTATAGTTAATAATTAAAGGAACATTACTCGGTACCTGGAGAAGATAGTTAAAGAAGCCCAAGGTCTATATATACCAGGTCAGCCAACGCGCAGCTTAAGCTGTGAATCACCCATACTGTGACGTCAAGCTTCCCCGTCTCACACACGTGGGTAAACAAAACAAAGGACCGTCACTGTTGCCTTAGTTAGCTACCTATAGAGGTAATGTAAACAATAGGAGACGCTGTGTCCATTATCATTTTATTCATTCATTCATTCCGTCACTAATAAGGCCAAGTAACTGCGCAGTATTTGGCTGTTATAATAGACATGATAAAACTATAAGCTCAAACATAAAATACCATCGCTTTCCAAAAGAAAAACCATACATAGACCAGTGGATACATGCATGTTGTCGTGCAGACAGAATTAACGTTGTGGATGCTACTGTTTGCTCGATTCATTTTAAACCAGGCGATTACAAAGATGACATGAAGTCTAGGTTACTAGGTATTGAAAGTCCTAGAAATTGACTACCTACTTACACAAACACTAAATCAAGATTGCCTTGAACATTTCTTTGGGTGTATATAATAAGGCAAATGGATGGGCACTATGGTCATCCTCAGGCTGTGAACTTTAAATTTCGGCTAAAAAAAATGTTACTAGGAAAGGAAATTAAAGTATTAAGTGAAAAGTGTAATATCACCACCGTTGAAAAAATCTCATGAATCAGCCAAAGAGGATGAATCTATCACGAAAGAAAGGGACTTAGCGTTAGAAATAGGCCTAACAAGGCAAATATTCAGAAATTTAGATTTTGATTTAGAGAAAGATGCTTTAGACGAGGAAGAAGACCTTTTGAGAGCAAATAAAGAAATAGAGAAAGATATTGGGGGAATAATTTGAGAGCAAATAAAGAAATAAAGAAAGATATTGGGGGAGTAATTGAGGAAGAAGCTCTTAAATACATTGGTGGATATATTGTAAAGAAATTTTGAGTAAAATATCTTGAGTTAGGAAATAAGACTGAAGAAGTGCCAAGGAATGATACTTGGATAGCATGTGTTAATCGGAGGGGAATTACATGCACCTTCTAGTCACTTTTTTTTTTCACAGTTGTTAATAATGCGGGAGATTTTTAGTGCTGTACACGGGAAAGCTCTCATGGAGAGAAATTTTTTTTTAAAAAAGCTTTATTTAGAATTAAAACAGTCTGGTATTGAAGTTCCTGACGATGTTATTGCTTTTTCTTTTAACATATCGGTATATTTTCGAATGCGATATCTTAATAATTTGATAATAAAGTATAGAAAACCTCAAGGACAACCATGCAGGGAGGCCCTAAGAAAAAAAATGAAAGTTGTAACTTAATAAAATGTTCTCCAAAAGTAAAATGTTGTTTTATTTACATTGACTGTGTGATAAATCTACGTTCTTAATGGGTCTCGCCAACACTAAGCCCCTTCAGATGACGTAGGTGCGCAGAAGAGGCTTAAAATCGGTACGCTGTCTGGCTGACCTGGTATATCTGAACCGTGAAGAAGCCTTACTCAATACCTGGAGTTTATAATTGAAAGAGCATTACTCGTTATCTGGAGTTGATAATCAAAAGTGCCTTACTTGCTACCTAAAGTTGATGATTAAAGAAGTCTTACTCACTACCAGGAGTTTATAATTAATAGAGCCTTACTTGCTACCTGGAGTTGACAAATAATTTAAAGAGCCTTACTCGCTACATGAAATTGATAAATTAAGGAGCCGTACATGCTACCTGGTTGTTAATATTTAAATTACCCTTACTCGCTACCTGAAGTTGATAATAAAAGGAGCCTTACTCGCTACCCAGAGTTAATGATTAAAGGAGCCTTACTTGCTACCTATAATTGATAATTAATGAATCCTTACTTGCTACCTGGAGTTGATAATTAAAGGAGCCTTACTCGCCACCTGTAGTTGATCATTAAAGGACCCTTACATGTTACCTGGAGTTGATAATTAAAGGAGCCTTATTCCCTACCTGAAGTTTACAATTAAAGGAGCCGTACTTGCTACTTGGAGTTGATGATTAAAAGAGCCTTACTCGCTACCTGGAGTTGATAATTAAATGCACCTTACTCACTACCTGAAGTTGATAATTAAAGTAGCCATACTCGCTACATGGAGTTGGTAATTAAAGGAGCTTTACCCATTACCTGGTATTGATAATTAATGAATCCATACTAGCTGCATGGAGTTGATAACTAAAGGATCCTTACTCAGGACCTGGAGTTGATCATTAAAGTAGCCTTACTCGGTACTTGGACTTGGTAATTAAAGAAGCCTTACTCGCTGCCTGGAGTTGTAAATTGAAAAAGCCTACTCACTACCTGGAGTTGATATTCAAAGAAGCCTAACTCGCTACCTGGAGTTGATCATTAAAGGAGACTTACTCGCTACCTTGAGTTGTTAATTAAAGGAGCCGTAATTGCTACCTATAGTTGATAATTAAATGAGCCTTACTCACTACCTGGAGTTGATAATTAAATGAGCCTTACTCACTACCTGGAGTTGATAATTAAAGGAGCCTTATTCACAACCTGGAGTTGGTAGCTAAAGGAGCCTTATTCGCTACCTTGAGTTGATAATAGAAGAGCCTTACTCGCTACCGGGAGTTGGTAATTAAAGGAGCCTTACCCACTACTGGGAATTGTTAAAGAATCATTACTCGCAACCCGGAGTTGATAATTAAATGAGCCTTACTTGTTACCTGGAGTTGGTAATTAAAGAAGCCTTACTCGCTACTTGTAGTTAGTAATTAAAGAAGCCTTACTCGCTACCTGGAGTTGATAATTAAAGAAGCCTTACTCGCTGACTGGAGTTGATGATTTAAGGACCCTTACCCGCTACATGGAGTTGGTAATTAAAGGCGCCGTATTTGCTTCCTGGAGTTGATAGTTAAATGAGCCTTACTCGCTACCTGGAGTTGATAATTGAAGGAGCCTTATTCGCTACTTGGAGTTGACAATTAAAGGAGCCGTTCTTGCTATCTGGAGTTGATAATTAAATGAGCCTAACTCGCTTCCAGGAGTTGATAATTAAATGCGCCTTACTTGCTATCTGGAGTTGATAATCAAAGGAGCCTTACTCGCTAACTGGAGTTGATGATTAAATGAGCCTTACTTGCTACCTTGAGTTGATAATTAAAAGAGCTTACTCGCTACCTGGACTTGATAATGAAATGAGCCGTACTCGCTACTGGAGTTTATGATTAAAAGAGCCTTTCTTGCTACCTGAAATTGATGATTAAAGGAGCCTTACTTGCTACCAGGAGTTGATAATTAATGGAACCTTTATTGCTATCTGGAGTTGATAATTAAATAAGCCGTACTGGCTATCTGGAGGTGATAATTAAATGAGCCGTACTCACTACCTCGAGTTGATAATTAAAGGAGCCTTACTCGCTATCTTGAGTTGATAATTAAAGAAGCTTTACCCGGTACCTGTAATTGATAGCTAATGGAGCCTTACTCATTACCTGCATTTGATATATAATCAAAGGAGCCTTACTTGCTACTTTGAGTTAGTAATTAAAGAATCTTTACTCACTACCTACAGTTGATAATTAAAAGAGTATTACTCACTACCTGCAGTGGGTAATTAAAGGAGCCTTACTCACTACCTGCAATTGATAATTGAAAGAGCCTCACTTGCTACTTGGAGTTGATAATTGAAGAAGCCTAACTAACTACCTGCAGTTGATAATTAAAGGAGCCTTACTCACCACATGCGGTTGATAATTAAAGGAGCCTTACTCACTACCTGGATTTGATAATTAAAGGATCCTTACTCGCTACTAGGAGTTAATAATTAAAGAAGTCTTACTCACTATCTGTTATTGATAATGAAAGATGCATTATTCTTTACCTGGAGATGATAATCACAGAAACTTCACTTGCTAACTGGAGTTGATAATTAAAAAAGCCTTACTTGTTAACTGGAGTTGATAATTACAGAAGCCTTATTCGCTAACTTAAGTTGATAATTACAGAAGCCTTACTCGCTAACTGGAGTTGATAATTATAATTAAAGAAGCGTTACTCGCTAACCAGAGTTGATAATTACAGAAGCCTTACTCGCTAACTGGAGTTGATAATTATAATTAAAGAAGCGTTACTCGCTAACTGGTATTGATAATTATAGAAGCCTTACTCACTACCTGGGGTTGATAATTACAAAAGCCTCACTCGCTACCTGCAATTGATAATTAAAGATGACTTACTCACTACCTGAAGTTGATTATCACAGAAGCCTTACTCACTACCTGTTGTAGAAAATTACAGAAGCCTTACTCGATACCTTGAGTTAATAATTACAGAAGCCTTACTCGCTACCTGGACTTGATAATTAAAGAAGCCTTACTCGCTCCCTGTAGTTGATAATTACAGAAGCCTTCGATAAGTAATTACTGAATCTTTACTCGCTACCTGGAGTTGATAATTAAAGAAGCTTTACTCGCTTCCTGGAGTT
>NC_090725.1:228537001-228693391 GCF_036898095.1 Palaemon carinicauda | reverse complement strand
GGATTCATAAAGGGGACAGGGACCGTGGATTTCTTCTTTATAGTAAGGCAGCTACAGGAAAACACGCTAGAGATGAATCAGATCTTCTGTGCTTCTGCAGATCTAAGGAAGGCTTATGAGAGAATCTCCAGAGAAATCATGATTCGGTTCATGAAGAAGAGGAAAGTCTCAGGGAGGTAGGTTAGAATGGTTGAGGTTATGTATAAAAGAATAAAGATGAAATTCGTGACAAAAGTTGTAAAAAAGTAGATAACTTTCAAGTAACTTAGTGTTGAATTACACAAGGGATCGGCATCAAGCATGTTTCAATTTTGTGCTGGTTATGGAAGTGTTAAGTGAAGAGATAAGAAATGAAGAGTTGTGGGAGTTGTTATATGTAGATTTGGTGATTACCACAGAAAATGAGGGAGACTTACAGAAAAGGGTTGTAGAGAGGCAATAGTCTTTGGAAACGGATAGCTTGATCGTAAATGTTGATGATACTGAGATTTTGGTGAGCAGTAAGGAGGATAGGGACAAGATAGCCATACATAAGAGTCTTAGTTATAAAACAGGTGGAACAATGTAGATACTTGGGATCTACTGTAAGTCAGGAAGGTCGATGTGAAACTGAGGTTGAGAGTAGGACAAAAGCCACCTGGGGGAAGCGGAGGGAGGTAGCGGGAGTGGTATGTGGTGAGAAAATGCCAATCAAGCTAAAAGTCAAGATCTATAGCGAATTGATAAGACCAGTGTTGATTTATGCATCGGAAATGGGGGCTTTAAGACGAAAAGAGGATGCAAAGCTTGAGAGAACAAAGATGAGAATGTTTGAAAGATTGGAAAGTTATGACAGATTGCAGAAGTGATGAGAGTGTCACGAATGAGATGGTATGGTTATGTGTTAAGGATAGATGGTAGAGAGGGAGTGAGTAGGGCTTAGGAGAAACCTGTTAGGGGGCTGAATCGAGGGCGACGGAGAATTAGATGGCAAGATAAGATAAAGGATAATATGGAGAGAAGAGGTTTGATGGAAGGCATTGAAGAGGGTGCCTCAGGCAACCCACCCTTAAATACAAGGGTAATGGTGATAGAGAAGACACACACAAACACACACACATACACACACACACACACATATATATATATATATATATATATATATATATATATATATATATATATATAAATATATTTCTATTCTTACGAAGCTGGTTCTAGTGTAGATGAATACAATAGTTTATTAATGGTTTTATTTATATTTCATTTGTGCATTCCTCTCTTGTAGACGTAAGTTTATTATGCAAGTTACGTAAGACGTTCGTCGTTAATTTCATTGTGTTCTTTAGTCAAGTCAGTATATGTAAATTTACGTTATTTTTAAGAATTTACTTTTTTATTTCACGTAGTTTTGTCATGAAGTCTTACGTAATCTGTTTGGGAGTGTTATTTGACCATACAAGATAAGAACAAGGGCATATGTAATTTTCTTTTATATTTTTATGAGGTATTTCGTCATGTTTGTGAGAGAATACGCAATATGCCATGTGCTTTGGAAAATTTGCGAAAATCCTTGTGATAGGATGTTATCTTTTTTTTTATTTCGGGGACAAAGGGTGAGCAGAGCTAGCTGGCAGAGAGAGAGCTCGTTTCGTGTTGCATGGATACGGTTGAGAGAGCAATACTTGGTAACTCTGACGCCTTACCCAGACTTCCCCCCCACCCTGCTTCCAGAACTCACTCTCCTGGAATCTTCTGGAAGTACCCTAGTCTCTTATAAAGGTGACCCCAGGGTTGCATAGAGACAGATAGAGAATTCCAGCCTTAACCCTGGATAGGTACGATGGGTCGTTTGCGACCCCGAGCGTAAAAAAAAAAACAGGTTTTTCTCACGTGACTCACCCCCGTGACTGAATTTGTGGGTGATCGACCTGCAGGAGGTGTCTCCCCTACACGCTCTAGTAGTGTCCAGATGTGCATTGCTGTAGCTGTACTCCTTCCCCGATTTCTGAGACGCGTCGGGGTCGAGCGCGACCGAGTTTACCCTTCTAAGGTACTTTGCATAATTATCAAAGTTATTACGTATTATGAAATTGTCGTAGAATGGTGCAACTTGTATAGGTTATCAGTTGTGGAAAGTCTTGGTGGATTGTTTGGCTACCATGTGCATGATTTTTTTTTTAGTTAAAATGTCGTTCATCACCACGAGGACCATTTTACCGCGAGTGCCCCTTTTTCATTTTTTTTCATTTTTTTGCCAAGTCATTTTTCCGTAAGATATTGCCAAATAGGGTCGTAAAACTTTTGCTTGTTTAGTGTTGGAAAGTGTGTCTAGATGATCTGGCTACCCATGCATGACTTTGTTTTTGTCAGATACGACGTAGTTATTGGTATATTGGGTATTTAACTGCGGTTACAATTTCTGTTTTTTTTTCAATATTTGTAAAAATTACTACGTAGTAAGGAATTGCCGTATATTATTCATTTTTTTTTCATGTTTATGTGTTAGAAAGTGTGCCTTGATGGTTGGGCTAACACGTGCATGTCTTTTTTTTTATCTGAGATGCCGTATATTAGAATGTCGGGCATTTTACCGCGAGTGTCCCTTTTTCATTTTTTTTTCATTTTTTTGCCAAGTCATTTTTCCGTAAGATATTGCGAAACAGTGTCGTAAAACTTTTGCTTTTTTAGTGTTGGAAAGTGTGTCTAGATGATCTGGCTACCCATGCGTGATTTTGTTTTTGTCAGATACGACGTAGTTATTGGTATATTGGGTATTTAACTGCGGTTGCCAATTTCTGTTTTTTTTCAATATTTGTAAAAATTTACTACGTAGTAAGGAATTGCCGTATATTATTGATTTTTTTTCATGTTTATGTGTTAGAAAGTGTGCCTTGATGGTTGGGCTAACACGTGCATGTCTTTTTTTTTTATCTGAGATGCCGTATATTAGAATGTTGGGCATTTTTCCGCGAGTGCCCCTTTTTATTTGTTTTGCATTTTTTTGCTTAGTCATGTTACCGTAAGGAATTGGCAAGTAGTGTCGCAAAACTTATATTTTTATAGTGTTGGAAAGTGTTTCTAGATGATCTGGCTACCCATGCCTATTTTTTTTTTAGCCAGATATGGCGTATATATAAGTATGTGTTCGATTTTCCTGTGATTGCCATTTTTTCGTTTTTTCCCATTTCTTTCAAAATTACTACGTACTAAGGAACTATCACAGAGTAATATTTCATTTATATGTTTATTTGTCGGAAAATGTGCCTTGATGGTTTGCCTAGCACGTGGCTGAAATTTTTTTTTTTTGAAATGCCGTATATTAGAATGGCCATTTTTCCACGAGTGCCCCTTTTTATTTGTTTTGCATTTTTTTGCTTAGTCATGTTACCGTAAGGAATTAGCAAGTAGTGTCGCAAAACTTATAATTTTATAGTGTTGGAAAGTGTTTCTAGATGATCTGGCTACCCATGCCTATCTTCTTTTTTTAGCCAGATATGGCGTATATATAGGTATGTGTTCGATTTTCCTGTGATTGCCATTTTTTCGTTTTTTCCCATTTCTTTCAAAATTACTACGTACTAAGGAACTATCACAGAGTAATTATTCATTTATATGTTTATTTGTCGGAAAATGTGCCTTGATGGTTTGCCTAGCACGTGGCTGAATTTTTTTTTTCTGAAATGCCGTATATTAGAATGTTAGCCATTTTTCCGCGAGTGCCCCTTTTTATTTGTTTTGCATTTTTTTGCTTAGTCATGTTACCGTAAGGAATTGGCAAGTAGTGTCGCAAAACTTATATTTTTATAGTGTTGGAAAGTGTTTCTAGATGATCTGGCTACCCATGCCTATCTTTTTTTTAGCCAGATATGGCGTATATATAGGTATGTGTTCGATTTTCCGGTGATTGCCATTTTTTCGTTTTTTCCCAATTCTTTCAAAATTACTACGTACTAAGGAACTATCACAGAGTAATGATTCCTCTAGATGTTTATTTGTCGGAAAATTTTGTTTACTTTTTTTTTGATTGAATATCATCAAATTTTTTTAGCTAAAATATTATATTGTTTTACATTTTTTTTTTTTCGATTTTATTTCCCTTCAAAAAAATTTTTTTGGGTCAGATTTTTAATTTTATAGTCGTAAAATAATCGACAATTATCCAGCAACCCACCATACAATTTTTATGCATATCCAATAATAATTAGATTAGTAAATAACACCTTGAAATTGACATACCCTTCCTACATTTCAAGTGGCAGATTAGGGAGTCTGAGTCAGTGTGGTTGGCGGCCATTTTGTGGACATATCCGAAGCGTAAGCTGCCCTATCTATATATATTCTTGTTCCCTATAGAATTTGTGATATTTTGGTATATTTTTACCTGCATAAATATCATATTATATATTAAATATATGTATTTTTTTACGAAATTTCTAAGTACTCAAAAAATTACCTTTAGATATGGCCCCTGATATAAATGTAATTTACAAAATAATGAAGATTTTTTTACATATTTCTATTTTAGGATAACATATGTTTATTCCCTAAAAAAATTAGCCACTTCCTATTTCATTTGGGTACCCAAAAAAATTCATGAAATTTGGACAAATTTTTTTGGCCAAAAAAAGTTACTTTTTTTCTCATTTCAGATCTTCACCTCCATGGGTCTGACTTCATCCAAAATACATCAAGATGTGTCCTAAACATTCAAGAATCAATTCCTAAAAGGATTTGTGTATATATGTATAAACTTTTTTTTCTGAATTTTTATGTCAGGTCTTTTTTTTTCTACTTAATTTTTTAAAATATTTATAATAAATAGTTTTTCTGCAGATGAGTAGTATTTATCTTTACAGTTGTTTTAAGCATTCATTGAAGTTTTTTTTTGGCAAAAGAAAAAAGGAGGTTACTGCAAAAACTGATTTTTCAAGAATTTTTTTTGGCGTCGGGGTCGTTCGCGTCCGAGTATACCCTTAAAGGGGTGTCCGAGGAGCGTACCTATCCAGGGTTAAGACAGCTATCTTCCCCTCTCTCTCTCACTCTTACATGCAACTCAGTGTAATGTTCAATGAAATAACAAAGTTTTGGTGTATTGAGTTTTGTAATCATAGTGAGTACTTATAGAAATTCTCTTGGAAGTTTTGTAAACGGCCCTGTAGGAAGGTGATAGGTTCTTGTATTGTGATCTGGTTATCTATTTTCATTAAGTGTCAAACTTAAATATTGTATTCAGATTTAATTTCAAGTGAAACAAGTGATTGTATAATTTTCATAAGTGTTATTTCTTTTTCTTAGTCTAAGGTTTATTCAGATATAATAGTTAAAGTCAAGTTATTATCTAATTTTCAGATCGTAACATTTTTGTCTCAATCTACATTTTGTTCAGACTTAATGTTTCAAGTGATATATTTGTTTTGTGTAAATTCTTTCAAAGTGTTGTAATTTATATAGAATATATTTATTTTTGTAAAGAGTATATTATATCAATCATGAGTGTTTAATGCAAATTCGGTCGTATCCTCTTAATGAACCGTAGTAAGTTAGTTTAGATAATTCTGAAGAATAATTGCCCAGTTTTGTTAGAGTCCTTACAAAATTCAGTGTTTTATATATTGCTGTCTGGGAGTTGTATAATTTTCAAATGTAACAGGTATAATGTAAAAGCAAACATGTGTTTTTGGAATTCGAGAGTTTGGATAGCTTTCCAGTCATAATATATACATAATATTATATATTTGGTTCCCAGACACGAGCCATAGTATAATATAATTTTTAGTGCCCAGACCTGGGAGCCATCATATATATAATATATATATACATATATATATATATATATATATATATATATATATATATATATATATATATATATATATATATATGTATGTATGTATGTTATATGTTCCTTTCCTTTCTGAGGGGGAATATATTAACGTGGTGAACGGTTTTACCTATCGCTATGATCAGCAAACTTTTACTAGTCAGGGCCATTCATACTAGGTTAGTTTGCTTTGAGCGATCAGACAAAAATATTCCACCTTTACTATTCCAACCTGGCATTTTTGTAATGAAAGCTGCTCAATCCCTTTACTTGGATTGACATGTCTGAGACGTTTGTCTTGCAGTGGACTAGATACTTCTGCATTTGTTATTGTTGTTGTGCATATATATGTATATGTATATATATATATATATATATATATATATATATATATATATATATATATGTATATATATATATATATATATATATATATATATATATATATATATATATATATATATATGTATATATATATATATATATATATATATATATATATATATATATATTCTGCTTTATCTATATTTTGAAACTTGTAATAAGTTCAAATATTCCCAAATACCTCTTATAATTTTCTCATGTTTAATAAGAATGTAAAGATTTTTTAGAGAAATTAGTAGTTTAACAATTTTCACATAAATGGCATATCTCACGTTTGTGGTCGTTTAATGGATTCTTTATTCTTTATTTGTTTCCTTAAATATCTCTGTTCTAGTTTTTCATTGATGGGAGATCATGTTGTTGACATTTACATACTTTGGAAGTGTTATGAAATGACGATAGACACTAAAGTAAACGATAAAATGAACACAAAATATTTTCTTATTGATATAACTTTGTACAGCCATGTTTCATACACGCTCGTACACTGTAATGGTTTTGCTTTTTATCTTATCACTCGCTCTTCTCTGTACTGTTAATAAACCCACCTGTATAAACCTGATATCTCATGTTCAATTTTATTTGAAGTTTTGTGACGTTCTTGCTCGGAAGTCTTGGTATTTAAACGATGTTTAGTTGCATTCACCTCGCACAACTGGTGACCACCAGAGGACTTGCTCCCTCTTGCCACCCCACTCACTGCTGTGCCCTACTGTTTAATGATGCCACCCACCGAACTTGATTATTTCACACACGCCGCCTCAATGAAGATGCTGCCTTTCGCCAGCGGAGAAGCGCTCGCCTGGTTCCAGCATGCCGAAGCCAAGTTTTGCTTTTAGGGCTTGAGTCGCTCAAGTAGCAAAGCAGACTATGTCCTCGCAGCGATCCCGAGGACACATTCCCAGAAATCTTGTACTGGCTTTCCAAACAAGGAGACACCCCAATAGCCTGCAATAACCTTAAAACATAGCTCCTAGAGCAGTAATTACCATTGCCAGCCGCCCATATAGCCAAGCTTTTTGAGTTCTCTCAACAACCATTAGGGGACCAAAAGGCTTTGCTCGCATTCAGGGAAATGACCAGTATCTCTCGCCTGCAACCTACGGCAGACAGCTCTTCTTGTGAAGTGAATCTACTTCGTGCTCTTTGGGTACACCGCCTACCCATACCTCTACTCGCTTCCATCCCCAATGTCAATATTTTGCCTATGAAGGACCTGATGACCAAAGTCGATGCCCTTATGGAGAGCCACTATACCAACTTCAAGACCTCCATCAGTGCCTCCCCTCCTGACGAAGTGGACAACTATTCAACATCAACTGAAACTGATATGAATGTGGCAGGACACAGACCCCCACTCCATGACGTATTGGAGCAGCAATATAGCGGCCCGCCACCCACATATACCACGCCCCTCCTAACCAACAACTTCTCCAGCCAATTACTGATGCCCATCAGCCGCAGTTATGCTATTACCACTCCAGATTTAGGGCTGCTGCAAAGAAATGTACGAACAGTTGACAGTGGCCAAAAAACGTGTAAATACGCCATCGCTTACAAAGGTGGCTTCCCCTATCATTAATCTTTTCTTTTTATATGGTGAGGATACTGATGTGCGATTCTTGGTAAACACTGGTTCTTGACATTATCTTCTGCTAAGGCCACTCTCCAGAACACAACGTAGTCTGGCTAAGTCTGCCAACGTCCACCTGGTAGCTGCCAATGGATCTGCGATACCCACTGACAGTTATAAAACCCTCACATTATTGTTTGGAAGCACCAATTATAATTGGAAGTTTCTTGTTGCTGACGTCACATTGTCAATCCTCAGTGCGGAATTCCTCTCACATTTCCACCTCCTGGTTGATGTCACTCACCAACGATTAGTAGACTCGGATTCGTATTCCTCGACATCTTTCCAGCCTGCCTCTTCCGACCTCGCTCTCTACATCAGTTTTCCGTCCAGAACTTCATCAAATGCCTAGGGTTCCAGCTAAACACAGTATTTATTATCATATCAAGACGACGGGGCCTCAAGTGTTTGCCAGATTCAGGCGGCTATCCTCTCCTTCTCTCTCTCAAGGCCAGCAACATCGCTATTGGTGCATTAGTCAATGGTTTGCCCCACCCATTGGCTTTCTTCAGTAGAAAACTGTCCAAGGCGGAATCCAACCTACTCTACCTTTGACCGTAAATTGCTGGCGGTGCACTTGGCTGTCTGTCACTTTTACCACTTCTTGGAAGGTACACCCTACATCATTCACACGAACCACATGCATCTGGTGCAAGCCTTCACTCAACAGTCAGACGCCTGGTCTGCCCGTTAAAGCCGACATCTCATTGCACCCTTCAACATGTCCTTGGGGAAATTAATCCTGTTGCCGATGGCCTGTCAAGGAACACATTGGCTGCCATTCACCTGGGATTGGATTACAATGCCTTGGCAGAAGCCCAACGAAAATATCCAGAGTACCAAGCATGTAAGACACCCTACACATCCCTCTGTTGGGAAGACGTCCCTCTTGACGACTCCAATGCCACCCTCCTCTGTGACGTCAGTACTGGTTACCTGCTCCCATATGCCGACAGGTTTCTTATTTCATTCATGGCTTTTACACCCCTCGCACTGATCTACTGCACAGCTACTGAAGACGAAGTTCATTTGGCTCGATATTACTTAGGATACTAAGGATTAGGTCCGTGCCTGTAGTTCATACCAAACTTTAAAAGTACATCGACACATGGATTCAGGAGTGGGCCCCTTTCCTCAACCTCAAGGTCGTTTTGCCCATATTCACGTCTATGTAATAGGTCCCCTACCCACATCACAAGGACGCTGTTGCCTGTTTACTTTTATCAATCACGCCACTTGTTAGCCTGAAGCCATTCCCATGGAAACTGATAACGTCCACATCTTGTACATCTGCCTTACTCTCAGGATGGATTGCGAGATTTGTTATCCCTGAGCATATTACTTCCGACAAGGGTACCACTTTCACCTCTCAATTGTGGATATCATTAGAGGATCTCCTGAGAATCACCCTATATTAGACAACTTGTTACATCCCTGCTGCCAACGGAATGGTTGAACTTTTTCATCACACCTTCAAAGCAGCTTTGATGTCCCACTGCAAGGACTCCAACTGGTCTCTTGAGACTAAGGACCACTCCTAAAATCTCTCTGGATGTTTCAACAGATGAAATGGTGTGTGGTGACTCGGTAACGCACGTTCTCCTGCGCAACAACACTAGTATGCCACCACTTACGCCCCCTTTCACGGGCCGTTTCCTTGTGATCCATCGTACGCCAAAGGCTTCCTTCATCAACATTTGTTGCAAAGAAGACTGGGCCTCAGGCCCATTGGTCACCTAAAACTTGCATATCACCCGCCAGTTGACCTGCCTACAATACGCCTCTCAAGAGCAGGGTTCCCTATTTCACATGAATGTAATTTTTATTGGGGGAGCCATGCAACACACGTGTTATATACACGCTCACACACTGTAATGGTTTTTGCTTTTTATCTTATCTCTCACTCTTCCCTGCACTGTTAATAAACAAACCTGTATAAACCTGATAGCTCTTGTTTAATTTTGCCAGAATTTTTGTGATGTTCTTGCTCACAAGTTGTCAAGTTACAGACAAATTAAATCAAAATTAAAGTTCAAGAAACGGGATAAGACAGAGACTAATCTGCATTTCAAACTTCTTGTATTTAAATGAAAAGTTTACAAGTTTAATCTTGAGCATTTCTTATTTTTCTAAGTAAATGAAAATTCTGGAAAGCGTCTTTAATATCAAAATGATAAGTGCTCTTTTACATTACAAACATTACATCATAATTTTCTTGGGCGAGCATACAACGAGGAGACGAAGGCTATTTAAATGGTTTTCACACTTCAACTTTCTACTTAAAGAAAAAGAATAATTTTGCACAAAGCTCTTATCTTTAAGTCCGTGGACAACGGAGCGACACGAGCCCTTTACTCTGACCATGCCTCTATCCCGACTGACAATTAGGTGTGGCACTTTGCAGGACATGGTTATGGCGTCCGTGGGCAGGTGCCACCTCTCCTAGGGGTGTCGAGGTAGTAGTCCATTCTGTTACCATCCAGATGCCCTTCGTCTCCTTGCTGTAGCTTTCCCACACAATCTGTAAGAACAATGAGGTGACAACAAAAAGCCCTTTGTCAACAGATTGAGACGGCAACAGAATTCTGTCGCCGGTGGAAGCTGAGGCAGCCTGCATTCCCAGGCGAACCAGCAGGCAGAGGTCGTTTACATGACCCCAAACAGGAGTTTCAAGTAGTGACTACGTTTCAAAGTCTTGGTATTTAAGCTCGATGACTGTTTAATAAAGTTTAGT
Organism: Palaemon carinicauda; assembly: GCF_036898095.1. NCBI lineage: Eukaryota > Metazoa > Arthropoda > Malacostraca > Decapoda > Palaemonidae > Palaemon > Palaemon carinicauda. Next base: position 228,682,837 of record NC_090725.1, on the reverse strand, counting down.
TGTATTCACCTCATCTCTCAGTTACAACTTAATGGCTCTCTCGCCCAACTTCATGTATAGGAGATTTTCTTGCTTGTAAGGGGATCAAAATGGATGAAACATCAACTTTAGTGCCATTGGCGTTTAGTTCTATATAATTGACCAGTGCATCCTCACATGAGAAAGCTCGATTAAAACTGACACAAGAATGTTGATTGATGTAAACTTCATTCCTGCCTGAATTTAGACCTTTAATCCTGGGGATTAACTGCTCTTAAGGCTATACATTTTGCCCGACAAATTTACTACTAAACTTGAGGGAACTGAAAGAATGCCTGGTTTTATGTTCCAAGAACAGTGGTATCCTGGTGGACAACATCTGTGACTCACAATTTATTGGTCGCTGTTTGAGCCCCGCTAGGAATTCGAAAAATTTGAGGGAGCCCATAGGTTTACTTGCTAGTCATCAGCATCCATTGCCTGGCCCTCTTTAGTTCTTAATTAGGTGGCAATGAAATTTCGCACTAATTATATGTATATATGGTTGGTCTCTATTACATTGTTCTGTACCTTGCCTCTGCTGCTCATGATCGATCTTTAAACTACTTGACAGCTGATTCAAAATTCTGGAATTTACCAAAACAGATTTCCTATGGCTTTACAATATTACATCTGAACGATGGGAAACTTCCTTATATCGCTTAACGCACTCATTTAACCATTATTTTTAATGTCTTTAGATATATTTACTGCATCCAAGGTGTGAGTTTATGCATAAAGCATATGCACCCCAAGACCTAAGTGAATTCTTGATGAGGAATTATGTCTCAAAATGTCTTCTATTTTACTCTCCATTCCAAATATTAAACTACAGTGGCTTAGATGCAAGTTCCCATTTTCTTTCTTTTATATATCTGACCTACGTCATAGTACAGCTGCTATGTTCACCTCCACCAGAATTGCACCTTAGCGTAGGACTGCTTCCATGGCCCTGACGCCGGGTCATCTGGATTAATTAAATCAGTATAATTCAAAGGAATGGCGGGCAATAAATTTCGATCTTAGGTTTATCTTTAATATGTCCGGTTTAAGGTAAATTTTTATAAGCCATATAAATGAGGGACAATTTGTTCACAGACGAAAATATTAGTAGGCTATTCATAAAAATATTTTGTGCATATGTGAATAGATTTTCTACATCATGTACTCTTAGACATATATTAAGCAAATTAATAATAATAATAATAATAATAATAATAATAATAATAATAATAATAATAATAATAATAATAATAATAATAATAATAAAAGTAATAATAATAATAATAATGAAGACACAAACGGCTTATGAACTAGTAGTTTGAACAGCTAGAAGAAAACACATTTGACGAAACTAAGTAACTATTTGAAAATTTTAAGTCCATCCGTTAAACTACTTCATTCAGATTCGTCCATCTTTTCAGTATGAAGAAAAACTGTAAAAGATATGTATGATGAAAAGGGATTTTACATTTGTTAGAAATATAGATTAAAATAAAATAAGATTTTATAATTCCTGTATGATTCAGCAGCCAGATTGCCACACGCTAAGGATTGGCCTCCTGTAGTGCAGAATTTATTTTGAATAACGTTAAATTAGCTTTGTCAATTTGGTCAATTGATGCGCAAAAAACGATACCTAGAAATTGCTAAAGCAACATGATAGGATTCAAATTTAAATTTACTTTGGGTAAACGCAAAAATTAAATTGTCCTAAAAACTCGGGTATTTAATTTCTTGCTTCCTTACATTTTACCCTTCGAAAATTTACACGGAGCAGTATTAAAAAAAAAAATTGAATAGCTTCAATATTTGATATTTTAACGGATTTTGGTGAAATGTAAAATTGAGAAAGTACTGCAGAAGACAGCAATAGAAAAAAGTATTTTGAGTATTTCTCTTGTAAAAATGATGTAATAAGATCCAACCCTAATTCTTGCATGGAGATTTGGTTGTCGGTGTCTGGAATTATATGGTTTGTTCGAAACATACTGAATGGAACTATTATTGTATATTGATGTTCATCTGTCCACAAGATTATGAAAACAAATTTTAATGTGTTTTTTTTTTTCATCTTACATGTATATTACCAAATAAGTTAAACTTGTGTATCTAAATAGCCTCTCATTACTGTATTGCTACAACTAACGCGAGTGAGGAATCTTTTGTGTTATACATCAATAAGTTCTGATCATGAAGTTCTTATGTTAAGTCTTGACTATCGCGCTGCAGGTGGACAGATGGGTTCCCGTTGGGGGAACATTTCTTTGTATTAGTATTAAATTCATAACTAATGGGTTATAAGGAATGCTCATCGATTGCGCAATAGCAATAGAATCTCGGCCGTTCCTCCATTTAATATTTGGACTTATTACGTAGAATATTATATTCGAACGATATTAGGTTTGGCTTTGAAAAGAAGATTGTTGCTCTTGCAAGTAACCTCAGTTATTTGCATTGTTCTAATTTTCTGTGGTTGCAGAGTCCTTTAACAGAGATCCAATTAAAAACAATCATGAAATCAATTATGGAGGAGGAAATCGAACTTAAACAAAATCAAAATTATAATTGTTAGCAGACCTAGGATATTGGATCTCCTCCACCAAGATGATTCTGTAACTTCGCGTTGCCCATTTGAAATTTTAGTTGTCATAATTTATTGTAAAATTCACTTGAGAAACATATTTGGTTTACCTCCTCTTCTTTTGTACACGAAAAAAACGGTATACTAGGGAATTCTTTCGAAAGTTTGAAAGACCTTTCTGTCTTGAGGAAATTTTCATACTTCTTTTCTGGCATGTTTTATACATTGTTCCCTTATTTGATCTTCAAGGTATCTGACGTTTATCCTAAATTATTAGACAATGAATAGGGTCAATTAAAACTTTTTCCCTGATACAGCGATTCAGCTATCTTGTCCGTTTATTATTTTCTTTATAATAGTGATCATCTTTTACATGAAGAACTTCCAAACTTATAACGCAGACTATTCATTTGAATTTAAGAAGTTCAAACTTGATGCAAATGTTTGTTTACGGAACAGACAGTTATTTGTATTATGAATTTTACCCCCTCGGTACTTTGTGTGTTTTTTGTTTACTTCTCCGTTATATTGAATCTACATTTCAATTTAGTTTTCGACACTAAGCTGTATCTACCACCGGGACTTTAGACTTGTGTGTATATATATATATATATATATATATATATATATATATATATATATATATATTCTATACAGTACATGTGAGATTTAAAAAAAATAGGCTACCGTTCTAGTTGTAAAATCCTAAGAATTTATCAATGCATTATATATATATATATATATATATATATATATATAAATATATATATATATATATATATATATATATGTGTGTGTGTGTGTGTGTGTGTGTATATATATATATATATATATATATATATATATATATATATATATATATATATATCATCATCATCATCATCATCATCATCATCAACTCCTCCTACGCCTATAGACGCAAAGGACCCCGGTTAGATTTCGCCAGCCGTCTCTATCTTGAGCTTTTAATTGAATACTTCTCCGTTCATCGTCTCCTACTTCGCACCTTATAGTTCTCAATCATGTAGGCCTTAGTCTTCCAACTCTACTAGTGCCTTGTGGAGCTTAACTGAACGTTTGGTGAACTAATCTCTCTTGGGGAGTGCAGAGAGACTTCCCAAACCATCTCCATCTACCCCTCATCATGATCTCGTCAACATATGGCACTCGAGTAATCTCTCTTATAGTTTCATTTCTAATCCTTTCCTGCCATTTAACTCCCAATATCCCTCTGGGGGCTTTGTAAATTTACTAAATCTATGGGAGATTGTTTCATTGTCATACCTGGACTCATATCCATAGAATAACACGGATCTCACTAAACTGATATGTAATCTGATTTTCACATGTAATTTCAGGCGATTTGATTTCCAAATTTTGCTTAACCTAGCCATTGTCTGATCTGCTTTTTTCAATCTTTCACTAAACTCTAATTCTAAATACCCTGTATTGGAGATCGAAGTGCCTAAATACTTAAATGATTCACCTCATTAATTCTTTCTCCATCCAATGATATTTCATCTTCCATCGCATACTCCGTTCTTATCATCTCTGTCTTTCTTCTATTTATCTTCGGCCCAACCTCTTGTGATATTTCATGCATTCTGGTAAGCAAGCATTGTAAATCCTGTGGTGTTCTGCTAACAAGGACAGCATCATCAGCATACTCTAGGTCTGCTAAATTCCTATCACCAATCCAGTCCAATCTTTCTCCACCATATCTGACTGTTCTATGCATTACAAAATCCATTAGGAGGATAAACAACATATGTGACAACACATTCCCTTGGAGTACTCCGCTGTTCACAAGAAATTCATTTGATAAGACTCCATTAACATTAACTTTGCACTTGCTATGCTTATGAACAGACTTAATCAAGTTTACATGTTTAAGAGGAATTCCATAATAACACAGGACTCTACAAAATTGGCGGTGCTCACTATCAAAGGCTTTTTCATAGTCCACAAATGCCATCAAAAGGAGATTTCTACAATCTACCCTTTGTTGTACATGTCTCAAAAGGAAAATTTGGTCCGTACAACTTCTACTTTTTCTAAATCCTGCTTGTTCATCTTTTAGCTTTTCATCAATCTTTCTCTCCAGTCTCTTTAGAATATGCCTACTATATATTTTCATAACTGACGTAAGTTTTATGCCTCTATAATTATTGCAATTAGTCAGGTCTCCTTTTTTCCTATTTTCACCAACAATCCTAACTCCCATTCATCAGGGTTTGCCTCTCCATTCCACATTCTACAAAATAATCTTGTAAGTAGTGGGAGTCACTTCATTTTCGGCCAGTATCGTCTCGGCAGTTATTCCATCGTATCCCGGGGCTTTCCATCTCTTTAGTTTTTTTAGGATAGCTTCAATTTTAAACACACTTAATTCATTCATGGGCACATCAAGGTCTTCATCAGCTTCAGGTATATCAATCAAATTATTTCCTTCATATCTCCGATTCATAACCTCGCTAAAGTGTTCCATCCAACGTTGTCTTTCTTCATCTTCTGTTGCTATAACAGTTTAACAGACCCATCTCTCTTTTTTATTGGTATATGCTTCTTCGTCATTGCCCCCACAGAGATTTCATTAATAATTCTATGAGCAATTCTTACATCATAGCCACTTCCTGAATTCATAACTTTGTCAGCCTCATCTGCTTTACTGTCTAAATATTCTCTCCAGTCATTCCTGGCTTTTCTTTCGACCTCACTATCAATACTGGAATACTTAGCATGCTCTACCTTGTAATTTTCATCACTTCCTTGAAAACTTTCAACGATCAATTTCTGTTTTCGTCTCCTTTTTATAGTATCCCAAATATCATTTGATAGCCATGGCTTTCTCTTTGTAATTGCGTGTCCCAAGAATTCACTACCAACTGACTGATATGTGTTCTTAATATCACACCATTCCTCCGTCTGTTCTTCGTCTCTTAAAGTCTCTTAAGACTGTAAATCGATTCTTACATTTAATTGCAAATGTTTCTCTGTGCTCTCCTTCTAAAAGCTTAGTTGTATCACACCTAGGTATTCTATCTACCTTTCTGTTGGGTGCATTCAGTTTTATTTTCAGTGTGGCAATGAGGAGCTGGTGATCACTACCAATATCTGCACCTCTATAGCTTCTTACATTTCTCAGAGTCCTCATTCTCTCTTTATTAATGGCAATGAGAACCATCTGATTTTTGTAATTGCCACATGGTGAAGCCCATGTATACTTGTGAATGTTCTTGTGTTGAAAAAGAGTACCTCCAATGACAAGATTGTTTGCTGAACAGAAACTTATGAAATGTGCTCCATTTTCATCTGAAACTTCTCGGAGACTTCGACTCCATCACATTCTTTATCCCTTGATTATTTCTGCCAAATTTAGCATTGAAGTCGCCAATCACAATTTTCATATCTCTCTCTTGGGTTTCATCTATTACACTCTGCAGTTCTTCATAGTATTCATCTTTCCTTTCTTCAATGGAATCATTTGTTGGGGCATAGCAAACTATAATACTCATACTGCACTGCTTTGATTTGAACTTTGCTTGATAGTAGGTTGGCCAGGGCACCAGCCGGCTGTTGAGATACTACCACTAGAGAGTTATTGGATCCTTTGATTGGCCAGACAGTATTGCATTGGATCCCCGTCTCTGGTTACGGCTTATTTTTTCTTGCCTACACATACACCGAATAGTCTGGCCTATTCTTTACAGATTCTCGTCTTTCCTCATACACCTGACAACAATGAGATTACCAAGCACTTCTTCACCCAAGGGGTCAATTACTGTACTGTAATTGTTCAGTGAACTTTCCTCTCGGTAAGGGTAGAAGAGACTCTTTAGCTATGGTAATTGAATTGAATATAGGATTTAGGCATTAAGCAGCTCTTCTAGGAGAAGGACACTCCAAAATTAAACCATTGTTCTTAAGTCCTGGGTAGTTCCATAGCCTCTGTACCATGGTCTTCCACTGTCTTGGGTTAGAGTTCTCTTGCGTGAGGATACACCTGGGCACACTATTCTATCTTTTTTTTTTCTTCCTCTTTTTTTTTGAAATGGTGAGTTTGGCAGGCTTATTAGAAGGGCCATTGATGCTTGGTGGTTTATCAAGAGGTCTTTTCCTTATCTGATTCCTTTTCTTCTCAAAACCATCCTTACTGTCCTCCCTTCAGTTGAAGTGGCTATCCTGGAGGGTATTTAGCTTTGCATGGTTTATCGGCTCCTCCATGTTGACCAGTTTTTCCAACCTTTTTTCTATTGTCTATGTATTTGATCAATCACTATTTATATTTCTGTACATATTGTTTTTGTTATAATTCCTGTAAATCTAGTTTTTAAGTATGATGTCTCTTTCTTTATTACCATTAATTCTTATGCTGTCTGGAGACATTGAGCAAAACCCTGACCAGTAAGTCCTAAATTCGTGGTCTTGATGCAAATATTTAGGACCTTACAGTTGCATCCAGGCAGTATGACATTCTTTTGTGCTCAGAAACTTTGGTTTCTATTATGAAGCACTCATCTGAGCTCCTTATAACTGATTTTAAGAAGCCAATAATGTTGAAACATGATGCCATCCCTAGGGCGTATATTAGGACTAAGTACCCTGCTTCTCATAAGTCCTGCTATGAATGTGGAAGTCATGAGATTCACGTAATAAAAGTTTGTGGCAGGCATAAGAACTTTTATTTGTGTTCGATCTACCGGAATCCAGACATGGATGATTCTATCTTCGATTGTCTTCTTACCATTATGGCTAAAATACATGATGATAGAAAGGATTCTTTTGTCTCTGTTGGTGATTTTAATGCTCACCATAGGGAGTGGTTAAGTTTTGTCTCTCCTACCGATCGCCATGGCTTGAGAGCTTTAGATTTTGCCTCTGAATCAGGCTGTGAGCAAATCATAAGTGAAGCTACTCACAGGTCTGGTAACTGCTTGGACCTCGTATACACTAACTCCCCTGGCATTGTAACAAGTATGGTTGGTTCTCCAGTCGGGACATCTGATCATGCCTTGATTTCATTAGTAGTGAAGACTGAGCAGCCTGTCCCTGATGTATCACACTCTTGTAAAATTTATATGAAATCTCAAGCAGACTGGAATGGGATTTTGCATGATCTTTTGTGCTTGAATTGGTCACAATTATATAGTAATGTTGATCTTGTTGTCCCTTTGAATGAGAATCTAGTCAACATAATTGATAAGCGTATCCCTTCTCGTGTGTTAAGGTACCGAGTGAAGGACAAACCGTGGTTCAATGATGATTGTAGACGTGCTTATTTGGAGAATCAGGAGGCCTATCATCTTTGAAAGGGTAACAGATCGTATTTGACCTGGAATAACTATACTCAGCTTAGAGCTTTTGCTCAGAGAATTTATGCTTCAACTGAAAACGAATACAATTTAATCTTAAAAGAAACCCTTTCTGGTACAACTCAGGAACATAAATGGTGGTCTACCCTTAAATCTGCACTCTTTGGTGTAGATGCAACAATGTTTCTCCTTTACTTAAACCAGATGGCTCAGTCACTCACCATCCAAAGGAAAAGGCTACCCTTTTGGCTGATGTTTTTGACAGTAAACAGAGTAATGAAAAACTTGAACTTCCTCATTCCTGTTTTCCTGAGGCTAAACTAACTAGTTTAGCTTTTCGATCTCGTGAGATTAAAGCTCTGTTGATGGACCTTGATGCTTATGGAGGTGTAGACCCACATGGTATTTTTTCTTTGTTTTTTATAGACTGCAGATTTCTTAGCTCCAAAATTATCTGTTATTTTGTACCAGTTAGCAAGAAGAGGAGCTTTTAGCATTTGTTGGAGAATTGGTAATGTTACTGTTCTATGTAAATGTGTTTGTGGTAGCTCAGGTCCAACTGATTACCGCCCAATTTCGATAACACCCTATCATCTAAAGTTTTTGAACGTCTTCTGGCAAAACGTCTGAATTGGTTTGCTAAAGGTAATTATCTATTCCCTAGTTTGCAATTTGGTTTTCGTAAAGGCCTTCGAGCATGTGATGCCCTTCTTACAACCTCCAGTGCTGTAGAGAAATCCCTTGATTGTGGACAGGAAGTTCGTATGATTGGCCTTGATTTTAGTGCTGCCTTTGACTGTGTTAATTATGAAGCCCTTGTTTTCAAACTTAAACAGTTGGGAGTGGGTGGGTCGTTTCTTCGCATTATTATTTATTTTTTAAGTAATAGATCTAAAGAGTTGTTGTTGATGGGCACTATAGTGAGTATAGGAATGTGATATCTGGTGTTCCACAAGGTAGTGTTCTTGGCCCGTCACTTTTCATACTATATACACATGACATGTGGTTTGGCCTAGAAAACAAGCTTGTTGCATATGCAGATGGTGCTACTCTTTGCATCAATTCCATCCCCTGAATGTATATCTGGGGTTGCTGAATCCATTAATAGAGATCTAGCTAAAATAAGTGCATGGTGCACATTATGGGGTATGAAGTTGAATCCTAACAAAACTCAAACTATGATTGTAAGTAGGTCAAGGACTGTGGCTCCTTAACATCTGGATCTCAGTATTGATAATGTTTCTTTAACTTTGTGTGACTTTTAAACTTTTAGGTGTGATTCTCGACAGCAAATTTACTTTTGAGAAACACATTAGGTCTGTGTCTTCTTCAATTGCACAAAAAAAATTGACTTACTGAGAAAATCTTTCAAGATCTTCGGTGATCAATCTATTCTGAAGAAGTGTTTTAATTCTTTCATTCTACCTTATTTTAAGTATTGTTCTCCTGTCTGGTCTTCAGCTGCTGATTCTCATCTTTATTTGTTGGACAGAAACTTACGGTCTGTTAAATTTCTTATTCTTGATTTAGATATTAATCTTTGGCACCGTCGTTCAATTAGTTCATTATACATGTTGCATAAGATTTTTCATAATTCTGACCATCCTTTACATTCAGATCTTCCTGGACAATTCCATCCTGTTCGTAATACTAGGCAGGCAGTTAATTCTAATAGCTAGGCCTTCTCCATCATGAGGCTCAATACTACACAGTATTCAAGAAGTTTTATTCCAGCTGTGACCAAGTTGTGGAATGATCTTCCTAATCGGGTAGTTGAATCAGTAGAACTTCAAAACTTCAAACTCGCAGCAAATGTTTTTATGTTGAACAGGCTGACATAAGTCTTTTTATAGTTTATGTTTAACATATCTGTTTTGAGGTTGTTACCGTTTGTAGAATGATTTATTGTTAATTTGTTCTCATTAATTATTTATTTCCTTATTTCCTTTCCTCACTGGGCTATATTTCCCTATTGGAGCCCTTGGGCTTATAGCATCTTGCTTTTCCAACTAGGGTTTTAGCTTGACTAATAATAATAATAATAATAATAATAATAATAATAATAATAATAATAATCTATTTACAGCCCTCCACTCGGTTAATGCCTTTTCTGCTCTTGGTTTCATCATCACTTCTACCCCTTCTCTTCCAGCTCCATCTTATCTTCCTGAGTAGATATATATATATATATATATATATATATGTATATATATATATATATATATATATATATATATATATTGCCTTGGTCTAAAGTTTCCTTACCAATCCCCTTATTATTATTATTATTATTATTATTATTATTATTATTATTATTATTATTATTATTATTATTATTATTAGCAGCAGCAGCTAAGCCACACCCTAGTTAGAAAAGCAAGATACTACAACGTGTTCCACTTAGGACCAAGATATCCAAACTATATTTCATAAATTCACTCTCCACTTGCTGTAACTTCCCAATCTGATCCATGGTTCTAACATTCCAATTACCTATTTTCAATTTTTCTTTAGTATTTATAAACAGGGAGATTCTTAGCAACCCTGCTAAGCCCGAGACTGGGGACTATTCTGTCATCTCTTTCTATGACTGACTAAATCCATAGGGGATTCATTAGCTAGATACATCAAAGGATAGCCAGTTCCTTGTGATGCTCGTGCCAATGTAACTAAGGCAAGTGACCCCTGTCGGTCCATATTAATTCTAGTAAGATGAACCGCCAGGCATCAGGAGTAAAAGCCGAAGAGACAGTTTGTCCATCGCCTCAAACCCCATCCATCACCCTGCTGCCAGTGAATTCATCGAGATTTAGGGGGGCATTTCCTCCACACCCAAAGTTCTCATTACTCCACCAAGTGGCTCATTCGCTTATACAAATATAACCGTTGGCAAACATGGATTGCTAAGATATACCGCCTTGTATATATCTATACAAAACTCGGAGCCTATCTCAAAATTTGAAATCTTCCATAGCAGATGAATGTAAATGTAAATTTAGTGTAAATTACAAATTACAAACCGAGGCATGTTGATAATGAAAGAGTTCTTTAAGTTTTTGCTACAACTTATTAAAAACGAACCAATGGTTCCCCTTACATAGGTGGTACATTCACCGCACCTCAACCGGTGCACAGTAGGCACTTCCTAGTGTCCCTTTGGTCTCTTTCTGCACCTTCTGCACGCGCTTTTTAGCCCTCTACTTCCCTAGAGCTCCTTCTTTCATATTTGGTCTTGCTGATCAATATCTTTCATCTCATAGACGCATACTTCATGAGACAACTGCCTGTTTTTTTTTTTTTTTTTTTTTTTCTTTTCTCTTTTTTTTGGGGGGTGGGTGTCCCAAATCAAAGACAAATTCATAGATATAGTTCAAAAGGCTGGGATAGTCAGAGGCTAATCTGATCCTTCAACTAATTGTATTTTGACATAAAGATTATTACAACTTTCCTATGAGCACTGGTTATAATTTTCCAAAGTCAATTTATCAATGGTAGCTTGGACAAAGTCTTTCTCTTATGTTCTTATCTGCCTACTGAATAGTGCTCTCAGAGTATTTAATACACATTTATGTTAGGGCTGAGACCACAACCCACGGAGACCAAGTCTAAATTGATTTACTTTACCTTACAATAAAAACTACAAGTATCAAAGACTTATCTTTCGAAACCCCGGACATAATCGGGAAGGACGTCAGCCCTTAATCGTTGCTCTCTTCAAAAAACCCAAGGCATAGTAGGCTACCGAGGCGTGATCCATGGCCGTCATGGGATGGGTGCCATCTTGCCTGGGGGATCCTAGGTAGGGGTCCCCTCTTTGAAATGAGAGCAGAGCGGTCTCCTGGCTGCGGTCTCCGGCCCCCGTTCGTGCCTGCAACGACAAAGTAGGTGACAGAAAAACGAACTAGTCATCAAATATGAGAAGGCAACAGCCTCTCGACGTCAGTGCGTGCTGACTCTAGGTCTATGACTCGAACGATGGCGGCAAATCCCCCCTACCAAGTTACAGTTTCTCCTGGAACTGTGGTAGGTTCCAAAACAAGCAAATTAATACAAACTTTACTTTAAACTCAAACCCCAAACATGACTGTTCTGCCGCAGTCTGCTCTGAGTACTCATAGACCCAACTTCTCACAAAAGAAACTCAAATAGCAACAAACTACAAAGCCTGAACAATGCAAGTTCACATATATCATAACAGTTGTTGTGCTTTTTATCATGAGGAAATAGGAACTGTAACCACATGAATACATAAGATACATAATATGATTAACTGAAAATCAAGATCAAAATACTCAAAAAGGTTATATACTCAAAAAGGTTATATACTAAAAAAAAAAATGTAGTAAATATCTCTGAAAATTAATGCATATGAGTAAATATGAGTAAATATGGGCAAATATGAGAAGGTAAACACCAAGAAACAAAAATACTGAAAAAGGTTACATATCAGTAAATGAAAGCTGAAACAGAAATTCCCACCATCAAAATAAATCATACAAAAATACTCATCATCAGTGAACGTATTTTAAAGATAACTCAAAAAGAGAACTAATCATCAATCAACAATACACATGTCCGTATTCATGATATACATACTTTACATATGAACATGTATAGATACTGTATGATTTATCAAGAGAACATATAATTGAGGACAGTGACTGCTAAGTTAAAATTTATACAACAGAAAGTAACCTTGTATTAAAAAATACTTAAATTTTCTAATTCCTACAGTCCATTAGTGGATGCAGTCATCGTACAAAAAGAATTAATGCCCTCCTATGTCAAGCCCACACTCTGGCTCATTCATTGGACTCTCAGTCTTAAAGAGATCTAAGATATAGTACTGTTAAAAACAATACATTATACAATCATTATGTTTTACCCCAAAAATAGCAACAGTTGCTAGCAACGAAACTCTCAAATTACCTAAAAGAAAAGTTTCACACAAAAAAAAAATCCCCGGAAAACCAACATATGTTAATAGTCATAATATTCTCATATAGCTATATCACACTAGCAAAGTGTTTACAAACCAAAGTACTAGTACATAAAAACAAAAAAACATCTATGTGCACACTAAACCTACAGACGACACCAACTGGGTCGTTACACTTTCACACCTGTACACCTGAGGACTCATTTGGACACACCGGAGCCCCACCTTGTGTAGGAATGTACCCTCGACCTCCGGCTTCACGGGGTACCTGGCGGGAGGTCCTCCTTGGAACACAGACGTCTGTGCAAAAAAAGGCAACAAAATGACACAATGCCAAAATGCCAAAACGAGTGGTACCATTACCACTACTCATTTGAGCTATGCCTATACTCTGCACTAAGTAAGGCATGCCTGGGATCCCCAGATCCCCTTCCCTCCGCGTTCATTGCCTGAACTCTGGCGGAGGTCTTCCTCAAAGCCTCTTGCTTAAGGACGACAAAGCAACCTCTCCTAAGAAAGGGTCCGCCAGCATAAAGAGTCTGGCCTCCTTTCTTCCCCTCCACCGGGGTCTGGTAGGTCATCAAAACAGAACACCAATCCAACCAGACGGTGAAAAAGGAAAAGAATTCCTCAACATCCACGACAGGGATGTCCAAATTCCCAAGTTTCAATCAGCCTCTGCCAACACACAACAAGGGACATAAAAAAACTCTAAGGACATCTCGACGCCCAAGTACAAAAAGTCTCTCTCTCTCTCTCTCTCTCTCTCTCTCTCTCTCTCTGGCATCGTCATCAGAGCTATGAACTCTCCATGCCCAATCATTCAAATTCTAATCTGGGCAAACTGCTGTCACATTGCTCGCATCACAACAGAAAACAAGCTTTCCGACAGAAGTTTCACATCAGAGACACAACATACATACATACATCGCTTTCATAACAGTGACATTCCCATCTTATGTTGTCTCATCTCTTTTGCTCGAACTCAAACTCTGTCAAAGAAACAACAGTCATTCTAGGACACTTATTCATTCAAGCTGACCCACATCACACAAACAAAGGCTCTTGTGTTACTACCACATCATCCTTATCTACTTCGCACTTCATAGCCCTAAGCCATATAGGCCTGGGTCTTCCAATTCTTCTAGTGCCTTGTGGAGCCCAATTAAACGCTTGGTGAACCACACTCTCTTGGGGAGTGCAACTACACATCGCAGAGAACTAATTTGAAATCGAAACTTCCTAGTGCAATTACGAATAGGGAAAACCATTCCAATCAGACCTACGTCAAATCTCAGACAACAAAAACACAAGGCGAAAAACGTAAATTGACGTTAAAACTGAATGCCATAGAATTTCTCCAAAGTCAAAACTGTTCCCAAATTACGTTAAACTCTATTCAGAACATAACAAATTCTTCATAACCTGTCACTGAGGTCAACAAAAAAAATCTCTTTCTTTGGAAATTGATTACAAAGAAAAAAACTTCAATGAAAAACTTTCTTACTTCCCAAGCCTTAAGGGACATTCATTGGCCAAAAAAAAAGTTATCTCTCATTTTTTTTCTCACAGAACTATCTCACAAAGAAATAAACTCAATCAGTCATCACATTTTTTTTATTCTGCGAACACACTGACGCTGCTCCTGCGCGTGCGCAGTCTCTCTCTCTCTCTCTCTCTCTCTCTCTCTCTCTCTCTCTCTCTCTCTCTCTCTCTCTCTCAGCAGAAAAGGGGGCTTGGGTAACGTTGTGACACTCATCAGCTGATCCGTCACTCTCTCTCTCTCTCTCTCTCTCTCTCTCTCTCTCTCTCTCTCTCTCTCTCTCTCTCTGCGCGCCTCATATCTCCACGCGCATGTATGCAAACATTCGCGCACACAGAGACTTGCATGGGTCGAATTCTGCTGACCCAAACTCTCCAACAGTCACCAAAATCATTCGTCCTCACATCTTTCAGCGAGTAACGAACTTAAATTTAAAAACATCAGAAAAAGAAAACAAAAAAACATAGCATACAAAATATACCGAAACTGAAAAAGAAAAAAAAACCTGAGCTCAAAACCTTATAATTACGTCCTTAACGTAAAACAGGCATTACGGAGCAAGCAAAAAAAAAATAGAAAACAAAATAGAGTACGTAACTGAGTCTCTATTTACCTTAGAGACAAGTCACTGAGATTTGCATAACTCTGAAGGGCAATTACTAGCCTCTTATTGGTCTCTAAACGTACACAAAGCCATCAAAATACTAGGCTTTATCTCGTGGATTCACAAAATCACTTAATTACAATCAAATCCACCTTTTACGTTATACTATGACACCAAAAACATATCCTTTTTTCTTTAACACAATCTGACTTAAAACATTTTTTTCTTATCAGACATTAATTAACTAACGAAGGCAACGGTATGGCTACTCATTGTCCCCTTCTAACCCAGAGTTTGTTTGGTTGATATGATTCCCTTGATACACAAAAATAAGTAATTAACTTAAGAACTCATTACATGAATCAGAGTTTATTGCTTGACTAAGCTATTCTTCAAAGCACAGGTTAGCCTATCAAGTCTTTCAACACTAGGCCTACTGTTAAAACTACCGTGTCACCAATATCTGGTTTTACAATCATTCCGGTCATTTACTTTATTCCTTGACACAAACAAACGAAAATCTACGGCAACTTGTTAGTCATTTCTCATTTTTTTACACTACTTATTTGTTCTCGCGAGTTAGCTGGAACTGATAAACGCATACGAACCCAAATTCTCTTGTCTATATCATGTTGTCAATTATTACCTAAAAGCAATCAATTTTTGTTCACTTGTCACGATTTTTCCAAAACACACAACCCTCTACAGAGTTAGAAAACAAGATTTAATTCTGACCTTTAAGCAAAGAGACATTACGTTACTTGTCAAAATCTTAGATTTCTTTTCAACGCACACAAAAACTTACTGAAGATGTACTATTTAACAGTGGCTGTGACATCATAATGCTTGCTCAGGGAATTCACACATCATCACATTTGTTTCATTCATTTTCACTCATTGCCGGCCTTTTAACACAACACAACACATTCATGCTCCCTGCTAAATCATTTGACATCACTTTCTCAAAATAATCTGTTAAACAAATTGCCTATGACACACTGTAACTAAGAAACCAAACGCAAAATTTTTAAATCTCCTACGTGACATTACTAATCACCTAACAACTGTCAACAACTGAACTCGCTTCTGTTATTACGTTAACAAACGAATCTTCACTATTTAGGATAATCTCAGACTAAAACTGACAAACAATAGCTTAACTCTTTCTTTCAAAACATTTCATAACGATCTAAGTAGGCTACTGATCGACAATGCGGAATATGACGTAAGAACAAATATTGTGACACTAATTTCCCATATTACCAACGTACCTAATTTACATTTCTTTCTCCGTAATTTCTTTAAGTACATACTCAAAATGGACATCATAAAGAACTTCATAACTTGCGTCTTAACACTGAACTTACAAACTTTCATTTCCTCTCTGGAATTAAACAATTTATCATTGTAAACACAGAATTATCTCAACATGTGACTTTACTTCTTTTCCAAAAATCACATTTAACATCTTCGACCACGAAGGTCTCAAAAACAAACTTAAACTACTAGAAGCCAAAGAAACTACGTAATGAACACTTATAGTTCAAACAGCATAAAGAACAATTTCTCATTTAACCACACAGCAACAAAATCAATCTGATTTTCTTCTTTTGTGAAAAGAAAAGTTAATCTTTACTCGAAGCTTTAATACTAAAAACATTTTACTCGACTAGTTACTTTCTTCAATCAAAACCAGGGTTCTTTCATTCAACTTTAACATTACGTAAAGAAAACGGAATGATAGCTTCGTTACTCGACACACTTTTTACAAAATCTCAAAACATATTAGTTAACCACAAAACTACAGATTTTGTACCACGTTACTTAACTTATGTGTGGGTTAATTGCTGTGGGTCGCCTTGGGTCCTTCGTCCTACAGTTGCTGTCTGGGACCTCTTCCACTTGTTGGGATTGTCCTTAGCCTTTGTGGGCGTGCCATTTCTACCAATACGCCCGCTGCTGCTGCTTGGACGACGAAATCCTCTATAGTTAGGGTAATCAAACACACTCCAACAGCTGTTGACAGAGTCCATAGTAGGTCCTGGGTCGCCATTTCGGACAGCGATTTTCGATGCTATTGCTCCTGCGACAGGAAACTAACCACGACGACGATTTTAGACGTACATGAGGGGGTACCGTCTTCTCTTCCAACAGGAACATTGCCGTGTCCTCTTCTCTAGGCCAAATGTGTTTCCTTACAGTTTCCTCTCTTGGCCGCCGTCTGTTTCGGCCCTCTCGACTCGACATAAGAGCGCTAAGGTCTCCTCCCCACAGATCCACAGAACTCCTCCTGGTTGCTCCCTTCCGGACGGGAACAAAGTTACTGGGTGTACTTAGGCCTAACCTCCATTGTAGGTATCTTCTCAGATGTGCCCATGACCTGGGTTCCACGAATTCGAGATCTCTCCTCACTTTCCTATGAGCTTTTCCTCGAATTCTCTGTTTTGCCACGATGATTTTTTGACGATCGGTCCAACATTGCTCCGAAGTCACAGAACTCAGAAACGTTTTGTATTTGCTGCATCGTCCATTCCCTCCGGCCCGGGGTTCGAACCCATCTTCTAGTGAGGGGCTGTTTAGGCAAACTCCCTGTAGTGTGTAGTGCTGATCTCTCTGCGCCCGGCGATGTTCTAATATGGATTTCCATTTCGATGAAACTATTATCTCGCTGCTGCTCCGAAGCACTCATGTTGTAGTTTCGTAATTTCACTTCTTCGTTTCAGTTCACTTCTAAGTTGAAAGATATCCCACTACGCTGACACCATTTATTTGTCCCAAATCCCAGACAAATAAATTCATAGATATAGTTCAAAAGGCTGGGATAGTCAGAGGCTAATCTGATCCTTCAACTAATTGTAATTTGACAAAAAGATTATTACAACTTTCCTATGAGCACTGGATATAATTTTCCAAAGTCAATTTATCAATGGTAGCTTGGACAAAGTCTTTCTCTTATGTTCTTATCTGCCTACTGAATAGTGCTCTCAGAGTATTTAATACACATTTATGTTAGGGCTGAGACCACAGCCCACGGAGACCAAGTCTAAATTAATTTACCTTACAATAAAAACTACAAGTATCAAAGACTTATCTTTCGAAACCGTATCAAAGACTTATCTTTCGAAACCCCGGACATAATCGGGAAGGACGTCAGCCCTTAATCGTTGCTCTCTTCAAAAAACCCAAGGCATAGTAGGCTATCGAGGCGTGATCCATGGCCGTCATGGGATGGGTGCCATCTTGCCTGGGGGATCCTAGGTAGGGGTCCCCTCTTTGAAATGAGAGCAGAGCGGTCTCCTGGCTGCGGTCTCCGGCCCCCGTTCGTGCCTGCAACGACAAAGTAGGTGACAGAAAAACGAACTAGTCATCAAATATGAGAAGGCAACAGCCTCTCGACGTCAGTGCGTGCTGACTCTAGGTCTATGACTCGAACGATGCCGGCAGAAGAGGTCATTGAAATGACCGCAACGACTCCCAAACTACGTTATTAGTGACTGGGGGTTCTGGTGCACCTTGACGCTAAATGGCCTCCTTTGGCTCAGCATTGGATCATATGGTATTAATTCAATTATATGATAACAATTTGGATACATTTGAACATTTGAAAATCAACGTAAAGCTGTCGATATTGGCAATCCAGGTTGATATATATTCTGGTGAAAAACATTCTTCCACTTTAGGTGAGTTTTTTAAGATCTTTCCTTGTAATGTTTTTCAGATTTTCTCAGTTAAATTCTATTAAATCTTTCTAAGTCTTGAAAAATCCACCTATTTTTTTCTTTTACTAGACAGTCGCGATTCTGAGTATCTTAGTAAATATCTGTAGAAATTTGTGCAATATCACTACTATTGCAAAAGTCTCTCTCTCTCTCTCTCTCTCTCTCTCTCTCTCTCTCTCTCTCTCTCTCTCTCTCTCTCTCTCTCTTGTTTGAACTTTTATCATCGAAATAAGATGAAGTCAGTTTTCGTCCATCAGCCTTTGTTCCTGGTAAGCAGCTAACTAAATCAGAAATATAGCTCTAAAGCAAATAAGCTGATCAGTGAATGTGATAGACCAGGTAGCTACTATCGGATAATAATAATTCGCTCCCTTACAAATTATAGCAGCTAGTACAATCAGCCAATAATAAAGTCGCCCAATGTTTCCTAGGGTTTGTTAATCCCCGCCCAAGGGAAAAGTTTCTCTCTTCGGATGAAAAGTGACCATCTAACGTAAAACTCAAATCATTATGTCTTCGAATTTTTTAGCCAGTTTGTTTCATAAGGAACAGATTTACGATGTGGTTGTAAATTTCTGATTAAATTCCATTCAAAATAGATGAAAGTAGACAGAGGTGTGGCTGATTTGATAGTTTTACTAAACAGTAATTAGATGCATTCGATGTTAGCTATCATTGGTATTGAGTAATGGGAGCTGACAAATTATTCTTTGCAAATCCTTGGTTCATTTTACGTTCTTTGTTTAGTCTTTATGATTTAAACGATTGTTTCCCCTAAATTCACTTCCAACAGTCTGTGAGTTTGATACTTCCATGGGTAGGGAAATGGGCTAAAGATAGAGTGGTAGATGCCCCTCTATTATTTTCATCATCTCGAGATTAAGTTTGCTTTAGAAAAATAACTGTTTAAAGAACGCCGCATTTTCACTACAAGTGTAATTTCTATCATTCCAGAAAAAAATACAGAAAAAGGTAAGGGAAGTTAGAATAATTTCATACTCGTGTTTTTGGCCTGAGAGTCTGTTCGGGTTGCATTCGTATCGTTATAGAAATTTTCCTACGGATAAAATGATACAGCAATATGCGGTAAATAACGTAAGTCATACTGAATATGTTAATGACACTAGATGATCATTTCCACCCTTTACAATAATGACCTTCTCTAGAGAGAAGCCAGAGACAACGATTTGTGCAAAGTAGTAATTAGGTCATTCTAGTTAAAACGATAATGGAGAGAACTTAGTAACTATTTGGATTAGTTGTTTAGGAAATGCAATTGCCATTGTTTCATCCTGTAAAATCCTTTTATGATTGATATATTAAGAGTCTAAACTGAAAGTTTGTATTTTGTGATCTTTTTTTAACCAGGTTTGGTGCAGTGGATCAGCTAGTTACGGTGATTACGCATTTCTTAATGTTGATATAAATATTATAACATCTGGAGTGTATAATATCGGGGATTTGGAGGTGTTTTATTTGATGTTTTTTAGGGCATGACTTCTCCCGCTAAATCTACCTCTCTGTGACTAACCAAAGATGGTGTAACGACAGATAAGTATATTTTTAGTTAATTTATGAATATTACTCAAATGAAAAAAAGAAATAAATTTGTTTCTCGTTTCTGTGTGTGTGTTTGTGTGCAAGCAAGTACTTGTGTTTGGAGTGCGCATATTACCCGATAAGCTCTCATTGGTAAGAAACTGGTGAAGAGAAAGCTTCTTTAAGGGAGGCGTTTATTGTTGGGATTTTTATCTGAATTTGGGAATTAGCGTCGCAAATTGGTCTGAATTCGTCATGAACCTGAAGCTTTAGCCTATACTTCGAAAAATTATAATAAACATATACCCTTTAATATTTTCAGTATTTAGGAAATTGTGGAGATTTGTTTAAGTGTCGAGTGGGAACTTGTTAGTCCAGGATAGTTTCCCTACGTCAGTTCCTAAAAGATCAACAGGGGAGGATAAGGAGCACTATCGCTCAGGGCACAAACACACTGTTAATGACTTTACTGACTTAGTTCACTAACCATCACTCTTAAATGCAAAAAAAAAAAAAAAAAAAAAAAAAAAAATAGGAAAATTGTACTCTGTTTAGAAGCCTAGAAACTTCACACTTGAAATAAAAGTAACTTGATGGCCTAGTCTAGCTTTGTCAGGTCTAAGGTCATCTACACTCATAGGCTCTGTTTCGGCTCTGTCCCAGGGACCCCAGTGAGATGCTGGACAGGAATCTTATTGAGACAATGGCAAAAATGGGAGCAGTGATATAAAGTAAAAGTTAAAGATATGGATCTTTACCTTCGAAGCAGATAGATTCAACACTAAGTCACTCGCTAACACACTTGTTACTTATCTAGGCTTACTCCTTTCAAAACATAGGGTATACTGTCCCGATATCAAATATTCAGAATGACATAATCAAATAAATGGAGGAGTAGAAATACGATGAGTTTTAATTAACCTAATCTTGATTTATTACACAAATTTACTTTAAAGGAAATGGACATCTGAACAAAAAGTAAAAGTATCAAAACAAAATGTAATGTAATAAAAAAAGAAATTCAAATTATAATAAAAAATGGTTGCTTAGACACGTGGTCTTCTGCAATGGTCAGTAATTGAAATTGGGATGGACACATGGCCAATGACCCCGATACTGTGCTAGTCTCGAAAGCAAAAATGATATGCAAAAACCATACACACAATCCCACCGCATACAACCCGATTAAAATTAATCTAAGCTAAAAATTGGGGAAAACTAAGTGGCCACGTATTTTTACCTGCGTTCCTCACAGAAGCTAGCCCTTGTCCTCAAATGGCTATTGACCGAATAGTTGCAGTTTGCACAATGCACCCTTGACTGGCCCATGCCTAGAATCCTCGCTTGTGGTAGATAGAGTCTCCCTGGCTTGTCTTCTACCCTATCACCAGCCGCAGGTCCCTGTGTGAGTCGAGTTTTGAGAAGGGTGGGGGGGGGGGGGTGAGCCAGAGGTGCAGATTCACTGACCAGGTTGGTCAGCCGGTCACAGCAATAGCTTCCGAACAAATGGGCAATGCTAGGGTCGTGTAGGTTCACCTCTCTTCACCTTTCAATACAGGTGAGCATCGTGGTGCGTGAGTAACCCAGTGGAGGTGCCATACCGGGACTACAGGGCAGGGCAATATATTGTTGTAAGGAGTGCATAGGAGGCAGGATTTTGGGTTTTATTGTAGTGTATTATAGGGCAATGTAACCTAGGAAAAAAACTACTTTTTCTTATAGAAAACATACTAGGGAACCGATATATATAATCGCAAAACTAGCCTTTTCTTCTCTATACATTAACTTCTTGAATGTATAATAATCGGAGGAAAATACAAAACAGTATATCTGAATAAACTTTGGAGGCGCCGTTGCATAGATTGTCTCATGAAAAAATACAGTAACCAGTGCTGCCAACGTCTGATGTAGATCAAATGTTAGCTTTCCATGCTATCATTAGCACCCGTTCGTTCGTGCATACCAGTTTCGTCCTGCGCAGAAACCCCTCCCCCCTGCGCAGAAGCTTTTCCCCTACCTATTACTCGTTTTATTATCCTATTCCTTTTAATATCATCTCATTTTATATTCCCATTCAATATTATTTATCATACATGAATACTTTCTCTGGACTAGTTTCCCTATACAGTTCATTCATGTTTACCCTCTACACTCCGTTGTTTATCTGTTAACCAATCACGAACCGATACCTATTCAGTTTACACAAGGGGGTTGTCAACTGATATTACCCTACCCCCTTCCTTTGTCTCTTTAAGTGGTCTGTTCATACCAAATCCTTTTCCCTTGTAACCTTTGACCTAGTAAGGTGTCCGTCATTTCAAGTGAGGTTTATTTTTTCGTATTTTGCGATGGAGGAAATTATAGATACTTGTATCTGCTTCAGTATTCCGTACCTAAAACATTTGCTATATTCCATGGTGATTTTTATTATTCTTCAGCCAATGTTGATAATTTCCTGAAATCACACAACATAATTCCTCAACCCTTACAGTGCCCCAAGTGCCGTTTCCCTCCTATCTTACAGGAAAGACATTCACGTATTTTATTGTAATACCGAACCCATCATTCCTAAAACCAAAAAGAAATGTCGTTGGGGTTATACCGTTACTTATTATGAAGGTACATTTTTGGGAAAAAGTCGTCTACCCCCATGGAAGATAATATTAATTGCAAAAAGGTAAGTCATTTCTCAATAGTCATTATGTGTGTTTTGTGACCGGGGAACTCCTAGCATAGGTTAGGTGGGTTTGTTAGGTTCTGTGCCCTTTTTGTAATTTTTATATATTGTGTAAAACTTATATGGAAAAATTATTTGAAATACGTATGCAAATATCTAGCATTGCTATCGCTAGTAATGCCATCGTACCGTTGGTAACTCTGTGTACCATTCGTCATCGTCGGTAACACTGTGTATCATTGGTAACATTACTAATGTTATTGTTCGCATCACATCCGTAAGGGAAGTGTCGCCGTTGAACTAGTGTTTATATTCAAATATTTTAACCCATCATATATGACAACATTGTTTATATTTAACCATTTTAACAGAAAATATATGTTTTCCTGTAGGAAATATCGTGCTTTATCAGGTTTTCACCTTCATTTCAACCGTAATAACATCAACCAATTCGACAACTTAAAGTTAACCGAATTGGTTGATCTGTTTGTTTGCGGTTGAAATGAAGGTCAAATTCGATTAAATCACGTTATTTACTATAGGAAAACATATATTTTCTGTTCGAAATCACACCCTGTAATACAATAAAAATTATCCGATTTTGCACAAAATACTTAGAGAAATCTTGCTGCTCTAAGGAAGTTCACATATACAATAATCCTACCTATTCTGGCTTGCTAAGAATTAAGAGTTTAATGATCAGTTAGCAATGGGCTGGTGCGATGGGCTTACATCTTGAAATTAACAAACCTTAATTGGTATTGAGAAATAAAAGCTGCTTTCAAGTCAGCAGTATTAAGATTATATTCAAAAGCAGTTTAATATTTTATCTCTACCCAAGTAATTTGAGGAAAGAATCATCACACGCCGGCGCGTAACACTTTTGCTGTGCTTATTGTGACAGACCCCGGGAAGGTGTCCTCGGGTATCGCCGCGAGAACATAATCTGCTTTGGTGGTTGGGCGAGTTACACCCTTGACGCAGAACTGGACTTCTGGGTACTGAAACCAAGCAAACGCCTCTCCACTGGCGAACGACGAACGTTTGAATGGGGTGGCACCAACTTCCGTGGAGTCCACCATAGTAACAGTGAGGGGGGCAAGGCGGGAAGAGCGAGTCGACCTCTGCGTCACTCCGGGGTCACCAATGTGACAGGCCAAGACTCAGTTGCATTCATCTCGCCTTTGACTCACAACCTACTCTTGGCCCGTCACAGTATCTACGCTGTGACGTCACGATCATGGCGTACGCTATTGTCAACAAGTTTAGTTGATTTAAAATAGTTCTCCCGATGTTTTGGTAGAGAAAACTTAATGTAGGAGAGAACGTTTAAGGGACAACTACAGTATTAGGAAAGAGCCTAAATACGAAAGGAAGAAGAAGAGTGAAGAAAAATTCTTCACAGAAATAAGTAAAAGTTAATTTGGTTGGTTTTAACCAGCCGGTGAAAAACCATTTAACTTATAAAATCTGTATGCATAAATATGAAGAGAAATTAAAGATTTTGATGATTTTGGAAAGCAATAGTCAATTCGAGCAACATGTCAGCTGCATAGAACTACAAAATTAACAATAAACCCAAAGTATCTGTTGTCAATTTAATGTATTCCCCATGATACATCAAACAACAGAACACAGTCTAAATGATTCGCAGACTTTGTTTCAATACTTAGAGCGTTATTATAGTGACATTGTGTAAATACACAGTAGCATAGCTGACAGGAAACAAGATCTTTTACTTTGAAAATTATAGACTTCTTATAGCAATCGGCTAAATTCATTTATAATATTCGCCACAGATGTCCCCCAAAATACGAAAAGTTAAACGTATTTCTGTTTCAAACACAATTTCCTATAAATTTGTTGATAGATTTATTTGAAATAAGGTTCTATAAATGTTCAGTTTACACTAACGCTCCAGATGCTTCTTGCTTGATACAGTAAGTGTTTTTTTTTTTTTTTTTTTTTTTTTTTTTTTTTTAATGTTGATTGTACATTTGGTTTTCTTTTCACTATACTTTGTACCCCTGTAAGAACCTAATTGCCTGATTTTTTTCCCTCACCTCTCATTAAAATTCTCGTTATTTAAAGTTAAATAAGAAATTATTGCAAACTGTTTCAACTTTTAGGTGTTGTGCGATAGAAATATAATTTTGATATATACTTTCCGATTATCAACACAATTTTCATTAAGGAAGTCGATCTCAATAAAGCTACCAGTTAGGCATTTGTATCATTCCATTGTTTTATTCATTGTTCAAATCACATTGGCTCCTTCACTTGGTTAAGTCTGCGATTATTGTTTTAAGCTCAGTCTTTCCTGTACGGTAATGTCTCAAATAAAAAGAAAATGGTTATGCTGTAACCATCGTTTTCTGTGAAACAGTATCTTGGTATGCTATTTTGTTTGAAAACAACGGTAGACGTTTAGCAATTCATTTTTTTTTACCAGGAAATTCTGCGTGTATGTATGTATGTATATATATATATATATATATATATATATATATATATATATATATATATATATATATATATATATATATATATATATATATATATATATATATATATTATATAAACTTGTTTTCAAGTCAAGAGTTATAATTAAATGTTTGTTCCAAAATGAGGCATAGAACAACTTCTACTGTAAGAAAGATCACTATTTTTCTTGTTATTTATCAAGATATACATTCAAACTGGAAGGACATTGTAACCTGCAATTGTTGTTTTCTATCAGTATCAAGATTTGAGAATATGAAAAATAGGGTTTTATTATTCTACACGGCGCTCTCTCTCTCTCTCTCTCTCTCTCTCTCTCTCTCTCTCTCTCTCTCTCTCTCTCTCTCTCTCTCTCTCTCTCTCTCTCTCTCTCTCTCTCAGATTAAAAGAGAGCATCGTAAACAGACGGACGTGGTGTTTCTTCGCTTTTCTAAACTAACCTTTCCGTAAGCCTTGTATTATAGACTATAAGCAAATAATGCTGTTCCATTACGTCAAAAACTCTAATGAAAAGAGATTAATCAGTGAGATAATTGGAGATCAGTTTCAGAACCCAATGGAAAGTATAGGAACAGCAGCATTGAAGAATTTTTTTTGTAGATATAGTATGAAAATGAGAGAAATAAGAAATTGAGGAAAAGAACTATGAAAAAAATTAAGAAAAGAATTATGGAAAAGATAGTAGAAGAAATGTATACAAAAAATGAGATTCATAGAAGAGAATGGCCTTCAGTCTAATATTAGAGAAATGGATAAGGAAGTCGTAATAATTAAAGCAAGGTTAAACATATTCAAAGTAAAAGTAAATTTCAGTTTAAAATGTCTATATGAAGTTTATGACCAGAGAAAATAAATAAATAAAACTTTTATTTTCATGGCCAAAATTATGAAATTTAAGAGAACAAGATATTATAAGAGTGGATATGTAGCAAAATTTTATCAGAGAGCTGGTGAAATACATAAGCTGGGCAATGAATCTGAAAGAAGTTTAAAAATACCGCAGTAGGTTCCAGGTTTCAGGTTCCTCGTTGCTCACTCCACAATACTATGAGTGTGTGCACACTACTAGATGTGTAGCTGCAAAGCTCTGCAATCTGCTGAAAGTTCGTTGTCATTAGTTACCTCCTTCACAGACAACACAGCTTACATGGTTTTTTCTTTAACTTACATAACCTATCTAATATATCGGACAACGAGCAACTTCTTTGGTGGACGATTCTAATGAATATATGGTGACGGTGACAAAGTTTTGTTGCAATGAGGGTACTGTAAGGACAACGTCCTACAATGCTTGCAGTAATATTATCATCTTTGTACATATTTTTCTGTACATTTTATTTATTCAGACCGGCGTAGAATCATCTGCCCTTCATTTCTATATACATTTCATTATTATATGTCAAGCATGGGCTTTCATATTTATTGTAATGTTAACTGTAGAAAACACAAATGCCTCGCATTTTTCACCTGTTCGCGGTTTGTTAGTCCCCTTGCTACTTTGCCGTCCGCACAGGTCAATGTACTTTGCTCATGTCGGAAATAAAGCATCATTCGTCTATGGTCTATCATCTCGAACCCTCACAACTGGTGACCACGGAGTTTCCCTTAACAGACTTACAATGGCGATTTTCAAAAAAAAATAATTTGGGCTCACGACTCCATTCACCTCTACGCCATTAACGGACTAATTAAGGCACAAGTTATTTTGCGTTTTAGCATCAGCAAAACTTTGCCACGAATTTCCCTTAACGGACTTACAACGACGATTTCGACAGAAATCGTTTGAGCTCGCAACTCCACATACCCCAACGCCACTATCGGACTAATTATGGCGCAAATCAGTTTGCGTTCTGGCGTTTCCAAAAGCAGTTTTGCCACGGCAATTGACGACTACTCAAATGCTTGGAATTCCTACTCAATTAGCCGACTTCATACGGCTCACTACTGAGTTTCGGAGTGGGGGGTCAGATGACATATTCAAAAGTCGACAGTACCTCACCCCTGCAACTGAAGGGCACGGCGCTATAATAACACAAACGGCCACAGAAATGTCGATGGGACATAAATTGCAGCTGACTCCCTTCACGGTGGACGCATCAACGGTATGGTTCCAGCATGCCGAGTCCCACTCAGGCTGGCAAACATTACTGATGAGATAAAAAAGCAGATATGATGATGGTAATGCTGACACCAGATGCTTTTAAAAGGATTTCCCCCTGGCTGAAACAGAGGCCAGGACCCATGAGGTACAGCGACCTAAAAAAGAAACTGACGGAGATCTACGACCTGCCGGTATCCCTGAGGGCCCAGCACGCCCTCCACCTGATGACGACTCCCCTCGGCGACACCTGTCCCTCGGCAGCCTTGGACGAACTGAAGGACCTCCACCAGCTGAACGAGCTCGACAGCGATGGGCGGCCCAGGGAGATAAGCCTGTCAAGGGAGATCTTCCTCTGTTGCATTCCCCAAAGCATCCGCGCCCAGTTGGAGGGCGCCAAGGTCCTGGACACACCATCATTGATTGAGAAGGCCAAGAAACTTCACCTGGCAGCCCAGGCTGCCAGATACACCGTCAGGGAGGAGACTGAAGATTATCCTGCAGATCCAGACGAGGTGGGGGTCAATGCGGTCCACGGCGGGAGATTCCAGAACTCCCGCTCTCGTCCCCCGCCGCATCGCTAGCAGAGCCCCCAGCAGGAGCAACGGCACCAATGGGAAGACCACTACCACAAGGGTCCTGACTTTCCCAGATGGTGCTATTTCCACCGAGTATGGGGGAAAGAGGCACGGAGGTACGTCCAGCCATGCGCCCATCCAAAAAACTAGGTGGGCGACCGCGTCTACAAGTAACCGTGAAGCAGGCAAGGACCAATCACACGGGCTTCTACATCCTGGACATCAACTCAGGAAAAAGGTTCCTGTTGGATACTGGCGCTACTGTGTCGACTCTCCTGCCCTCGAAGGATGACTGCGGCCTCCCATCAGAAGACAGGGCCGCCCTAGTCGCTGCAAACAGCAGCCCCATCACCTGTTATGGGACGAGGATAATGAAGATATCCATCATGGGCCAGAATTATAACTGGCCTTTCCTGATCGCAGACGTCAAAGTGCCCCTCCTGGGCACCAATATCCTCACTAACCACGGACTGCTGGTAGATGTGCGTCCCAAAGGACTAGTCGACCAGGATTCATACCGGTCCCACCACCTCTCCAGCGGGCCCAGCCTTCCCAGGGTGTGTTTAGTCATGCCCCACGAATATGGCCGCCTGCTGCAAGAATTCCCGGAGGTCTTCAAACCCGAGCTTCGCCAACTGGAAGGGGTCCCCGCCAAGCATGGGATATTTCATCATATCTCAACAGCGGGCCCCCAACCCATTGTAGGTTTAGACGCCTCCCACCCCAGAAGCTACAAGATGCCAAGCGCGCCTTCCAGGAGATGGAGCGCATGGGAATTTGCAAGAAGGCATCCAGCCCGTGGGCCTCTCCACTGCACATGGTCAAGAAACCTGACAGGAGTTGGAGGCCCTGCGTACTACCCTTTGCCCAGCATGCAGCATCTCTCCGGAGTCCTCCACCGGGCCACTATTTTCTCTAAAATGGATCTCCTGAAGTCTTATTTTCAGGACCCCGTGCATCCTGACGACATCCCGAAGACGGCCATCATCACCCCATTCAGGTCCTATGTTTTCTTCTACACAACGTTCGGCCTGAGAAACGCCGGGGCGACCTTCCAGCGTCTAATGGACACCATCCTGGGGGACCTTCCCTTCTGCGCTGTCTACGTCGACGACATCCTCATGTTCTACAAGACATGGGAGGACCACCTGGGGCACGTGAGGATGGTTCTGAAGCGACTGCTGTTTATTGCATCGTGGTACGCTTCGACAAGTGCACATTTGGGCCGGAGAAGGTGGAGTTCCTGGGACACAAACTCTCAAAAAGGGGCGTGCGCCCCATGACATCGAAGGCGGAGGCCGTAAACAAGTTCTCAGCACCGACCTCTGTGAAGTCCGTGCAAGAGTTCATCGGCATGGCTAACTACTACCAGAGGTTCCTGACCAACATAGCCAGCGTGATGACGCCCCTCCTCAACGTCCTGAAGGGGAAACCAAAGAAACTACAGTGGGGTCCTCCTCAACAAAAAGCATTCGAACACACAAAGACTGCCCTCTGCAAGGCCACAACCCTGGCCTACCAGGACCCCGGGGCCCCACTGAGGTTAACTACGGACACCAGTAACGTCGCAAGCAGTGCCGTTCTGGAACAGTTGGTCAACAACGAGCCCCAACCCCTCTCCTTCTTCAGCAGGACGTTGAAACCGCCCAAGACTTGATACATCACCTTCGACCGCAAGCTGCTGGCAGTATACGTTGCCGTCAGGCACTTCAAGTACCTGCTGGAGGGAACCTCATTCGCAATTCAGACGGACCACCAACCTCTGGTCCATGCTTTCACCAAGCCTGGGGACGCATGATCCGCCCGACAGCAACGACATCTGGCGGCCATCTCCGAGTTCGGCTGTACCATCAGCTACACCCCAGGAAAAAAGAACCCGGTGGCCGACGCCATGTCGAGGATCTGCATCAACTCCATCCATATCGGGATGGACTATGAGGACGTTGCCCGTAAGCAGACGGATGACCCCACCACAGTAGACGCGAGGTCCTCCATGACCTCCCTTAGGTGGGAAGACGTCAAGTTACCTCACAACGATCCCACTCTGCTCTGCAATACCAGCACAGGTCGTCCTCGACCTTTTATCCCACCATCGAGGCGAAGGCTGGTATTTGACGTCATACATGGCCTCTCCCACCCCTCATCAAAGACCACCACCAAGATGATAACCGAAAAGTTCGTGTGGCCAGGAATAAGGAAGGACTCACGCGAGTGGGCACATGCATGCACGGCGTGTCAGAGCAGCAAGGTTGGCCATCACACCGAGTCAGGAGTCGGCAGTTTTCCACAACCCAAGTGACGTTTTAGACATACCCACGTCGACGTTATGGGGCCCTTGCCACCCTCAGGCAACACCAAATACCTCCCCACAATCATCAATCGATCAACAAGGTGGTCGGAAACGACTCCCATGACCAAAGCTTCAACGGACGCCTGTGCCCAGGCCCTTCTCTCAAGCTGGGACAGCCGTTTCGGGGTCCCAGACGACATAACAACCGACAGGGGCACGCATGCATTTGGACCTGTGGGCATCCCTCGCCCACCTGATGGGGACCAACCTGCACAGTACGACTGCTTATAACCCTGCAGCCAATAGCATGGCCGAAAGGAGCCATCAGTCCCTGAAGGCGGCCTTAATGGCCCGATGCAAGGGCGAGCATTGGGTCAAGCAACTCCCCTGGGTCCTCCTCGGCCTTCGAACGGCTCCAAAAGCAAACAGCGATGCATTTTCAGCAGAAAAAGTCTATGGGGAGACGCTCGTGGTTCCTGGAGAGTTTTTCCCTTCCAATCCAGACACCGAAGACATCAGCCTCGGCCAGCTGCGTGAAAGGGCAGGAAAATTCATGTGCCACAAAACGTATATGGACAGTACGAAACGTTTCAGGCCGGCCTGGCCGAACACCTGCCCTTACATCTTTGTCAGACAAGACGGTCACCACCCTCCACTCTCACGTCCGTACAAGGGTCTGTATCGTGTGTTGGATAGGACAAATAAGGCATTCAAGATCATGGTCCATGGAGCAGAAGACTGGTTGACCGTGGACAGATTAAAGCCTGCTCACACAGAAGACGAGGACAACGTACCCAAGCAGCAAGGGCGTCGCCCACGAGTGCCTCCCCAGAATAAAACAGAAGACACAAGAAGGCCGCCCAGACGCAGTCCAAGGAAACTGCAACCCGCAGTTGAAAACCTCCGGGTTGCAACACCGGGGCGATATCCTGCAACCGCCTGATGCACAAGGCAGAGATAATGGGCCTCCACTCCAGCGCTAGTATCCCGACGAAGGGGACGCCTGCAACCCTCATTTCGATACAAAGACTAAAAGCGCATATGTTTATTATTTATCTCTTTCATACAATCATCAAAATGTTCCCCTTTTAATAATTGTCTTGGGGGAGGGTAGTAGTTGTAAGGACAACGTCCTACAATGCTTGCAGCAATATTATCATCTTTGTATATATTTTTCTGTGCATATTATTTATTCAGTCCGGCACTGAATCCTCTGCCCTTCATTTCTATACACATTTCATTATTACATGTCAAGCATGGGCTTTCATATTTATTGTAATGTTAACTGTAGAAAAAACACATGCCCCGCATTTTTCACCTGTCAGTCACCTTGCTACTTTGCCGTTCGCACAAGTCAATTTACTTTGCCCGTGTCGGAAATAAAGCATCACTAGTCATTTGAATCCTCACAGTACATATAACATACGTGATAAGTACCACGCAATCACCTGCTTCCTCTATCAAGGATACGGCCATTTTGAAAAAGACCACAAGTTCAAGACATGATAGAGTGTGTGGGAAATGTTCATTGAATCACGTTGCCAAGGAAGGTAACTCTCAAGTGATTAGATATACACTTACTTACTTTGACGGCTGTTTTTCCGGTCCTATACATCAGGGGAACCATAATCTCTACAGGACCTCCACTCTCATTTTGTCTTTTTCGTTCAGTTAGAGTAGTAGCACAGTCGACATTTTTCACTAATTGATATAATTCCAATAACTCACTAATTGCTAAAGCATCAGGATTTGATGCGTCATCCATCCAAAAATTGAAGTCTCTACAAAAAGCTAATTAATATTTCTCCATGATAATCTTCTCAGTAAGTTCACTGAATTCTTCAAAGAAGATACTGGCATTTGTTGTCGGTTGTTTGTAAACTGTTATAATGGATATTTTCTTTTTTTTTAGAGTAAAATTTATTTCTATATATTCAAAGCTTGTTACACTAGTTCTCTTTAACATTTTGAGATATGAGTAACATTTATGAACGAAGAGCCCGACACTCCCACCAGACCTATCCTCTCTCGGAATGTGAAAGGTGTGTGTGGAGCGTGTCATTTCAGTGATCTTAGCCTTGTCAATGTTATTTAACCATGTTTCAGATAATGCTAGTATGTCCAAATATTTCCCGTTTATCAATTTTCGAATTTGAACAGTTTTATTACCCACAGATGTATATTTTTACTTAGCCACAGTTTATGATGTCCTTGGTATCCATGATCAGTATTTTCTGCTAGTCTTTTCAGTTTCAAATCATAAGCTTTGCAATCCCTTTGATTTACTATGTGGTCATTTGATTTGCTTAATTTTGTGCAATTAATACACTTTGACAATTGTGAATTACACTCCTTGGTGGAATGTTTTCCTGAACATTTACCGCAAACTTTATCATCATTCTTAGACTTGCAGTCTTTTTCAAGATATCCATACCCCTGATAGTGGTTGCAGGTGATCACGTGGTATCTATCTCGTATGTTATATGTACCCCATCGTAATATAACTTTGGCCCCATCATCATGGATAGCCCTCCGAACTTCAAGATCACATTTCAGCACACAGTGGGTTGTCCCACCTACAGCATTTTTCTTCAGTACTACATCTATCTTCTCTTCTATATTTTGGATTTGGTCTTGGTAACGATTTCTTTGAATCAAGGCATTTACTACTTCATCTTCATCATTGTAAAAATTGCATATCATTATTTTTGGTTTTAATTTTCCACTAAGTTTTAAAAAAATACAAATGATCTTGTAGTGAATTAAAGAAATTGCAAAGCTTTAGATTTGCCTCTTGTGATAACAGACGAATTAATAAAAGAAGGAATTTGTATCTAAATATTAATCCAAAGACAGTAGTGATTTAAATAAAAGAAAAAAAAGGTAGAAGGAAAACGTAACAAATGGTGTAGATGTGAACTTTGGTGAAAAGGTAAATAGTTCTTCATAACAAGGACTGAATAACCAAGAAAGCCGTCACGATTCTCTAGCGAAAAAAAAAAAAAAAAGTTGAAGAGTTAAAATCATGTGACTAAGAGATAAGAGTATAAAAAATAGAAACATTGGCGTGGCAAAGAGTAGTCATATATACAGTGACTGAAAAAAAAAAAAAAAAAAAAAAAAACAGGGAGGATTCAAAATATTGTGACAAATGTGAATTTTGTTAAGACACCACTTACCAAAAATTTGTCAGAAGTACTTAGATAACATGTTGATTTAATAGCAATAGTAATAGCAAAAGTGTATCAAAATTAAGATAAAGGAACCAAAAGTAAGAAATAAAATCCTGAACGTGAAACTTAAGATAATGGAAGATTTCTTTTTTCAAATGAGAGAAGTTGTCGAAGAGATGCTGAGGAAAGTGGAGAACTAAACAATGGACGATATCGTAAGTACAATAAACGATAGGGTAAAACCGAAATGAATCGGGAAAGATTTTATTATTATTATTATTATTATTATTATTATTATTATTATTACTTGCTAAGCTACAACCCTAGTTGGAAAAGCCGGATGCTATAAGCCCAGGGGCTCCAACAGGGAAAATAGCCCGGTGAAGAAAGGAAAGAAGGAAAAATAAAATATTCTAAGAACAGTAACACCATTATAATTAATATTTTCTATATAAACTATCAAAACTTTAACAAAACAAGAGAAAGATAAATAAGATAGAATAGTGTGCCCAAGTGTACCCTCAAGCAAGAGAACTCTAACCCAAGACAGTGGATGACCATGGTAAAGAGGCTATGGTACTACCCAAGACTAGAGAACAATGGTTTGATTTTAGTGTCCTTCTCCTTGAAGATCTGCCTACCATAGCTAAAGAGTCTCTTCTACCCTTACCAAGAGGAAAGTGGCCACTGAACAAATACAGTGGAGTAGTTAACCCCTTGGGCGAAGAGGAATTGTTTGGTAATCTCTTTGTTGACAGGTGTAAAAGGACAATGGAGAATATGTAAAGAATGGGCCAGACTATTCGGTGTATGTGTAGGCAAAAGGAAAATGAACCGTAACCAGAGAGATGGATCCTATGTAGTACTGTCTGGTCAGTCAAAGAACCCCATACCTCTCTACCAGTAGTATCTCAATGGTTGGCTGGTGCCCTGGCCAACCTACTACCTACTAAGGGTAATTCAAGTAAAAGCGGTTAAAACAAAAGTGATACCAGAATTCGAAGAGGAGGAAAAAAAAGGAAAAGATCATGTAATTTAGTGTTATATATTATACCGGAGAGTGAAAGTAAGGTAGCAGATGAAAGAAAAGAAAATGATGCTAAATGGTGTGAAGATGTTTTAAAATATAGTTAGGATTGGATGAGGTAGAGACAGAGGGAAGCAAAATGATGGTTTGGTGAAATAAGTGACCTAGGCCAATTCTAATTAGATTAAAAGACAAAGAAATTAAATAGAAATATCTAGAGGGCTTTAAAACTAAAGAATTAACTAAACCCCTTGAAAAATAAGTAGGGACAACAAAAGATATGACGAAAAAAAAAAGAAGGACAATGTCAAAACAAGGGTGAGAAAATGGATGGATGATAAAAAACAGGAAAACTTATCCCGAAGCAGGGGCACGAGAGAGCACGTAGGCCGAGAGAAATAAAATAAGAGCAATAAATGGAATGTCGAACATGGAACACTGAAAGGCATACGAGAAAGAGCATTGGTAAAAAATAAAACAATTATAGATGGGGAGGAATTGAGATATATTAGATATGAAAAGGTGTATCCTATAGAGAAAAATTAGACTTATAGTCGGATAATATATTGATTGTGTAGACAAGAGGGAAGGAAAAGAAAGAAACGTAGCAAGACGAGCATAATTAGAGAAAAATTATAGATGTGAAAGACTGAGAAGCCGTGATTATCATTGGAGATTTTGATGATCATTTGGGTTTCTTGGGATTATCAAGAGGAAAAATAACATGGAAAGAGAGTACTAGAGTTAATGAATAGTTAAAAAATAATACTATTGAATAGTGATGAAAAATATTAATGAATGCAGGCTATATATACCCGGAAGAGATAGAAACAAAAGCGCGCCTGGACCTAGAAATGGTAAATGAAGTAATGTATTGAAACTTTGAAAAAGAAAAATAGAAGGAAACTAGATATATCAGACCCCTAAGTGGTGCAGGTGGAGGAAGGAATACAAACGATGGCCGAAACTTACAAAACAAAGGGAGTTTAATTGAGAAGAAAGTATATGTTACAAAACAGACGACGAATCTCATAGAGAGTGTAGAGAAGATATTGGATATATCATAGAGAGAAGAGACATGACAAGGATGAAACAATTAGATGGGGCAGTAGTAAAAAAGGCAATGAAAAGGAAACTGCAAACGAAGTACAGACGGAGAACAGCTATGGAACGAAAGACAAAGATAAAACTTGATAAAATCTGAGATGAAATTAAAAAAAGGAAAAACTTATCAGACGAAAAGATGTACACCTAACAGGGGAAGAAAAGGAAAAGCCATTCCAACTGCATAAACATCAAAAAGATAAAACACAAATCGCAGTAAAGGAAACAATGAAGGAAAATAAAGGTATAATGAAGTATGGAAGAATAGGAATAAAATGTTTAAAATTCTTTATACACTAAAGGGGAAAAAGAAGAAAAAAATACAATCATATGGAGAAAATTTGCCAAAAGAATTAGCATGAAAATAAATGGATATATTCTTGGGAGAAACTATTTATAAAATGCACGAAAATAAAACGAAAGAGGTATTGAATGATAAAATAATGGAAGACAAAAGATTTGAAGGAAATAAAAAAAGAGGAAAACATTAGGACAGACATTCCCTAGAGAAATAAGAGAACATATGGATATGATAGTTTCAATAAAAAGTAAAATAACTAATGGAAAATCACAACATAACTAAGAAAAGAATTAAAGACAATTCTAAAAAAAAAGAAAATAAAAAAGCAGCTGAACTTGTTACACTGAAATTTGTACTAAATAAAACGTTAATGAAAGAAAGTAAATATTTAGAAATATTTACAAACGACACACAAAATGAGGTAAAGGAGAAGGACAAGCCCGAAAAAAATGGAAAAACAACAAAAACAAATATGATTAAAACGTATAGAAACCTACAGTCAAAGATTCTAGACCAATAGCCCTTACAAATAAATCATATAGAATATTTATAGCTGTTATGTAAACGAAATGGAAAACCACACAGAAAAAGTGTGGAAATGGAAGAAGCACAAGCCAAGTTTATAAAAGGGGTAAGAGTGAAAGATAACATATTCATTTCACAATATTATGTGGAAGAAATTTACAAAAAGAAAGAAAGCTTCATTACAATTTCGCTAGACTTTATAAAAGCATATGACTGAAATAAGAGAAAAAAACGCCAATAGAAATCATGAAAGAGTATAAAATACACCCAAATGCAAAATATGCAAAAGAAGAAATCTACGGAGGATATATAGACTAATTTTGACGTAACTAGCGGGATAAAGCAGGGATGCACATGGTCAACTACTTTGATTAAGGAATTAAATTGCTAGTGATTAATGTATTGGAAAGAAAAGGAAAAGGTTTTGAAAACGAAATAATAAAGATTTGGACGCTATTTTTTGCAGACGATGGTCTAATAACAGCTAAAAAAAATTAGAAGAGGAGAAAAGAAACAAGAATATTGATAGAAGTATGTAAGGACCGTAGATTAGAAATAAGAAAAAATAATTCATATACTGATATATAATATGAAAGAAAAATCAGAGAAGGTAGAGGGTATTAAAGCAAGAGAAAACTTAAAATGCTTATAAGAATGAAAAAAAAAACATGTTTAAGAAACAAAAGAAGAAAATGATGGAAAAATCAGAAATTGTTGAAAATTAGATTGCTCTATTAAAGCAAAACTCTGCCACAAAATAGTGATAGAAAAAACCTATTGGGAAAACGTGGCCTTTCCAGGAATACTGTATGGAACGGGAGTAAGGAATGTCACAGAAAATGAAACAAAAAAAGACTACAACAAATAGAAAATGGAGTAGGAAGATTTCTTTTAAGGGCACCATCTTACGCAGCAGTAGCTATTCTTCTGGGGGAGAGATATGTCAAATATGAAGACTCGGATAGCAAGAGGAACAGCAAGGTTCGTAAAAGGTATAGACTAAGAAATGGTTGAAAGATATGGATATGAGCCCAAGAGAGTTATTGGGTCCTTTGACTGGCCAGACAGTACTACATTGGATCCCCCGTTCTGGTTACGGCCTATTTTCCCTTTGCCTACATATACACCGAATAGTCTGGCCTATTCTTTCCGCATTCTCCTCTGTCGTTTACCTGACAACACTGAGATTACCAAACAAGTCTTCTTCGCTCAAGGGATTAACTACTTGACTGTCATTGTTCAGTGGCTACTTTCCTCTTGGTAAGAGTAGAAGAGAATCTTAGCTCTGGTAATCAGCTCTTCTAGGAGAAGACGCTCCAAAATCAAACCACTGTTCTCTAGTCTTGGGTAGTGCCATAGCCACTGTACCATGATCTTCCACTGTCTTAGGGTAGAGTTCTCTTGCTTGAGGGTACACTCGGGCACACTATTCTATCTTATCTCTCCTCATCTTGATTTTTTTTTTAATTGTTATAGTTCATATATAAACAATTAATTTTGATATTACTATTCTTAAGATATACTATCTTATTGTTAATTACTTCGCTTGTAGTTTACTTATTTCTTTATTTCCTTTCGTCACTGGGTTATTTTCCCTGTTGGAACTCTTGGGCTTGTAGCCCCCTACTTTTTCAATTAGGGTTGTAGCTCAGCAAGTAATAATAGTAATAATAATAATAATAATAATAATACAACCTTTTCGGAAAATGGGAAGGAAAGAGATCAAGGTCAAGATTAGAGTAAATAAAAAATAGAAGGAAAATATAAAAGAAAAAAAAGTAGATTAAAAATATGTATACAAGAAAATGGTAAAGTAAAAGAAATGTGTTATGATAACAAACCTGACTCAGTTATTATGAAGAGAGCTCGAAACAACTGTTTAAGATTAAATGATAGAAAAATACATGTAAGCAGTGCTGAGCAGAAATAGAGAAGACCTCGCCTATATCTTACTCTATTGTCAAGACCTCGGCAAAGAGAGAAAAAAATGCTAGCGTACAGACATATGAAGAGGAAAAGAAGAAAACAGTACGAAATGTTTCATTTAAGGTACAAAGAATAAAAAAGGAAATATATATATATATATATATATATATATATATATATATATATATATATATATATATACAGTATGTATATATATATATATATATATATATATATATATATATATATATATATATATATATATACATACATACTGTATATATATATATATATATATATATATATATGTGTGTGTGTCTGTATATACATACATATATATATATATATATATATATATATATATATATATATATATATATATATATATATATATATTGTAGAAGTAGAAGGATGGATGTATTGGCCTTGTGTGAGACAAAGATGAAAGGAAAGGGTGAAGTGATGTTTGGTTAAATGTCTGGTAGAGTGTCTGGGATTGAAAGGGGAAGAGCGAGAGAGGGTGTGGCTTTATTGCTGAGTGAATGGATGACAGGTAAAGTAGTGGAATGGAAGGAAATATCATCTAGGTTAATGTGGGTAAGGGTTAGGTTGGGTAGGGAATGTTGGGCGTTTGTCAGTGCGTATGGGCCAGGTAGTGAGAAAAGTGAAGAAGAGCGGAATGAATTTTGGAATGAATTAACTAGGTGTGTAGAAGGACTGAGTAGAAGGAATTATGTAGTTGTTATGGGTGACTTAAATGCTAGAGTGGGTGCTGGAGAGGTAGAAGGTGTCATTGGGAAGTATGGCGTACCAGGTGAAAATGAGAGTGGTGAGAGACTGGTAGATATGTGTGTTGAACAAGAGATGGTAATAAGTGCTAGCTTTTTTAAAAAGAAAGATAAAAATAAGTATACATGGGTAAGAGTGGCAAATGGAAGAGTAGTAGAAAGGGCATTAATGGATTATGTGTTGATAACTAAAAGAATGTTTGGAAGATTGAAAGACGTGCACGTGTTTAGGGGTATGGCTAACGGTATGTCTGATAATTTTTTGGTGGAAGGAAAATTGGTTGTAGCAAAAGAGTGGGGGAATAGAGTAGGTGGATGTAAAAGGGAGCTAGTGAGGGTTGGAGAGCTAATAAAACCTGGGGTAAAAAGTAAATATCAGGAAAGGTTGAAAATGGCATATGACGAGGTGAGAGTAAGAGAAACTGGTAATTTAGAGGAGGAGTGGAAGTTAGCAAAAGAAAATTTTGTTGGGATTGCAAGTGATGTATGTGGCAAGAAGGTTGTTGGAGGCAGCATGAGGAAGGGCAGTGAATGGTGGAATGAAGGAGTGAAGGTAAAAGTGGAAGAGAAAAAGAGGGCTTTTGAAGAATGGCTGCAGAGTAATAGTATAGAGAAGTATGAAAAATATAGAGAGAAAAAGGTGGAAGTAAAGCGCAAGGTACGTGAGGCGAAGAGGGCAGCTGACCTGAGGTGGGGTCAGGGACTGGGTCAGTCATATGAAGAGAATAAGAAGAAGTTTTGGAAAGAAGTGAAGAGAGTAAGAAAGGCCGGCGCAAGAATTGAAGAGACAGTGAAAGATGGAAATGGAAGGTTGTTAAAAGGAGAGGAGGCAAGGAAAAGGTGGGCGGAATATTTTGAAAGTTTGCTGAATGTTGAGGATGATAGGGAGGCAGATATAATTGCTGTTCCAGGTGTTGAGGTGCCAGTGATGGGAGATGAGAATGAGAGAGAGATTACAATAGAGGAAGTGAGGAGAGCACTAGATGAAACGAGAGTAGGAAAAGCATCTGGTATGGATGGTGTGAAAGCTGAGATGTTGAAGGAAGGGGGTGTGACTGTAATTGAATGGTTGGTGAGATTGTTTAATGTGTGTTTTGTGTTGTCAATGGTACCAGTAGATTGGGTCTGTGCATGTATTGTACCACTATATAAGGGTAAGGGAGATGTGCATGAGTGTTGTAATTCAAGAGGTATTAGTTTGTTGAGTGTAGTTGGAAAAGTGTATGGTAGAGTACTGATTAATAGGATTAAGGATAAAACAGAGAATGCAATCTTGGAAGTACAGGGTGGTTTTAGAAGAGGTAGGGGTTGTATGAATCAGATTTTTACAGTTAGGCAGATATGCGAGAAATATTTAGCAAAAGGTAAGGAGGTGTATGTTGCGTTTATGGATCTGGAGAAAGCATATGATAGAGTTGATAGGGAAGCAATGTGGAATGTGATGAGGTTATATGGAGTTGGTGGAAGGTTGTTGCAAGCAGTGAAAAGTTTCTACAAAGGTAGTAAAGCATGTGTTAGAATAGGAAATGAAGTGAGCGATTGGTTTCCGGTGAGAGTGGGGCTGAGACAGGGATGTGTGATGTCGCCGTGGTTGTTTAACTTGTATGTTGATGGAGTGGTGAGAGAGGTGAATGCTCGAGTGCCTGGACGAGGATTAAAACTGGTAGACGAGAATGATCATGAATGGGAGGTAAATCAGTTGTTGTTTGCGGATGATACTGTACTGGTAGCAGACACAGAAGAGAAGCTTGACCGACTAGTGACAGAATTTGGAAGGGTGTGTGAGAGAAGGAAGTTGAGAGTTAATGTGGGTAAGAGTAAGGTTATGAGATGTACGAGAAGGGAAGGTGGTGCAAGATTGAATGTCATGTTGAATGGAGAGTTACTTGAGGAGGTGGATCAGTTTAAGTACTTGGGGTCTATTGTTGCAGCAAATGGTGGAGTGGAAGCAGATGTACGTCAGAGAGTCAATGAAGGTTGCAAAGTGTTGGGGGCAGTTAAGGGAGTAGTAAAAAATAGAGGGTTGGGCATGAATGTAAAGAGAGTTCTATATGAGAAAGTGATTGTACCAACTGTGATGTATGGATCGGAGTTGTGGGGAATGAAAGTGATGGAGAGACAGAAATTGAATGTGTTTGAGATGAAGTGTCTGAGGAGTATGGCTGGTGTATCTCGAGTAGATAGGGTCAGGAACGAAGTGGTGAGGGTGAGAACGGGTGTAAGAAATGAGTTAGCGGCTAGAGTGGATATGAATGTGTTGAGGTGGTTTGGCCATGTTGAGAGAATGGAGAATGGCTGTCTGCTAAAGAAGGTGATGAATGCAAGAGTTGATGGGAGAAGTACAAGAGGAAGGCCAAGGTTTGGGTGGATGGATGGTGTGAAGAAAGCTCTAGGTGATAGGAGGATAGATGTGAGAGAGGCAAGAGAGCGTGCTAGAAATAGGAATGAATGGCGAGCGATTGTGACGCAGTTCCAGTAGGCCCTGCTGCTTCCTCCGGTGCCTTAGATGACTGCGGAGGTAGCAGCAGTAGGGGACTCAGCAGTATGAAGCTTCATCTGTGGTGGAAATGTGGGAGGTTGGGCTGTGGCACCCTAGCAGTACCAGCTGAACTCGGCTGAGTCCCTGGTTAGGCTGGAGGAACGTAGAGAGTAGAGGTCCCCTTTTTTGTTTTGTTTCTTGTTGATGTCGGCTACCCCCCAAAATTGGGGGAAGTCCCTTTGGTATATGTATGTATGTATGTATATACAGACACATATATATATATATATATATATATATATATATATATATATATATATATATATAATATACATATGTATATATATATATAAATATATATATATATATATATATATATATATATATATATATATATATATATATGTATATATATATATATGTATGTATATATAATATACATATATATGTGTGTATATATATATATATATATATATATATATATATATATATATATATATATATATATATATATATATATATATATATATGTATATTACACACAAAATGTAAAAAAAGGAAAGGAATTATTAAAAAGAAGAAAACTAAAAAGGTGCCGATGAAAAGGCAAATCCCACGCACAAAGCGCCCAGCACATTAATATTATTATCATTATTATTAAAAACATTATTAGCATTAAAGTTACCATAGTTATGAAAAGTATGAAAACAGCCAAAAGCAAATTTCAGCAGGAAATACACAGATGACGTGTGTGACCTACGCAAAGAAGAGGAAGATTATACAGACCATTTACTCTATTTTCATGGCCAAAGCAGATTAAGCAGCCCAAAATTAAGACGGTTAAATGAACAAGATATAAGCGTAAGTATGTTGCGAAACCTTAGGAAGGAGCTGGTTGTATACGTAAGTAGGGTAATGCATCTGAAAGAAGAATTTGAAAATACCCAACTACCACAATAGGTTGCCCAAATCGATAACAAGGTATTGTACCAACTGATTTCAAGGCAGATTGGGCTAAAATTGAAGATTAATAATTAGATTTAAAATACTGTTTATGGCACAGGTAAAAGAGCTCAAGTTACAATAATAAGTATAAGCTTAGAAGCTGTGCACCAAGTAGGTGTCACAGAGCTAAGACGTGTTTTGCCCGGAACTCCGTTCACCACTCGCCCTGAGCTGTGTTTTTAGCTTGCGTTTCTTGTTTATAAAACCATTGGCAACGATATTAGTTGATCTTGTGGAGAGATTAAAATGAAGAAGAAATAGTATATCATGTTTGCCCTTGACCCCGTATACTGTCCTAAATGTCAAACTACAGACAGAGACGCAAAGAAGTGCATAGGATGTGATTG
This sequence comes from Palaemon carinicauda, assembly GCF_036898095.1. Lineage (NCBI taxonomy): Eukaryota > Metazoa > Arthropoda > Malacostraca > Decapoda > Palaemonidae > Palaemon > Palaemon carinicauda. The sequence continues at coordinate 228,639,759 of NC_090725.1, read as the reverse complement.
CAAGAGGTACTTTCATTAGAAATGTGTGTCTATTGTGACAAGCATCAGGGATAAAAAAAAGTATTAAACTTAAATTGGATATGCCCATACTGCGTTGAAGAAGCCAAAATAGCTAAGTTACAATTAGTGGAATTGGAGGAGCAATTGAGAGTGAGGAATCATGCTTTGAGTGCACAAGAGGCGAGAATCGATGAATTGGAAAAAACAAGTTGCGGAGCTTAACGCATACGCAGCAAATTCTACCCAGACCACTGACCTCACTAAGAAGATTGATAATCTATCAATGAATATTGAATCAATTAAGGAAACACTTCAAACAGTGATGGGCCCAAAACTAGAGAAAACAACATACGGCGACAAAGTGAAGGAAACGAAGGTACTGGTACTTAAATCAACAAATGCAACAACTAAAATTACTGACAGAAAAAGTGAAGTCGAACATTCACTTAAAGATATTCCAATACTTAATACAACGAGGTCAACCTCGAATGGAAATGTTGTTGTAAACTTTGCAAATGAGAGGATCAGAGAGGAAGCAGCAAACAAAATTCAGACAATGGTTGTCGATACTGAGACGAGAAAAAAATGGAAAATCAAAACCAAAAATAATGATATTTAATGTTTGAAATGATGAAGAGTAAGTAGTAAATGCCTTGACTCAAAGAAATCGTAACCTGGACCAAATCCAAAATATAAAAGAGAAGATAAGTGTAGGCTAGAATTGAAGAAAATGCTGCAGGTGGGACCGCCCACTACGTGCTGAAATGTGATCCTGAAGTTTGGGGGGCTATTCATGATAATGGGGACAAAGTTATGTTACGATGTGGTACTTATAACATGCGGGATAGGTACCACGGGTTAGAGGTATGGACGTCTTGAAAAAGATTGCAAATCTATAAATGATGATAAAGTTTGCGGGAAATGTTCGGGAAAACATTCCACCAAGGAGTGTAATTCGCAACTGTCAAAGTGTATTAACTGCACAAAGTTAAACAAACCAAATGACTACATAGTAAATTCCAGAGATTGCAAAGCTTATGACTTGGAATTGAAAAGACTAGCAAAAAAATACTAATCATGGATACTTGGGACGTCATAAACTGTGATTGTGTAAGTATACAATCTGTGGGAAATAAAACTATTCAAATTCGTTAATTGATGAACGGGAAATATTTGGACATACTAGCATTATCTGAAACATAGTTGAATAACTTTGACAAGGCTGAGATCACTGAAATGACACCCCCACGTACACCTTCTTTCTCATCATTATTATTATTATTATTATTATTATTATTATTATTATTATTATTATTATTATTATTATTATTATTATTATTATTATTATTATTATTATTATTATTATTATTATTATTACTTGCTAAGCTACAACCCTAGTTGGAAATGCAGGATGCTGTAAACCCAGTGGCTCTAACAGGTAAATGGCCCAGCGAGGAAAGGAAATAATTGAAGTAATTAATAATTAAATAAAATATTTCAAGAACAGTAACAACATTAAAATAAATATTTCCTATACAAACTATAAAAACTTTAACAAAACAAGAGGAAGATGAATTAGATATAACAGTGTTCCTGGGTGTACCCTCAAGCAATTGAACTCTAATCCAAGACAAGAGAACAATGGTTTGATTTTGGAGTGTCCTTCTCCTAGAAGAGCTGCTTATCTAAAGAGTCTCTTCTATCCTTCCCAAGAGGAAAGTGGCCACTGAATAATTATAGTGCAGTAGTTAACCCCTTGGGTGAAGAAGAATTGCTTGGTAATCTCAGTGCTGTTAGGTGTATGAGGACGGGAAAATCTGTAGATAATAGGCCAGACTATTCGGTGTATGTGTAGGCAAATGGAAAGTGAACCGTACCCAGAGAGAAGGGCCCAATGTAGTACTGTCTGGCCAGTCAAAGGACCCCATAACTCTCTAGTGGTAGTATCTCAACGATGGCTGGTGCCCTGGCCAACCTGCTAGCGAGAGAGGGTAGGTCTGGTGTGGGTGCTGGGCTCTTCATTCATAAAAGTTACTCAAATCTCAAAATGTTAGAAGGAACAAGTGTAGCAAACTTTGAATATAGAGAAATAAACTTTACCCTCCCCCCTAAAAAAAAACAGAAATGAGTCGTTTGACAGTGACAATTTAACAGTAAATGAGCAATATGTGATATGAAATAATTACTCTATACAAATAAGATAAAATTATAAATGACAGTGATGGTCCTGTAGACAGGGGCCAGGGAGTATCCCCCTGTTGTATGAGACCGGAAAACCAGCCGTCAAAATAAGTAAACAACGCAAGTATATATTAAGTGATAGATCATAGAGTGGCCGCAAACTTACTTGCGGAATGCGGCTTGAGCAATTTCAGCCAGTGTTGCCAACTTAGCGCGAAATGCGCTAGTCCTAGCGCATTGGTATCACAAACAGCGCATAGATTTTGCATTTTGCGCTTAGTGCATTTTCTAGCGCAAATTTAGTAGGTTTGGTGCATTTTCTAGTGCATTTCCGAAATTATATATATATATATATATATATATATATATATATATATATATATATATATATATATATATATATATATATATATATATATATATATATGTTTATGTGTCTGTAGGTTAAAGTGCAATCAATTCTTCATAAGGTGAAGTTGAATATTCCAATTGAACTTGTTCTGAAAACCCCCTATATATATATATATATATATATATATATATATATATATATATATATATATATATATATATATATATATATATATATATATATATATATATATATTATATATATATATTATATATATATATATATTATATATATATTATATATATATTATATATATATATTATATATATATTATATATATATATATTATATATATATATATATATATATATATATATATATATATATATATATATATATATATATATATATATATATATCTATCTATCTATCTATCTATCTATCTATCTATCTATCTATCTATCTATCTATCTATCTATCTATCTATCTATCTATCTATCTATCTATCTATATATATATATATATATATATATATATATATATATATATATATATATATATATATATATATATATATATTGGGGGGCTCAGCCATGTCGTCCTGATGGAAGGTTCCTTAAGGTAGCTTTCTAAGGGATAAAGCTACCTTAAGGAACCCTCCATCAGAACGACATGGCTATCTCACCCAAAAATAAATTTTACGCTATGCTCAAAATCCGATCTCTCTCTCTCTCTCTCTCTCTCTCTCTCTCTCTCTCTCTCTCTCTCTCTCTCTCTCTCTCTCTCTCTCTCTCTCTCTCTCTCCATGAAATTTCTGAAACCAAAGTTGTTACTCGATATTATGATTTCGGGGCTACAAATTTTGAAAAATTAAATTCTTCAAGTCCGTAGTTAATAAAGTTTGAACCTGTGTAGAAATTCTTCTATAAGGCAATAATTGTACATGATTTCATTGTATGCCATCCTTACCATTTGTGTAACAAACCTGTATCCAACATTTGTAATAATTTTATTGTTGCACTTGACTTTGTTATTGTTCGTTCATCTTGTGTGCGAAGTATATCATCACCAAAATCCATATGCAGGGAGAAAACTCTTCCTAGCGCATCTCAGACCTCAATCTAGCTCCTTTATGTCTAACACAGTTGGCAACACTGAATTTTGAGCTGCGGTCTGCAGATATCAAATGTAACCAGGTAAACATTAAGTTAACAATTTAACCAAGTAAAATTTAGAATATTAGTAGAAGAGATGACATCTGTGACTCGACGGTGAGCAACAAGAAAACAGTCATAGTAAATAAGACAAGGTTAAATATGATGTACTTGAAATAAGATTATAAAAACAGGAATGGAAATGATAGGTTTTGTGAGTTATAACAGACATGCAGATGATACAAGAAAGCATATGGTTAGCAGTTTACAATTAAGAAAATTAGAAACGGCAACAAAAGAAGTTGGCCAAAATACCATACAGGGTGAGGCTATGGAAGTTAGAAACAGAAGTAAGACTAAGCAGCATGTGTAGTAGGTAACTAATGACAGTAAACTTACTGCAGATTGCAGCGCTTTGCACGGTTGCACCTACACATCGATTGTAAGAAGTTGTCGAGTGAGCAATTAAGAACATTGCTACCGTGCCATGGAAATTTTGACAGAAATTCGTAAGGTCAAAGCAGGTAAGAAACCCTATGATTATACTACAATAATTTGTTTTTCTTATTTTTTTTTTTGTCTGAATTTCGTTAACCAGGTAGGATTACAATGTTACAGTAGGTAGTAGGTTGGTCAGGGCACCAGCCACCCGTTGAGATACTACCGTGAGAGTTATGTGATCCTTTGACTGTCCAGACAGTACTACATTGGATCCTTCTCTCTGGTTACGGTTCACTTTCCCTTCGACTAAACACACTGAATAGTCTGGCATATTCTTACATAATCTTCCCATACACCTGTCAACACTGAGATTACCAAACAGTTCTTCTTCACTCAGGGGGTTAACATATGCAGTGTAATTGTTCAGTGGCAACTTTAATCTTGGTAAGGGTAGAAGAGACTCTAGCTATGGTAAGCAGCTCTTCTAGGAGAGGGACACTCCAAAATCAAACCATTGTTCTCTAGTCTTGGGTAGTGCCACAGCCTCTGTACCATGGTCTTCCACTGTCTTCGGTTAGAGTTCTCTTGCTTGAGGGTACACTCGGGCACACTGTTCTATCTAGTTTCTCTTCCTCTTGATTTTTTAAAGTTTTCATAGTTTATATAGGAGATATTTATTTTAATGTTGTTACTGTTCTTGAAATATTTTGGTAAATTTTTAGTTTCAGCCAAATTTGGAAAAATGCAATAAAAATATATTTGTTGCATCAGAAATAGTGTGGTTTCAATGAATTTAACGTTTATTTTGACTGCAAACCAACCGATTTAGAGATTTACTATGTATACCCTAGTTCATCCCACCAATTATGGGGGACACCCTTTGGGAACCGGGGTTTTGGGTGGGGGAAGGGGGGGGGAGGGTGTTGGGGCATTGAATGATATTTGCAATAAATGAATAATTAATGTTCCAGCACCCCTCCCCCATACCCCTAACTAGGCCTACCGGGGGGAGGGGGGTAGGGCCCCCCAGCGACCCCCCCTTAAAGCCACAGTAATTTTCAGGGCACCACAGAACCTAACAAACCCACCTAACCTAACCTAGGGGCCCTGTACCCCTACCGGGGGGGGCTTCGCCCCCCCTGCGACCCCCCCTTATGGCCAAAGTAATTTTCAAGGCACCACAGAACCTAACAAACCCACCTAACCTAACCTAGGGGCCCTGTACCCCTACCGGGGGGGGCTTCGCCCCCCCTGCGACCCCCCCTTAAGGCCACAGTAATTTTCAGGGCACCACAGAACCTAACAAACCCACCTAACCTAACCTAGGGGCCCTGTACCCCTACCGGGGGGGGCTTCGCCCCCCCTGCGACCCCCCCTTAAGGCCACAGTAATTTTCAGGGCACCACAGAACCTAACAAACCCACCTAACCTAACCTAGTGGCCCTGTACCCCTACCGGGGGGGGCTTCGCCCCCCCTGCGACCCCCCCTTAAGGCCACAGTAATTTTCAGGGCACCACAGAACCTAACAAACCCACCTAACCTAACCTAGGGCCCCTGTACCCCTACCGGGGGGGGGCTTCGCCCCCCCTGCGACCCCCCCTTAAGGCCACAGTAATTTTCAGGGCACCACAGAACCTAACAAACCCACCTAACCTAACCTAGGGGCCCTGTACCCCTACCGGGGAGGGCTTCGCCCCCCCTGCGACCCCCCCTTAAGGCCACAGTAATTTTCAGGGCACCACAGAACCTAACAAACCCACCTAACCTAACCTAGGGGCCCTGTACCCCTACCGGGGGGGGCTTCGCCCCCCCTGCGACCCCCCCTTTAACCAGGGGTAAATTTGAATATATATATTTTGTTAAATCACTTCTTACCTTGAACAGAAGATGACGATGAAGATGTGGAAGGTTGTGGTTGACCCTCTTCTGAATCATCAAGTACTGGAATACGTTCAGATTTGGTGCAATACCACACATGTCTATCCTCACGAAAATGTAAAGGCGAATCACATTTACCACACTGGACACTTAAAGGTAATACGGAATGCTCCCTTAGAAAACGATTCACTACTTCAGGAGTTCCATTATAATTCCCATGAAATCGGCCGATCACATCAAAATAGGAATAACGACATATTTCACACAACCGTACCGGAGGATCCATGACAGTAAAATGACGTGTGATGAAAATATAGAAACCGGAACTTTTGAAAACCGAAAACAAACGACAATCACGGGTTTCTCCCATAATGAAATAGGGAAAAAAACAAAATAGTATCGTTTACAATGTTACTGTATATTGCACGAAAAACAGATCCTTGAAACAAGACTGAGAGACCAATGAATCGTCCAATAATAACCCTTGAAAAGAACCCAGTAGTATTTTGATTGGAGGAGCGACATTAGTGGGAGGAGCAAATGCGCATTCAAGTAAATATTGTCACATTACGCAATGGGGCGGAGCCAAGTAAGATGAAAACAGACATACAAACGAACAAGAGCTACCTTGCGTGCCCATGGAAAGATATACACTAAACTTAGAAAAAGTCAAGACCTTCAATTCCTGAAATATTTTTTTTCTCTGTAAGTATGCATTAGCGACAATAATGTATTGAGAAGAAGTGTTTTTTTATCACGTGCTTTACTAGGAAAATATATTAATATAATACATTTCCCAATTTGGTTGAATCCAAAACTTTACCAATATTTTATTTTTCCATGTTTCCTTTCCTCACCGGGCTATTTTCCCTGTTGGAGCCCCTGGGCTTATAGCATTCTGCTTTTCCAACTAGGGTTGTAGCTTAGCAATTAATAATAATAATAATAAGTACATAGAAAATGCTCTAAATGAAATGATGGGTTAAATATCAAAGTTTTACTACCAATAATATCCTGTTCTCACATTTTTAAAGAGTGAAAATGTTGCAAAAACCTAGCAGGAAGCTGGTGGAATAATATATTTGAAAGTTTGTTTTCAAAATACTACAATAGGTTGCCTAATTATTATTATTGTTACTAGCTAAGCTACAACCCTAGTTGGGAAAGTAGGATGGTATAACCCTCAATGGCTCCAACAATGAATAATATCCCAGTGAGGAAAGGAAATAAGAAAATGAATAAACTGCAAGAGCTTTATTGAACAGTTGAAATTAAATATTTTAGTAACAGTAACAACATGAAAATAGATCACATGTATATAGACTACAGTATAAAAAGATATATAAACCTGCTCAAATTAAAAACAGGGGTGTATGTATGATAGCGGCCACCTGTATGTATGATGACGGCTAACTTGAAATACGGCCTTGGGGTGGGGGGGGAGGGGGTTGCAGGGGGCATTAGCACCCCCCCTCCCCCCACGTTAGATATGAACACAGCTTGTAGATAAGGTTGGGGGGAAAATTTAGGTTAGTTGATCTCAATTATTAATCCAGATGGGAGGAACTGGCCGCTGATATACACAGGCTCCTGAAAGCATTCGCTGCAAGTTTGAACTTTTGGAATTCTAGTGGGAGCCTTTGTATATCAGCGGCAAGTTCCTTCTGCGTGCATGGAAAATGGACACCAACTAAACTAAACTCTACCCTCCCCCCAACCTATCCCACTTACCTACTGGGGGATGGGGTGTGCTATAGCCACCCTGCGACCCACCTTACAGTGCCGTATTCTTAGTCGGCTGTCATTATACATACAGATGGCCGCTATCACACATACACCCCTTCCAGCAATTCAACTGCCTGATTAGGATGATCTTTCCATAACTTGGTCACAGCCAGAATAAAATTTCTTGAATATTATGTAGTATTGAGCCTCATGATGGAGAAGGCTTGACTATTAGAATTACTTACTTTGACGGCTGCTTTTCCGGTCCCATACAGCAGGGGAACCCCTCTCTCTACAGGACCTCTACTGTCGTTTTACCTTGTTTGTTCCGAGTATTTAACATTTCATATCACTTATTGTTCATTTACTGTTAAATCGTCACTGCTATACGACTCATGAAATAAGAAAGTCTTCAGTTTCCTCTTGAAATCCTTAATGTCTTCATTTTGAGATTTGAGTAACTTTTATGAATAATGAGTCTGACACCCCCACCAGACCCATCTTCTCTCAGTATGTGAAAGGTGTGTGTGGGGGCATGTCATTTCAGTGATCTTAGCCTTGTACAAGTTATTTAACCATGTTTCAGACAATGCTAGTATGTCCAAATATTTCTCGTTTATCAATTCTCGAATTTGAATAGTCCTATTACCTACAGATTGTATATTTACATAGCCACAGTTTATGACATCCTTAGTAACCATGATTAGTATTTTCTACAAGTCTTTTCAGTTTCAAGTCATAAGCTTTGCATTCTCTAGAATTTACTATGGGGTCACTTGGTTTCTTTAACTTTGTCCGGTTAATACACTTTGACTTTTGTGAATTACACTCCTTGGTGGAATGTTTTCCTGAACATTAACTGCATACCTAGTACTGTATTACATACTCGATAGCAAGGTATTATAATCATAGGTTTTAATGTATTTTACCATAATAATCACAAAACAATTTTAACTAACTAATTTATGATTCATTAGTTAATATTAATTGAGATAATAAAAGAAATTTGTTTTTATTATAGTTACGGATGGGAGAAGCTTTTCTACTAAAAACCAGGTATTTCTTACAGAAAAATACCCAACCTGTGTCTGCCAATTTACAAAGTATCTTGGATAATATCATGTAAATTTACAGAACTATTTTACGTTTTACAAGTAGCGTTATTTATTAGCCAGTTATGTAAAATTATAGTATAGTACAATATCCCTTTTGACAAAAATAAGATGTGATCCTGGTAAATTTATAAGTGATTTGAACAATTATGAGGAGAAAATTGGGTAAAAATCCATACTTTCATTTTTCAATATTAAACTTACCCGATAATCATGTAGCTGTCAACTCCGTTGCCCGACAGAATTCTATGGAGGGATACGCCAGCTATCACAATACTAGAAGGGGGTGTATTTACCAGCGCCACCTGTGGCCAGGTACTCAAGTACTTCTTGTTGACACCTCCTCAATTATTCCTCTGTCGTGCTTCCGGCAAGACGTTCTGGGATACGCTTATGTTCTTGGAGTATTTTCACGACTTTGGTGAAGTATTTCTCTTTGATTTCGGCTGTCGCTTTACTGGAAACTTCTATATTAGCTTAGTTAGCTTTTGGAATTAATTTGATTAATTATGGTGACGAAGAGAGTATGAACTCTCGTTCACCTTTCAATGGCCGACCCTTCCCTTAGACGGAAGTGTTGGTGTCTAAGAGAGTATAGACTCTCTTTCTTAATTTTGCTTAACAAAAGTTATAGATTTATTTTATATCTCTCCGCCTCTTATAGGCCTCTTCGATTAACTTCCTTTTATTATAAACTTATTAAAATTAATTTTTATATTTGTTTATATTCGACCTTCCTAATAGTAGGCGGTCTTTTCTTGGTACCGAAGTTAATTAACATTGAGCCCGTCATTTCGGTTTTACCTGTTAACATATTATGCTATTTCTACCACAGAGTTTGAAAGAATTTCTTTGATAGTCTCGTACTGTTTTCAAAGTTGAACTAACGTTTTGTTTTGTCTCTGCAGTTGTTGGCGTTCAGAACGTTCATCTTGCACTCTATCGTTACGATAGAGAAAGAATGTTCACGGTTTCACGTTGCAGTAAGAGTAACCGTGTCTAGCGTTTTGTTCATTCTTTCTTAACTTAATGGTTTTGATCCTAATAAAGGAACTTTTCAGTTTTTTCCTTTAACAATAATATGTTTTAACGATATATATGATTGGGCTCTTCTCTCAGGTTCTAAGTCAAGAGAGAGAGAGAGAGAGAGAGAGAGATAGAGACGGAGGGAGAAAGAGGATAAACGTTTCATTCAAGCCTGCCAGGCGTACGAGTAACGTCGTTATCGTTTTTGCTCTTCTCCCTAGTCTCTTTAGGGGAAGAAACTAAACGTTTCTAGAGTGATCTAGTGTTTAGTCTCTTTCCAGCCACTGAATTATCTTTCATTAGATTTTTCTGTTACATTGTAATTCTGTTTTCGCAATTACTAACTTTTGAGAAAGGATAGAATTGCGTGTTTCAGGTACAAACCACTTAAAGTTTCGAGTTCAGTGAAATAAGTGCAAACAGAAATCAAAGTGATAAGTGATTAGCGCAAGTATGTCAGTGTTGTGCGTGAGGGTACTTTTGTGCGCGCCAGTCGTCCTCCCAGTCCGGGACCTCTTGCAAGCTCCCAAGCCCAGGGGAGAAGCAATGTCGAAGGGCATAAGGGTTCAGCAGGCCTTGATCGGCGCACAGAAGTATCCTCGGTGGTTGTGGGCGTGTCTTACCGAGACCGTCACTCCCACCCGCAGACGATTGAGCCCTTATTTTGCTCGTCTGCAGAAGAGATTTAGGGGAGAAAATAAAGGCAGAGTAACGCTGGTCTCAGGTCTCAAGACCTCTTAAACGTAAAGTCCAGACCTATGCCAGACGTACGAAGTTAAAGTTCAACAACCCGGATGCATAGCTCTGACTCTCCTCAGTCATCAGTTGAATACACTCCGCCTAAGAGGAGTAAGGTTCTGCCGCAACAGATCTCTGCTGTTAAGGCTTTACCTCAGCAGACCTTAGTGTCTGCCGACCCCAAGTTGACTCTACTGCAGTCCTTGCAGTCACAACTTTCGGTCTTGATGCGTGAGTGTCGGGCTGAGAGTGTTGCGCCTCCGCCTCCGCCTACACTCCCTCCTCCTATGCTCGCTCCGCCTGATCGCAGTACCACCTGCCAGGCGTACGATGTTGTGGACTCTACTACAGTCCATGCAAGCACAGCTTTCGGACTTGATGCGTGAGTGTCGGGCTGAGAGTGTTGCTCCTCCGCCTCCGCCTACACTCCCTCCGCCTACACTCGCTCCGCCTGATCGCAGTACCACCTGCCAGGCGTACGATGTTGTGGACTCTACTACAGTCCATGCAAGCACAGCTTTCGGACTTGATGCGTGAGTGTCGGGCTGAGAGTGTTGCTCCTCCGCCTCCGCCTACACTCCCTCCGCCTACGCTCGCTCCGCCTGATCGCAGTACCACCTGCCAGGCGTATGATGTTGAGCCACGGGCTGAGTTTGCTGTTCCCAGTGGTGTTCAGCCTCCGCCTTCCTTAAGGCAACCTTTACAATGGGATCAGGAGGATTATACCTCTCTTCCTCCGCCTCCACTTGCTGCTCCACCAGTGATGCAACACTCGGTTGAGGTACAACAACCTCTCCCGTCCATGAGTCAGTCTCCTCAGCTCTCGCTGCAGCGAGCTCAACCCTCCACAAGGCAAGCACCACAACACCTTAGCCTTGCGCCTCAGGAGCCTCAGCTTGCGAGACATTTACCTTGTTCTGCGCAGCCTCTTCCTCATCGCGCTCCGCTCACACCACAGGAACTGGAACTTGCTACTCCGCTTCCGCCAACCGCTCAGCAAGCGCAACCCTTGGGTTCAACCACTCATGCTAGGAGTCAGCCTCCTCCACCCATGCGCATTCCTTCTGCTTGTCTTTTATTCAGCCTTTGCAGACTGAGCCTCAGGTGTTCCCTCAACAGAGTCTGGAAGAGGAAACCACAACTATTGTTGTTCCAGCTCGTTCTGACTCTGCTGTTCAGCATACCTTACCTCCATTTTCAAACCATGGCAAAAATATGAATCATGAGTTATGAATGTAAGGTTAACATTATGTTGATTTTAAAACCCCATGCAAGCATGCATAAAGCACTCTAGCACTGGTCATGGAATTTCTGAGAAATGTTAAACGCCATGCACACGCTCTGCTTTCCTTACAGCAGGCTCTGCTTACAGCAGGCTCTGCTTACTACATGCTCTGCATACAGCATGCTCTGCATACAGCATGCTCTGCATACAACATGCTCTGCATACAGCATGCTCTGCATTCAGCATGCTCTGCATACTACATGCTCTGCATACAGCATGCTCTGCATTCAGCATGCTCTGCATACAACATGCTCTACATACAGCATGCTCTGCATACAGCATACTCTGCATGCTCCTCAGTCACACATCTTGGGTTGTTGCCAACTCACTAGACTGTCAAGCAGTTTCATAACGTTGTCTTCTAGTCTGCTACTTTTGCACCAGTGAACCCTCACTCAGAGAACTTAGCTTTTCTAGGATAAGGTCCCTGTAGATGAGAAAGTTCTTTTCTCCCTCCTTCTGATATTCCCTTGAGGACTCTGTCATTTGGAGGGAGCCTTTAGCTGCATACCTCTTATGGACTTTTATTTAAGCATAACATGCTTCCAGGGAAGGTTATGGTTCCACTTCAGTCGCTAATCCCGTCTGTTACCACACCTGCTCCCATAGACCTTGAGCTGTGTTGCATGACATGCAGTCCAAGCTTAGTCCTTGTTAGAGGATTTTTTGTTTACGGAGTCAATGTGTCACGGGGAAGACGTTCAACAACCAACAGAAGTGACTTGTTGTGACGCAGTGCGGCAACCTCAGCAACCCGTTAAGGAGTTGTCTGTACGACCCAGACAGTCTAGACAGATTCGGGTTGTCACTGTACTTCCTCGCTTGCCCATGATTGACAGTTCACAGACTGTGCAGCAGTATCATGATCTTGTGTCCGGCTCCGTCAGACGACTGGCTTTTAAGAGCTCCCACAAGTCGTCGCTGTCTGGAGATTTTCAAATGGACTATGGATCTGACCAAGGAACTGGGCCTCCTGGTCAATTTTGAGGAGTCTCAGCTCGTTCCATCCCAGACCATTGTCTCCTTGGGTATGGATCTTCAGAGTCGAGCTTTTCGGACTTTTCCGTCGGCCCCAAGGATCTTCCAAGCCCTAGAATGCATCCAGAGCATGCTGAGAAGGAACCGATGCTCAGTCAGGTAGTGGATGAGTCTAACAGGGACACTTTCATCGCTGGCCCTGTTCATCGTGTTAGGGAGACTCCACCTCCCCCCCCTTCAGTATCATCTAGCTGCTCACTGGATAAAGGACATGACGCTAGAGACGGTCTCAGTTCCTGTTTCCGAAAAGAGGAGGTCTTCTCTCGCGTGGTGTAAGAACAGCTTTCTTCTCAAGGAAGGCTACCTTTGGCTATTCAGAAACACGACCGCCGTCTCCTCTCGGACGCATCAGACACGGGCTGGGGTGCGACTTTGGACGGACAAGAATGCTCGGGAACATGGAATCAGGAGCAAAGGACACTTCACATCATTTGCAAGAAGTTGTTGGCAGTTTTTCTGGCCTTGATAAACTTCAAGTCCCTCCAGCTTAACAAAGTGGTGGAGGTGGACTCTGACAACACCACAGCCCTGGCTTACATCTTCAAGCAGGGAGGGACTCTTTCGTGGAAGTTGTTCTAGATCGCAAGGGACCTACTCATCTGGTCTTTAGATCGAAAGCACTGGTAACGAGGTTCATTCAGGGCGGTATGAATGTCATGGCAGATCACCTCAGACGGAAGGGTCAGGTCATCCCCACAGAGTGGACCCTTCTCAAGAATGTTTGCAACAGACTTTGGGCCCTGTGGGGTCAGCCAACCATAGATCTGTTCACTACCTCGATAACCTAGAGACTCCTGTTGTATTGTTCTCCGATTCCAGACCCAGCAGCAGTTCACGTGGATGCTTTTCTGCTGGATTGGTTCCATCTCGACCTGTATGCATTCCCGCCGTTCAAGATTGTCAACAGAGTACTTCAGAAGTTCTCCTCTCACTAAGGGACACGGCTGACGTTGGTTGGCTCCGCTCTGGTCCGCGAGAGAATGGTTCTTAGAGGTACTGCAATGGCTGGTCGACATTCCCAGGACTCTTCCTCTAGGAGTGAACCTTCTAAGTCTACCTCACGTAAAGAAGGTACACCCAATCCTCCACGCTCTTCGTCTGACTGCCTTCAGACTTTCGAAAGACTCTCAAGAGCTAGGGGCTTTTCGAAGGAGGCAGCCAGAGCGATTGCCAAAGCAAGGAGAACATCCACTCTCAGAATCTATCAGTCTCAAGGGGAAGTCTTCCGTAGCTGGTACAAGACCAATGCAGTTTCCTCAACCAGTACCACTGTAACCCAGATTGCTGACTTCCTGTTATATCTAAGGAAAGTAAGATCCCTTTCAGCTCCTACGATCAAGGGTTACAGAAGTATGTTGGCAGCGGTTTTCCGCCACAGAGGCTTGGATCTTTCCACCAACAAAGATCTACAGGACCTCCCTAGGTCTTTTGAGACCTCAAAGGAACGTCGGTTGTCCACTCCAGGCTGGAATCTAGACGTGGTCCTAAGGTTCCTTATGTCATCAAGATTTGAACCTCTCCAATCAGCCTCTTTTTAGGACCTCACATTAAAAACTCTTTTCCTCGTGTGCTTGACAACAGCTAAAAGAGTAAGTGAGATCCACGCCTTCAGCAGGATCATTGTTTTCACATCTGAAACGGCTACATGTTCCTTGCAGCTCGGTTTTTGCTAAACGAGCTTCCTTCACGTCCTTGGCCTAAGTCGTTCGAGATCCCAAGCCTGTCCAACTTGGTGGGGAATGATCTGAAGAGAGTACTTTGCCCAGTTAGAGCTCTTAGGTACTATCTAAAAAGGTCTTAACCTTTACAAGGACAATCAGAAGCCTTATAGTGTGCTATCAAGAAACCTTCTTTTCCAAGTTCTAAGAACTCAGTTTCTTACTATTCAGGCTTCTGATTAGAGAAACACATTCTCATCTGAAGGAAGAATACCTTGCTTTGCTGAAGGTAAGGACACATGAAGTGGGAGCTGTGGCTACTTCAGTGGCCTTCAAACAGAACCATTCTCTGCAGAGTGTTATGGATGCAACCTATTGGAGAAGCAAGTCAGTGTTCGCATCATTCTATCTCTAAGATGTCCAGTCTCTTTACGAGTACTGCTACACCCTGGGACCATTCGTAGCAACGAATGCAGTAGTAGGCGAGGGCTCAGCCACTACATTCCCATAATCCCATAACCTTTTAACCTTTCTCTTGAATACTTTTTATGGGTTGTACGGTCGGCTAAGAAGCCTTCCACATCCTTGTTGATTTGGCGGGTGGTCAATTCTTTCTTGAGAAGCGCCGAGGTTAAAGGTTGTGATGAGGTCCTTTAGTATGGGTTGCAGCCCTGTATACTTTAGCACCTTTGAGTTGATTCAGCCTCCCAAGAGGAACGCTGCGCTCAGTAAGGAAGACGATCTTATTAAAGGCAGAGTAACGGTTCAAGTCGACTTCCTTACCAGGTACTTATTATTTCATTGTTATTGTGGATAACTGATTATATGAAATACGGGATACTTAGCTATCCTTTAGTCTTGTACACTGGTTTTTCACCCACCCCCCTGGGTGTGAATCAGCTACATGATTATCGGGTAAGTTTAATATTGAAAAATGTTATTTTTATTAGTAAAATAAATTTTTGAATATACTTACCCGATAATCATGATTTAATCGACCCTCCCTTCCTCCCCATAGAGAACCAGTGGACCGAGGAATAATTGAGGAGGTGTCAACAAGAAGTACTTGAGTACCTGGCCACAGGTGGCGCTGGTAAATACACCCCCTTCTAGTATTGTGATAGCTGGCGTATCCCTCCATAGAATTCTGTCGGGCAACGGAGTTGACAGCTACATGATTATCGGGTAAGTATATTCAAAAATTTTTTTTACTAATAAAAATAACATATTACAGATTTTTTTTAAATTCTAGCACTTACAGCTGATAAAAAAATACAGTATAGAGTTATATAAGGGAATTAAACACAAGGTTAAGTCTTAACCTAGGTTTCACCTAACCTAACCTGACCTAAGACTAGTATCTTCACCTATTGGGAGGGGTTATGCATATCCTTGTACCCTGTCTTAGCCCTCCATAGCCTTAGCTTATTCAAAGACATGTCCTAACCATGTGTTCAACTCCAAGACCTGATGTAGCCCTTTAATCAAATAAAGAGGTTTTTTCTAAAACTCCTTTTTTTGCTAGATATGAATTTTTTCATTATGGTAAAAAATAAACCCTAAAAATCAGGGCAAAAAACTTTGAAACAAAAATTGAAAAAAAGGGCTACTTTTGATTGTTTTATAATGTCTTTTCAAGTTATATACCAAATTTCAATGCTATATCTTTAAAACTAAAGGATAAGATAGAATTTCAAGGTCAATAAGTATAGTTTTGAGATTTGGCGTTGAAAGTTTTTCTTTGTATTTTTAAAAAGACAATATTAATAAATCATGAATTTTATGTTCCCTTTTTAATATTAATAAACCAAAACAAAGTTATTCATCATAATTTAATCATAAATGAAAATCCCTTTGCTCAATATCTTGCTTCTTTAGGCGAGACGGTCACTCCTTCATTATCTCTCCCCTTCACTAACTACGCTAATATTGCCCATATTACCCACTTCAGAACTCTTATTAGAGCGAGTTTTCTTTTTCCTTGTGTTAGCGAGATGTTGATATTGTCTTTTTCTCTTTGGCATGATGAGATTCTTGCCGAAACCCAGAAAAACAGACATAAAAGCGAGTGAATATCAGTGGTCAAACTCAAACGTGTACTCTCTCTGAGGTTTCTGCTACCACTGAAGGCCAAAGGGTATAATTACAGGGTAATATTTCGTCTTGTGACTCATGGAATCTATACAGATGCCAATGCCCACAATTTGTTTAATATTAAAATGTAATAATTATCAAAATTTACAATAACAGAAGAAATAGTGCATTTTCTTGGATGATAAATGTTTTTGGTTTATTAGGTTACTTTTACTAATTACCCTGTAACTATGAAAGTAAGAGGAATTTCGACATAATATTTCGTTTAAGCATTCTCCATTGCCATACGAAGCTCAGTGAATTTTTACAGGATTTTGTTTTTCATCCGATACCCCCATATATTGGCATAATGGCCGGGCCCCTTAAACTTTGTTTCTGGTATGACAGGTGTCTCTTGGATATTGTCCATGAGTTGAAGACTTCATTATGACTATCTTGTCCCCATTAACTCTTCAGGTTGGCCATAGGTGAATGCTCTCCTTTGTTGCCTTGGAGTGAGACTTCTCTGAAGTCAAAGGAACAGACTCCTTCCCAAAAGGAAGTCTTTTCGTCTACATTTATACACGCGAGCAACAGACATCTTAGAGAGTGCTGTTGATTCACCGTTTTTACCCTCGTTTATTGGAAGTCCATCTCTTTGTTTACCAAGAGCGCAAGGGTGTGTTCTCCTTAACGAGAATCTTTAGTGCATTTGATAGCTACACATTTACATTTATGTGTACGCTATCCAGCTCTGACTTATATCTATGACTTATAGGTATGACCGTGGAGATGTATCCAGCAGGCCTCCTGAGTTGTGATCGTTGACTTTCAGTTACTCTTAGGTGTGATCATCACATTTGTTCCTATTATGGATCAAGATCAACTAGAGCAGTTTTCTTTCACTGAATATTGTCTTCGATAGAATTGGGTCGACCTCACACTCCCTCTCTCTTCAAAATCAAGAGCTTCCAACAGGGAGCGTCTTCAACAAACAATAAACCACAGTAATAAACAAATTCCTTCCATATTCTGAGTCTTCATAGCAAGAAGGATGGTCTGCGGAAGATATGACGTTTTCCTATTAATCCAAAAGTTTTGGATGGCATTACTCGGGATTCAAACTCGGATCTATTGGGGAAAGACAAATTACTTAGAATTGTAATATTTCCACCTAACGTGGATGCACGGTTGTGATTTTGCATTCGACGTTGATAATGAAGAGAACAACAATAATATCAGGCAGGATTGTGTGAAGCACTTGCCTTCCCAGATAAAGAAATCTGTCAGGACTTTATCTCCTTCCTAATAGTGGTAACGCATTCATGTAGCATTCGCATTGCAGCAGATCTAGCCAAACTTGGGGACTGTGAGTTTTAAACTTTTTTATCACTTGCACTCAGTATTTTTGAAAGCTTTATGTATAGAGGCCTTTTCTGTGTGAGAGCTTGATCGTACAGTAAATTCTCTCGGCCTCAGGATGGTAGTTAGTCAGCTGATGATGATCAAATGAAAGAAAACAGGACTGTACCCTTCCGTTTTCTTTTTGACAAGTAGTCTTTAAAGACCAACCTGTAGGAGTTTCATACAAGCCACTCCTACCATTTTTCTCTTCCAGTGGAAGAAATAAGGTTAACCAGCCCTCCACCAAGGACAAAGAAAACTACAAAGGTTTAAACATAATTGTGTTTTCTCCTCAACAGTCTACAGCTCCAATCATTTTCATTCTGTTCCGCTCTTACTCTCTTTGGTAAGCAAACGTTGGGATGACACCCCGATGCGAGCAGCTCTGGAACATTACCATACAGGCTAGCGATGTGAACATCCTTGGAACGTTACCTCTTTTGCACGTTATCGCTACTCTATTTAGCTAGTGCTTGCTCATACAGTAGTTCCATCTCTCTAGTTTTCTCTCCCATTAGAGCTTTACTTGATATGCTTCTAGGGGTTTACACGTTATTTTAAGAGCAGCATGGCATGAGCTCATGGTTGCAAGTCGCAACTCAATTGCTCAAGTAGTTATTTACAACTGATCATGCACCCTCTCATCTGTTCGTGATCGGTCGCATACCTTTCAACTTTGTTCGAAAGGTCGTACACCCTCTTTCCTGTCCGATAGATTGCTCTTACATGGGTGTAACAGTTCTAACGTCTTTTGTTGTGACACTAAATACTAACTCTCCGCTATTTATAGGGGATTTTACTTTGGGTGAAGCTGAAAGACGAGCCACTTTTAGAGAGGGTTAACCATTCACCCGCTAGTTAGTGAGGCTGTGGGGTTTAGCCTGCTACCCTGTTCACTTATACACCTGGGTTGAGTAACCACTATGCTTATGGCTCAGTGGAGAGCGGCCGTTGCCCCTCTCCTCCTTCCAACTGACTTGCCATAATTTTTTACTTAATTGCTTTTTTGAGTTTTTTCTTTTCCAGTGTGTTTTATTTTCTCCTTGTCCATCCTCATACAGACTTGTCTAGGACCTGAGGGCCTCTCCTGCGAGACTTTCATGTCCTCCGTTGAGACGGACCCTCACCTGTCTTGAGTGTCGGAGTGGTCTACCTACCAGTTAGAGAGATTGAACTCTTCCTTCAGATGCATCAAAAGGAAGGGGTCCATGCTGTACCACCCGGTCTCCGGGCTCTGGTCAAGAGTCCGAACGGTACCATCTCTTAAACCTCCCAGGGCAGCCTTTCTACGGACATGGATGGCAAACAGAGAGTGTGGTCAAGGGGATCACCTCTACGGGAAAGCCCCTCCAGTCACTGGTCAACATTCTTCCTTCTTATGGGAAAAATCGCCGTCTACGACAGCAGATGTCGGTCGTGTCTTTCCCATACCATTTCACAAAGCAGTATCTTTGCCGCGACTTCAAGCGGTGTAACTATCCAGCTCCTCCTCCTCTCAGAGAGTCCTTTCCGCAACAAGTTGCGAAGAGGATGTCTGAATACCTGTATAGATCTTCAGCTTTGGCCATCCAGGACAAAGGGACTGTAATTGGTATCATTGAAGGGGTATCCATCCCTCCCCTCGATGCCACTATTCCAGTATTAGAGGAGTACCTCGTTTACCTTCCGGAGAAAAGCTTCTCTCAGAGGTCTCGGCAATGAAAGGCCACCACTAGTCCTTGAGCCTCGCCTTCAGACCGAAAGGAATAAACCTTTTCTCCATGTCAGCATCGCCCCTCCTCATACGGAGTTTTGAGCCTACAGACCGTTATTTGGAAGGGAGATCTTCTCCATGGGGCATGGTTCGTGTCCTTCAGTCCCCAAAGGGTGTCACCTACGACCCAAGACTCGAAGCATCAGATGTTCACCTGACCTCGATGACAGGTCTCTCGCTCCTGTTGGCTTCGGTCAAGAGAGTCAGCGAACCCTGTGGGCCCCTCTTGACGTCTCACATTCACGGCGATGGGCCAGGTAATATTCGCTCTCGTTTCTGACAGCTCAGATCCCAGAATCTGAACCTTTCGGTCTGGGAGTCCTTTGCAGCATGACCAGTGATCCAGATTAACAGTTACTAAACCAAAGAGAAACCTGAGGCCCTACCTCTAGGAAACTACAAGAGCTCGCCCCCAATTGTCAGTACTCTTCATCAGCTCGGGGAAGGTCAAGAGAAGAATCACCAAGAACATGATCTCGGCTCGGATTCGTAAGGTCATGGACCAAGCTTTGAATCCTGATCCTTCTTCTCATAGAAAAGGCCGAGAGCTCATAATGATAGGGGCAGAAGTATGCCTTAGCGTTTTATAGGACGCACACCTTGTTAGTGGGCGTGTAGAAGCGTCAAATGACCTTCACAGCCCATTTCCTGCAAGACATGACCAACAGGAACATGGTACCCTCAGTAGAGACTAATGACTCTGAGAACTCTTACCTGGACCAGTCACAGTGCTAGTATCACAAGTACGCATCTTGCGTAGAACGGTATTTAGCAAGTTGTAAGGGTTCCTACCAGTTACATGTAGAGCACGTCCGGAGAAAACTCCGGGTCAGGTGCCAATAAGCCAGATTGGTGCAGACTTCCACCCTCCTAAGGGTTAAGTCATCCCTATAGATAGCAGAGAGTTTTTATTTAGTAGAACAAATGACAAATTTGGAAGTAATTTGTATTTTTCTTAACTATACTCACCTGGAGCTATTTATACAGATTGGCATGCCAGCACCTGTCCCTCAAGAAGTCCTACCTGCAAGCTAAGTGGTTACTCAACCCAGGTGTGAGTGAGTATGGGTTGTCGGCTACCCTCCCTCACTCCCCCCCTCCCCACTAACTAGCAGGTGATTGGTTTACCCTCACTAAAAGTCTTATGGTTCGTCTTTCATCTCGCCGCAAGAAATATCTGTATAAATACCTCTAGCTTTGTTTAGTTAGGAAAAATGCAATTGTTCCATCACTCTATAAACGCTCGCTATTTATAGGGGATATTACTTTTGGTGTGGCTGAAAGACGAGCCATGAGAGTTTTAGCGAGGGATAACTACCCCAACCGTTGGTTAGCGGGAGGGCTGGGGGTGGGTAGCAGGCTACCCCACTCACTCACACACCTGGGGTGAGCACTCATTTTGCCTTTGGCTCGAGTAGAGTGCAGACGTTGTCCCCCCCCCCTCTCTCTCTCCTTAAACAGACTTTCCAATTGATTATTACTGCACAGTATACTGATTTTATACAATTAATTCTTTAATTTTCTTTCTCTCTTTAGTGTTAGTCGCTACTTCTTGTCGGCCTCATGCGCACCTGTCGTGGACCTAAAGGCCCCCCTTGCGGTACCTTTATGACCGCCCTGGAGACGGATCCTCACCATCTGTGTCCGTCTTGCTGAGGCCAGCGTTGTGACCGGGACAACAATATTTCCGAGTGTCGGGAGGGGTCTGCCTCCCGGTGGAAGAGGTTTGGGTGTAGGCGAAAGAAGAAGTCCAAGCGAGATTCTTTTTCTTTGGGATCTTCCACGAAGTCGAAGAAATCTCAGACTTCTTCTTTAACCCTTGATCTCTTCCTGAAGCTGCTCCTCCACCAGTCTTCTCTGGGGAACAACTATCAACCCCAGGTCAACCTTGAGGATCGAGGGACAATACTGTTTTCCCCGGGGAAACGGTTCCTCCCCGTCCCCCAAGGGAGCACCTGCTCTTTCTCTAATCTTATGCAGATATAGCCGTCACTGGATTTATCTCATCCCCCGTCAAAGGAAGTTCTGTATAAGCTCCAGTTGGATGCCGAGAGGAAGAGGACTCTGATCACCTGCCCGCCGTTCGAACTTTTGCTCCCCTGCTGTTGTTGCTGACACCAAAGACTGTGTTTCCCCCCCCGCTGAGCGTACTCTTCCGTGGGGGCGAGAGCAAACTCCTAGACAGGTTTCTCCTTCAGATGGCCATCTCTCTCGCCTGCGAGTGAGATCCCGCAGAGTTACTTTGCGGAGAGATCAACATGTGATGTCTTTAACTTTGTCAGAGCAGGCTCCCTCTTCGGAGGAACCTGCTAGACCTACCCCTTCAGGGGTTCGTTGGGTGCAGGTGTTTCTAACTCTTCGTCACTCTTGGCGTTCTCATCCCCTACGGTAAAAAGACATCTGTTCAGTCTCATGAACTGACACCCTGAACCTTTGAGCTCTCGTCACACTGAACCTTCGGGCTCTCCTGATCCCAAGCCTTCAGGTTCTCGCCCCGCTGAGGTCTCAGGCTCTCGTAACTTGTCAGCTGCATGCGACTCGTCAGCGGCTCATCACTCTACATCAACATATGGTTGACCAGCTTTCGCTACGTGTCAGCCCACTTCTTTGACGATTTTGACCCACCCCGGGTTCCTATGGGTGAGAGCTTGGTGGTGGATGAGCATTTAGATTACGAGAACGATCTTTTGCCTAGAGCCGATATCCTTACGTTCACAGAGGCTGAGCAGAAAGAGTCTGAGTATGTCCTCTGGCAGGTCTTGGCCTGCTTGAGATCCATCAGTGGGCTGTCAAATCCATCGGCAGTATTGTAGGGTGGTAAAGATATTGTCTTCAACCATGTCCATGGCACTCAAAGACCCCCGAGGGTCAGTACAGCCTTGCCCTGGTCAAAGGGTTTGAAGAGTAGTGTTGCAGGCTATAGGCTCTTCTAGCTCCCTCCGAGCAAGTTCCTTAAATTCCTCTTGCCGCTGCTTGTGCAGCTGAGGAGATTTTATTAGGTGATCAATGAGCCACTTCCAGTGTTACCTGTAGATCATTCTATAGAGGCTCTCACGAGGGGGGTTCCCTTCTAGAGGTTGTCGGGACTCTCAGTCTCTTTCTTGACTTTGGAAATCATCAACCAGGAGAAAGCTGCGAAGTATGCCATGCAGGCTATTTCTCTGGTTGGGATCAGTGGGACACCTGATCAGGTCTGAGTACTGGTCTCGTGAGTTTTCATCAGGAGGCCAATAAAGACCTTCCTTCTGTTAAGCACTATGAGGATCGAGTTCCTCTCCCACCTGGCTGTTAACTTGTGGGCGAACACCTTCTTAAAGAGACAGGACTCAATCATTGAGAGGTTCCATCCACAGCTCCCGCAAGCCCAGATGTCCAGGCTGAGAAACTCCTCTTTTGAAGGGAGTTCACTATTTGACTCGAAATACATCAAGCGGGTGGCGTAGAGGGGAAGGAAGTCCAACCAGGACTCCCTTCTCCATAGGGCCCTGACATCATGGACCTACCAACCTCTGCCTCAAAGGAAACAACCACCACCCAAACTGCTGATGAATAGGACTAGAGTCTCAAAATACAACAGAAGGGGTCTAAGAAGCTCTTACAGGATAACCGGAAAGGATCACAGTCCTTCCTTGGAGGGAAGAGAAATAGGGGAACCGACAGAGTCCGCTCCCGCTAAGACGGACAATCCTCCCACCTGTCCACGTGGGGGTGGCGATGCCTGCAAAGCCTTTGGCTAAGGTAGTTGCAGCCCGCGGCCAAACCCTGGGCCGTTAACCCATTACAGCCTAGCGGCAGCAAAAGCTGCCACTATATTCTGAAGTGTCCAGAATCGTCTGTATGTCTTACAGCCTTATCTTACATTATGAGCATATTGAAAGAAGTTCATTCTTGCTGCTGACCGCGCCACATTAACCTCCAACTCACCTAATGCTGTCAGTTGAGCTTAGATTGTGAATAAGTTAAGATGGGTGAAAAGCGGACTACATTTAGTTGTAAAGAAAGGTATTTTCTATATGAAATTTACAATGATTTCAAAACATTATTGCTGTGTTTCTGTGACCTAGAGGTTTCTTTTTTGTGTGTTATCCATAAAATATCTCTGCAATTTTTTTCAAGGCCATCACTGAGAAAAGCATTTTTAATGGCAGCTTTTGCTGCCGCTAGGCTATAACGTAATCATTTTTTTCCGTTTTCTTATATAGAGTTCATTTATTTTTCAAATAGTGGTCAAAATCTTATTAGAGTATATTCAGTTCGTAGTTTCATGACTGAGAGAAGAAATTAACGTTGAATGAACTCAATTCTTTGTTTGCTACTCAGCTCCACAGGAGTTTTATAAGAAAAACTGATGCAATTTTTCATGCTCACGGATGTTTTATCTTGCAAACGTAACATTAGTGTTCCTACAAAAATGATAGTACATGTGAATGTCGATATATAGGTGTATACGCAGGTAAACACACACATACATACACACACACACACACACACACACACACATATATATATATATATATATATATATATATATATATATATATATATATATATACTGTATACACATATATACATATATAAATATATATATACATATATATATTTATCTATCTATCTATCTATCTATATATATATATATATATATATATATATATATATATATATATATATGTATATATGTATTTATCTATTTATTTATATATATATACATATATATATAAATATATATATATATATATATATATATATATATATATATATATATATATGTGTGTATATATATATATATATATATATATATATATATATATATATATATATATATATATATATATATATATATATCTTCTCTGCACACTTACTTTGAATGGAATCTACGATCTTCTGGATGAACATGACAATAAAGAAGTAGATGTTTCTGTAAATCTCCCCCCCCCCCCCCCCCTTTGAGGATATCGATGCAGACATTGACCAAGACTCGGATGCTTCAGATGATGAAGTTTCATGCAATCCTGGTCATTTGCCCAGAAGGATTCTCGCCACAGACGTTGCAATTGACAAATTGAAAGAAAAAGTAAATAACCATGTCGACTGCATAAATCTTTTCTGGACTAAACAATGGATTGAAGAACTTTATCATCAGAGCACAACATATGGAGAATAAAAGTCGCTCTCTAAAGACCACATCACACCACAAAATGTGAAGATTTTTCTTTCCATTCTTATACTTTCTGGCTACAACAAACTTCCCTACCGAAGAATGTACTAGTCTGAAACTCCTGATGTATTCAATAACTGGGTTTCTAAAAGCATTAGGAGAGATACATTTGATAAAATTCTTAGAAGTCTTCATTTTGCTGTCAATATGAAAATGACCGACGACCGATTTTACAAGGTAAAAGTTATGTTACTTTTTATACTATAATCTCAGATTATGGTTTTGATGATTTATCACATAAATTATGTTTGTCGATTTATTTCTCCTCTTTTGTATGATATACTGAAGAACTGAAATATATTGACCAATAAAACCTTATCTTTATTATGGCATTCTAAATTTTCAGTTAAGTCCACTTTTCCAGCACGTCAATAATGTCAGCAATCTTCAGCTTCAGCAATAATTCCATAGCATAGATGAAATTATGATCCCTTATTATGGAAAACACCGGGCTAAGCAGTTTATAAGAGAGAAACCAGTAAGATTTGGTTTCAAAGTTTGGGCTGCATGTACTTCAGACAGATCTCTTCTTTATTGTGAGCCCTATTGCGGGTCTGACACTAAAATCCCTGATATAGGACTGGGCTAAGGTCCAAATGTCGTAGTAGAGATGTCTATTGAGATCAATTCACAGGCTGGCCAGCATGCAGTGTTTGAGAATCTCTTCACCACATAACCATTGCTGGAAAATTTAGCAAATCGAGGAATAGGAGGTACTGGCACACTAAGAGAGGATCGTCTTTATGGTGCCTCACTAATGGAAAAGAAGGAAAAGGAGAAGAAAAAATATCATGGGTACTTGGAAGAGGCATTTCCTGGTAGCACATCAGTAGTAAAATGGAAGGTAGTTGCTGTGGCCCCAAAGTAAGAATGCTTCAAGTACAAAAAACAGGGCGATGGTGCAAACTTGAGAAAAAGCATATTGAGGTTGATATGCTCAATTCCATTCAGGTGTATAATTAACAGATGGGTGGTTTTGATATATTTGATCAACAAGTATCGGCCTATGGAACTCGAATTTGTTCAAGAAAATGGTAGTGGCCAATATTTACTTGGAGCATCAATGCTCAAGTTGTCAATTCATGGATGCTTTATCGCAAACTGGGAAATATAATCCTATTGATAGACTTCATCTGGCATTTTGTAATTGCCATAATGAAGCAATATGGTGCTCCTCGTACATCTCCTGGACCTAAGAGACTGTCTTCTGGAATTGCAAAGGATTCTGTGCAGTACAATGGTGAGCAGCACTGGACCAAGGAAGGAGACCAGCGTCACTCAAGATGCCGCGAATGTTCTCTACGCACAAAATACATATGTGTTCTGTACCTCTTCATCCAAAATGCATGTTGCCCTATCATAAAATACCTCAGTAGTGCATAATGAACAACAGACTGAAATCATTTGAAGCTATATAGGGATAACTTTCGTACAAGAAAAATAGAACAGTGTGGATATGCAACTCATGCCATATGTTTAAGTATTTTTTTTCTTATATATTATGAATCAGTAAGAATTTGGAGTTTTTATTGTAACAGGCAAGATTAGTGATGATAATTATTAGAGATAATGAAGTTATGTTTGAAATACTTAGGTTTAATGTAAAATTATATTGTATGTCAAAAACAAAGATTTTGTGAATTCAAAGTGGCTAGTGGCAGTAAGATATGCTATATGATTGAATATTTTATGCACTATAATTCAGATAGAATTTGCAGTTTTTTTCATAAAAGGCATGATTAGTAATGATAATTACTAAGTATGATAAAGGGATGCTTAAAATACTTATGTTTGTTAAAAAAACTATATGTTATGTCTAGAATAGAAAGATTTTGTTCATTCAAGTGCCTAGTGGCAGCAAAAGCTGCCATCAAATAAATCATACTTAAGAAAGGAATTTTTTTATGATGATGATTTTATGTTGATAGTAGACCAAAATAAAGTATTTTCTGCAAATATGGTGTTTTTAAAACCAATAGATAATTCTCGTCCTTAATGGGTTAAGGTGATTTGTTCAGGATATCGCATCCCGTTCATTGACTCGGGATGCAATCCCAACAAGCTCCTACATGAAGGGATCCGCAAAGGAGCTGAGCCTTTTGGCTGAAGTCCAGACCATGTTGGAGACGGGTGCTCTCCAAGAGGTCCTAAACAGGTCTCCATTTTTCCTCAGTTTACTCTTACTAGTGAAAAAGATGTCTAGAGGCTGGAGACCATCACCGATCTTTCGGTTTTAAACAGATTTGTCAGACAAACTTCGTTCAAGATGCAGATAGTGAACACCGTCAGACAATCAATAAGACCGCAGTACATCATGTGTACACTGGATCTCAAGGGTGCATACTTCCAGATTCCAGTCCATCCATCTTCAGGGAAGTATCTGAGGATCATGCTTGATCAAAAGCAATATCTGTTCAAGGTGGTGTGTTTCAGTCTTTCCACACCACTTCAGGTCTTTACGAGTGTTCGCCCTACTGTCATCTTGGGCTCACAGAATCGGCATCCGTCTTCTAAGATATCTGGATGAATGGCTGATTCTAGCAGACTCAGTGGCGACTCTTCTTCATCACCGAGACAGGCCTCTAGGGCTTTGGAAAGATCTGGGGATCATGGTAAACCTTGAGAAGTCTCCCCTGCTTCCCTCTCAAAAACTGGTATATATAAAGGCATGATCAAAGACACCAAACACCACAAAGCCTTTCCATCAGATGAAAGCATTCAGAGGCAGAGGAAGGTAGCAAGGCCCTTCCCCAGGCAAGAAGAGCTTCCAGACCAGAGCTGGCTGAGTCTCGTAGGCCACCTATCATCTCTGGCCCGTCTAGTCCCCAATGGTCCCCTCTGGATAAGATCATTCCAGTGGCGCCCCAAGTCCCAGTGGAATTAACCATCCCATTCCCCGGACACCCTGGTTCAACTAGTGTTAGAGGTGCTGACGGACCTCAGATGGTGGGTGGCAGACGAGAACCTCTGCAAAGGGGTTGATATTCTTGTTTCTCTCCTGGAACTTAATGCTCTTTTTGGGTGCATCTAAAGAAGGATAGGGACCCCATATGCTGCACCACATTACTGTATCTCGGGCCTTTGGTCCAAATCAGAAAATATAAGCACATGAATCTCTTGGAGATGAAGGCAGCCTTTCTTGCCTCCAGCAGTTCCACCAGTTCCTGGCGGGGCACTTCATGGTCTTGATGAGCGACAACACCACAGTACTAGCTTACATAAACAAGCTAGGTGGTATCTTTTTGCAGCCCCTGAGCAATCTAGCAATAGAGATACTCAGATGGGCAGAAGACAACTCAATTTCCCTGTCTGCTCACTTCATGCCAGGCAAGAGGAATATGCTTGCAGACAATCTGAGCAGAGCGACTCAGATAATGGACTCCAAATGGTCTTTGAATCATATAGTAGCCAATAAAGTCCTGACTTTGTGGGGTCCCTGACTGTGGTCCTGTTCGCGACAGCCCTGAACTTCAGCCTCCGGCTCTATTGTTCCCCAGTCTAGGATCCCCAGGCTCTCTGGCAAGATGCATTCCAACAACGGTGGGACAACATCAATGTATACGCATTTCCCCCTGTTCTGTCTGATGAGAAAAATCCTCTACAAAGTCAGAATAAGCAAGAACTTACCAATGGTACTGATAGGCTATGGGCATCACACAGAGGTGTTTCGGGACCTTCTGCAGCTCTTGACAGAGCTTCCGAGGAATCTTCCTCCATGACACCATCTACTCAAATGGTGTGCAGACCAAAAGTCAAAAGACTGAATGTCCAAAACCAAAATGTTGACGGACGTAATGTCGACACATAATGGACTGAATGTCAACAGACAAATTGTCGACGTCCAAATGTACAGCTTTCCAGGGCAAGTGTTTCCTTCTTTAATAAAGCTCCAGCTACTTCACCAGGAATATTTTCGGTACATTTGTTCACTATTGATGAAGTAATTTCATCATCTGTCTCTCTAGCTTTTGCTTTCAAGTCTTGTGTAATCATGAGCAATTCTTTTCGCATCAAATCTTGGCAGTGTTCTTGAGTTATAGATATCACTTCACCATTGCTTATTAGTATTCCACTGCAAAGTCCTCATTTTTCACATCTCCAGTAGATTTTATGGTCTCTTTCCTTATCCACCACGTATACGTATCCATCGTGCACAAGCTTTTTGGCTTCCTTTGTTTGTTTGAATTACCTCCATTTCTGTGTAAGCCCTTGTCGAAAACAAAATTAAGATTGGAATCCTGAAGTCACAACTTTTGCGAAAGAAAATCATGAAAAAAGATTTGAATGCATTCCTTGAGACAAATCAAGGTAACAAATGGTTTGTGTGGTTAATTGAGTAATTAGAGGTAATTGGGTATTAGGGTAATTAAGAATCAAAACAAAAATAATTGGAAAGGAAAAATGTAAAAAATAGAAAATAAAATACTAAAAATCCTAAAATCATATACAGTACTATATTTTAAATGCATTTGGATGTCGACATTTTGTCCTTCGACATTGTGACTCAATACCACTCAAACAACCACATGCCAACATCATCCACAAAGCTGTAGCATCGCTTCAACATCACGCTGGGAGACTGCCCTGCATATCCTCACTGAGAGAGTTTTTTTCCCAACGAGTTGTG
The DNA here is from genome assembly GCF_036898095.1 of Palaemon carinicauda. Taxonomy (NCBI): domain Eukaryota; kingdom Metazoa; phylum Arthropoda; class Malacostraca; order Decapoda; family Palaemonidae; genus Palaemon; species Palaemon carinicauda. Next base: position 228,610,098 of record NC_090725.1, on the reverse strand, counting down.
GAAGTGATGTCCAGGCCCTTCAGACGCTCTTCAGCATCAGTCTACCAAGCTAAGTCGTCTGTTTTCTTTGGTTGATGTCGTGGAAGGGGGTATCACTCCCTTCGAGGCCTCTATTCCAACAATAGCAGAGTTCCTTGTATACCTTTGGGAAGAAGTGCTCCTCTTGGCTTCAGCAGTCAAAGGCTACCACTCAGCCTTGAGTCTTGTATTTAAACTGAAGGGAGTGGATATTTCCTCCTTGGAACTTTTTCTCCTCATATGAAGTTATGAGATTACTTGTCCCAAGTTGGAGGTTAGACCACCTCCTTGAAACGTGGTTTGAATCCTTCAGTTTCAGAAGGGAGCTCCCTACGAACCATTATGCCAGGCAACAGATCGCCACCATACTCTGAAGATAGTGTTCCTACTTGCTTTGGCTTTGGCCAAGGGAGTTAGTGAACCGCATGGTCTTTCCTATGAATTCAAGGGGATGGGGAGAGGTAATTCTCAGCTTCTTCCCTGAGTTTATTGCCAAGACTCAAAATCCAGGTGTAGCGGATCCTAGATTTGAGCCCTTCAGGATTGGGAGTCTTCATTCTGTAACGGAAAACCCAGACCAACTGGTACTTTGCCCAGTGAGGAGTCTGAGGTGCTACTTAAAAAGGACAGCAGCAGCTCGCCCCCATGTGTCGGCACTCTTTGTCAGCACTCTTTGTCAGCACGGAACGTCAAGAGGAGGGTCACAAAGAATACCATCTCGTCATGGATTCGCAAGATCATCGACTTGGCAGTTAATCTTGACCCGCCTCCACCACTACAACCAAGAGTTCATATCATCAGGGGCATTGCAACGTCCGTGGCATTCTAAAAGAACTACTCTGTGGCGCAGGTATTGCAAGCGGGCGTGTGGAAGCGTTAGACGACCTTTACCGCCCACTACATTACCTGCAAGACATAACCCACAGGAGCATGGAAACATTTTCCATTGGTCTTGTGATGGCTGCACAGTAAGTGGTTTAAACACCTCAAGCCCCTTAATGGAAAAGTAGTAGAGGCTTGAGACTGAGGTTAACTGGGTTAGTTTGGGGTGAATGAGTTAGAATTACTGGCTTCTTTCTTTCCTTCACCTTCAACTCCCTTGGCCAATCACCACCATGGCACTCGGCACAGCTGACTTCACCTCTCTAGAGGTAAGATCCATTTCCCTTGTGTAACCTATTATAGGAATACAGTAATACTTGTTGCGTCCCAAATACCTCTAGCGATGGGGAATTGGGCAAGGTCTTAGTACTCTCAGATTTCCATGACTTGGAGATCCCATTACAAGACCAAATCACATTGCTAGTGTCACAAACACATAGCTTACGTAAGCCGCTGAGCACGATAGTTTTAGCGAGGTACAGGGTTCTTACCGCTAATGATCTATATTGTAAGGAGAGAACCTCTGGTCAAATGCCAAGAGCCAGTAGGCATGTACTTCCACCCTCTGAGAGGTAAGTCTTCCTCTATAAATAGCGAGGGTTTGTTTAGAGTGACGGAACAAATGACAAATTTGGAAGTAATATTTTATTTTTTTTAATGATACACACCTGGTGCTAGTTTTACAGATTGGCAAGCCAGCACCTATCACCCAAGAAAGTATTGCCTGCAAGCAAAGTGGGTGCTCAGCCTAGGTGTGGTTCTCATGAGGAACATTCATCTTGTCAAAGTGTTGGAGCTGGCTACTTGTCAGTCATTACATCTTTACACGTTATTTATCGTCTGTCTCTGTGGCTCTTGGCGACCTTGGTATTGGATTTGCTGGTAATGACAGGACAAGACATCAGACAGGAGACTTAATTATACCTTTTCTTATATGGGTTAAGGTCTCTTTATTTACTACTTTTTATAATCTACCTAGTTTTAGGATGTCATTCTTAGTGTCTGGTTAAAATGGGTATTAGTATGATGTGGTTGGGTGATGGGATAATTAGGTTAGGTTTAAATGTAATCCTTGTTACAATTTCAGAGCCCAACAGAGGACAAGAGGTTGTCGGCTTACAAATGTCTGGAAGACATCAGTTACTCTTTGTACCTTGCCTCTCATGATCAGTATTCACATGAGACAAGGGACAATTAGTACCTGTAATGCTGTTCTCAGGTGTAGGAACATCGGGCTGCGTAATGTCTCGTGACACCAGACCGGCAGAATGACCAGGCTATCACTGTTAGTGTGGGTTGCCTCCTTCCAGTCCCCCTTGTTGCTTTGCAAGAGCTCCTTAGGAAGTAGGGTGGCAAGTGGCTTGGGCGGAATTAGAAACATTGGGTTGTGGTTGACATGCCAGCAATGTCTCCTAACACTGAACCAATTGGTCAGTATAGCCACTCATTCCAACAAGAACGAGTCGCCATCTACTTGTTCCCCTTTCTCTTGATGACAGCGCCCTCTTGAGGTAGGTGACAGATAGTATTCAGTCTGTAGTGGGGACTATGATTGTGGTAAATGTAGCCCCTATGTCTTCTAACACTGAAACAATTGATCAGACCAAGCACTTATCCCTCAGGAATGAGTCCCCTTCTTCCTGTGCCTTTCCTCTAGGCAACAATGTCTTGAGTCAGGTGACAGGTAGTTTGCAATCTGTGTTGGTGACTTGTGTAGAGGTTAATGTCTTGTAACACTGAAAGAATTGATCTGCTCAGGCACTCATTCCCTCATTCCACTGGAATAAGTCGTTTCCTACCCATGCGCTTTTCTCTTGCCGAAAACGCCTTGTTGAATCGAGCGACAAGGTAGTTCGCAGCCTGTGCTGGCAACTTTAGTCAATACTGATTTCCCCCCCCCCCCCCCCAGTCATGTTGACTGACACCAAACCATTTACTGTAGTTTGCCTAGGCACTCATTACAGGAGAATGAGTTTCCTCTTTCCTGTGAACCCCTTTTTCTCTTTGATGATAACAGCATCCTGTTAAGTCAAGCGACAGGTAGGTGCTTCAGCGTTGCCGATCTTGGAGCAGCATTAACATAACTTCAGTGTGACTATTAGGTTCTTTCTCATGAGGATGAAGATGCCTCCTGTACCTGTTTTGTTTCTCCTTTCTCATTACCAGTTCTCGAGATTTGGCCGATTTTCAGTAGTGCCGTATTCATGATCGGCTATTGGAGTTCACAGTGTTGGCATCTCTTGGCGACTGTTTGAGTCTAGTCACCATGCATTTAAGGCCCCCCCCCCCCCTCTTTGCCAACTGGAATGGGGGGGTCTGTTCTCCTGGTAAGAAATAGAAGTGTTTTTAGCTATTTTTCCTCATGATTGAGACTTCGCTCCCATTACTCTTTCTCTTGGTGCCAGTCTCAAAAAATGTTATTTTCATTAGTAAAATAAATTTTTCAATATTAAACTTACCCGATAATCATGTAGCTGTCAACTCCGTTGCCCGACAGAATTCTATGGAGGGATACGCCAGCTATCACAATACTAGAAGGGGGTGTACTTACCAGCGCCACCTGTGGCCAGGTACTCAATTAATTGTTGTTGACACCTCCTCAATTATTCCTCTGTCGTGCTTCCGGCTAGACGTTCTGGGATACGCTTATGGTCTTCGAGTTATTCACGGATATTTGGTGAAGTATTCTCTCAGATTAACGGCTGTCGCTTTACTGGAATCCTTCTTATATTAGCTAGATAGCTTTTATATATTACTGATATAACGGTTAACGAATTTTGCTTGTTTTTGGATCCCCCTTTGGCTAACTCTTTGGATTACAAGATGTCTGACATTTCGCAAGCCCCCTCCCATAGACGATATAGGTCTTGCAATAGGCGTATTCCGAAGGCCTCGGTAGATCCTCACACCGCTTGTTCTGACTGTAGGGACAGGCCCTGTCAGTTAGAAAATCGATGTGAGGAATGCGCCGGACTTTCGGAATTGGAATTTGTCCGTCTTTTAAAATATTCAACTAAGTTAGAGAGAGGTAGAGTTAGGAGGAGTTCTTCTCACTCTTCTATGTTTTCCTCACCTCATGATCCCCTACCTTTTCCTACCCCTGTAGTGGCTACCCCCGAACCTACTGTGTGCCCTCCGCCTGATATGTCAGTTGTTTTGCGTGCTATTCAGGCTTTAGGCGATAAAGTAGAATCAGTGGTAAGTGACCATAAGTCTCTGATGGCCGAAGTTAAAGAACTGAAGGTCAAGAGTGCAGTGGGTGGAGTTAGTGCCAGTGCTGTGACGAGTGCTTAGTGTCGGTGCAGTGCCAAGTGCTAGTGGTGCCAGTGTGGTGCGTGAGGATTTTTCTGTGCGAGCCAGTCGTCCTCCCAGTCCGGGACCTCTTGCAAGCTCCCATGCCCAGGGGAGAAGCAATGTCGAAGGGCTTAAGGGTTCGGCAGGCCTTGTAGGCGCACAGAACTATCCTCGGTGGTTGCGGGCGTGTCTTCCAAAGACCGTCACTCCCACCTGCAGACGATTGAGCCCGTCTTATTCTCGTCCGCTGATCAACTGTCAGGGAAGAAACGTTGGTCTCAGGTCTCGAGACCGCTTAAACGTAGAGTCCAGTCCGCGAGTGCTCAGCCAGGTTGCAGTCATTGGCTCAGCTCTGACTCGCCTCAGTCATCTGTCGACTGTACTCCGCCCAAGAGGAGTAAGGTTCTGCCACAACAGAGCTCGACTGTTAAGGCTTTACCTCAGTCTGCTATCGTTTCTGCCGATCCCAAGTGGACCCTGCTTCAGTCCATGCAAGCACAGCTTTCGGACTTGATGCGTGAGTGTCGGGCTGAGAGTGTTGCACCTCCGCCTCCGCCTACACTCCCTCAGCCTGTTCTCGCTCCGCCTGTGCTCGCCCCGCCTGCGCTTGCTCCGCCTGGTCGCAGCACCATCTGCCAGGCGTACGATGTTGAGCCACTTTCGGAGTTCGCTGTTCCCAGTGGTGTTCAGCCTCAGCCTTCTTTAAGGCAACCTTTGCTTTGGGATCAGGAGAGTTATTCCACTCTTCCTCCGCCTCCCCTTGCTGCTCCACCAGTGGTGCAACTCTCGGTTGGGGTACAACAACCTCTCCCTTCCGTGAGTCAGTCTGCTCAGCCATCGCTGCAGCGAGCTCAACCCTCCTCAAGGCAAGCTCCTCTACACCCTGGACTTGCGCCTCAGGAGCCTCAGCTTGCGAGAACTTTACCTTGTTCTGCGCAGCCTCAACCTCATCATGCTCTGCTCATCTCACAGGAACAGGAACGGGCTACTCCGCCTCCGTCCTCCGCTCAGCAAGTGCAATCCTTGGGTTCAACCTCTCTTGCTAGGAGTCAACCTCCTTCACCCATGCGCCTGCCTTCTGCTTCGTCTGTTGTTCAGCCTTTGCAGTCTGAGCCTCAGGTTTTCCCTCAACAGTTACTGGAAGAGGAAACCACTGTTATTGTTCCTACCCGTTCTGACTCTGCGGTTCAGCATTCTTGTCCGATCTCTTCGCTTCACTCTGCTGATGAGGTGTCGGATGATGAGGAGGCACACCTTGATCCCTCATCAGACGGTGGACGAATCTAAGCTTTCTCCACAGTCTATTGATTTTCGTAAGGTCTTGGCTCTACTCGGAGATTTACCCAGACCACTTTGTCTCTGCTATTCCCCGCTCTCCACCATCTGAGTTTTCGCTGGGCGTACAACAAGCTAAGTCCTCCTATACTAAGCTTGTCCTAGCTAGATCCTCCAAGAGGGCTTTAAGGATCTTAGGGGAGTGGCTGCAGTCTAAACAACACCTTGGCAAGACTTCCTTCATGTTCCCTCCAACGAAGCTCACTTCGAAAGCGAGCGTTTGGTATGCCACAGGGGAAGCACCAGGCTTGGGAGTACCTGCCTCTGCCCAGGCTGACTTCTCAAGTCTGGTGGACTCGCCTCGGAGAACTGCTATGAGACGCTCGAAGGTTTGTTGGACCTTCTCAGACCTGGATCATTTACTGAAAGGGATGTTCAGAGCATTTGAAATGTTCAACTTTCTCGACTGGTGCCTGGGGGCCCTCAGCAAGAAAACCTCTCCTGCGGACAAAGATTCTGCCATGCTATTAATGTCCTGCATGGATAAGGCCATCAGAGATGGATCGGGCGAGCTAGCGTCGTTGTTTGTATCAGGGGTGTTGAAGAAAAGGGAACAACTGTGTACCTTCCTTTCCGCCAGCATTACACCTTGCCAACGGTCACAACTCCTTTTTGCTCCGCTCTCGAAGTTCCTCTTTCCCGAAGAGCTAGTTAAGGACTTGTCTGCTGCCCTGATACAAAAGGACACGCACGATCTTGTAGCCTCATCGGCTCGTAAGTCTAAGGTTGCCACCTCAGTCCCCAAGACTTATCGCTCCCCAGTAGCTGATACCCCGGCTACGAGGTTCATACCGCCCTTTCGTGGTAGAGCCCCCAGCCGAGGAAGCTCCCGTCCAGACTCTCACAGGAGCAAGTCTAGGAAAGGATCCAGGACATCTAAGGGAAAGAACTGACTCTCCGTTTCTCCAGACAACAGTAGGAGCCAGACTCAAGATCTTCTGGCGAGCCTGGGAGAAGAGAGGTGCAGACGCACAGTCTGTCAGTTGGCTGAGGAACGGTTACAGGATTCCATTCTGCCTCAAACCACCTCTGACCACATCGCCCATCAACCTCTCTCCCAACTACAAAGAAGAGGACAAGAGGCTAGCATTGCAACAGGAGGTGTCGCTACTTGTGCAGAAGAAGGCAGTGGTTATAGTCCGGGACCATCAATCCCCGGGCTTCTACAACCGTCTCTTTCTTGTGGCCAAGAAGACAGGAGGTTGGAGACCGGTGCTGGACGTCAGCTCTCTCAACGAGTATGTCACCAAGCAGACGTTCACGATGGAGACGACCAAGTCGGTCTTAGCAGCGGTCAGACAGGAGGACTGGATGGTCTCGTTGGACTTGAAAGATGCATACTTTCACGTTCCCATTCATCCAGACTCCCAACCTTTCCTGAGATTCGTTTTCGGAAAAGTTGTCTATCAGTTCCAAGCCCTGTGTTTTGGCCTAAGCACAGCTCCTATGGTCTTTACTCATCTGATGAGGAATGTAGCGAAATTCCTACACTTGTCGAACATCAGAGCCTCCCTCTACCTAGACGACTGGCTGTTGAGAGCCTCCACGAGTCGTCGTTGTCTGGAGAACCTCAATTGGACTTTAGACTTAATCAGAGACCTAGGTCTATTAGTCAATATAGAGAAATCTCAACTCATTCCCTCCCAATCCATTGTGTACCTGGGAATGGAGATTCGGAGTCAGGATTTTCGGGCTTTTCCATCGGCCCCCAGGATAAGCCAAGCCCTAGAGTGCATCATGAGCATGCTGAAGAGGAGCAATTGCTCAGTGAGACAGTGGATGAGTCTCACAGGGACCCTCTCATCACTGGCCCTGTTTGTCGAGCTAGGAAGACTCCACCTCCGCCCTCTTCAATTCCATCTTGCTGCTCATTGGGACAAGGGCTCGACTCTAGAAGCAGTCTCTATCCCTATCAACCAAGAGATGAAGACCACTCTCCTGTGGTGGAAGCACAATCTCCTTCTCAAGGAGGGTCTATCATTGGCCATCCAGACCCCCAATCTTCATCTCTTCTCAGATGAGTGGACTCGGGCTGGGGTGCGACCTTGGACGGACGGGAATGCTCGGGAGTATGGAACAAGGAACAAGGATTACTCCACATCAACTGCAAGGAACTGCTAGCAGTTCATCTAGCCCTGTTGAACTTCAAGTCCCTCCTGCTAGGCAAAGTGGTGGAGGTGAATTCAGACAACACCACAGCCTTGGCTTACATCTCCAAGCAAGGAGGGACCCATTCGAGGAGCCTTTACGAGATCGCAAGGGACCTCCTCATTTGGTCAAGAGGTCTAAACCTCACTCTGGTCACGAGGTTCATCCAGGGCGATATGAATGTTTCAGCGGATCGCCTAAGCAGAAGGAATCAGGTCATTCCCACGGAATGGACCCTCCACAAGAGTGTGTGCAACAGACTTTGGACCTTGTGGGGTCAACCTACCATAGATCTGTTTGCCACCTCCATAACCAAGAGACTTCCGCTTTATTGTTCCCCTGTTCCAGACCCTGCAGCGGTTCATGTGGATGCTTTTCTTCTGAACTGGTCCCATCTCGACCTGTACGCATTCCCTCCGTTCAAGATAATAAACAAAGTTCTGCAGAAATTCGTCTCGCACGAAGGGACACGGCTGACGCTGGTTGCTCCCCTTTGGCCTGCAAGAGAATGGTACACAGAGGTACTTCAATGGCTAGTCGACTTCCCCAGGACTCTACCTCTAAGAGTGGACCTTCTACGTCAACCTCACGTAGACAGGTTGCACCCAAACCTCCACGCTCTTCGGCTGACTGCCTTCAGACTGTCGAAAGATTCGCTAGAGCTAGAGGCTTTTCGAAGGAGGCAGCCAGTGCGATTGCCAGAGCTAGAAGAGTTTCCACTCGTAGAGTCTACCAGTCTAAGTGGGAGGTCTTCCGAAGCTGGTGTAGAGCCAATTCAATATCCTCTACCAATACCTCTGTGATCCAAATAGCTGACTTCCTTCTACATCTTAGGAATGAGAGATCCCTTTCAGCTCCTACGATTAAAGGATATAGGAGCATGTTGGCCTCAGTTCTCCGCCACAGAGGTTTGGACCTGTCTTCCAACAAGGACCTTCAAGACATTCTCAAGTCTTTTGAGACGTCTAAAGAACGTCGTCTTTCCACTCCAGGCTGGAATCTAGACGTAGTCTTAAGGTTCCTTATGACATCTAGGTTCGAACCTCTCCAGTCAGCTTCCTTCAAGGATCTTACCCTCAAGACTCTTTTTCTCGTTTGCCTTGCAACAGCTAAGAGAGTCAGTGAGGTTCATGCCTTCAGCAAGAACATTGGTTTCACAACCGAATCTGCAACATGTTCTTTTCAGCTTGGATTCCTAGCAAAGAACGAGCTTCCTTCACGTCCTTGGCCTAGATCGTTCGAAATACCTAGCCTCTCCAACATGGTAGGTAACGAACTAGAGAGAGTTCTTTGCCCTGTCAGAGCTCTCAAATATTATCTGAAGAGGTCTAAACCTATTCGAGGACAGTCAGAAGCCTTATGGTGTGCCATCAAGAAACCCTCGAGACCCATGTCCAAGAATGGGCTTTCGTACTATATAAGGCTTCTGATCAGAGAAGCACATTCTCACTTAAAGGAGGAAGACCTTGCATTGCTGAAGGTAAGGACCCACGAAGTAAGAGCTGTAGCTACTTCGATGGCCTTTAATAAAAACCGTTCTCTGCAGAGCATAATGGATGCAACCTATTGGAGGAGCAAGTCAGTGTTTGCATCATTTTATCTGAAAGATGTCCAGTCTCTTTACGAGAACTGCTACACCCTGGGACCATTCGTAGCAGCGAGTGCAGTAGTAGGTGAGGGCTCAGCCACTACATTCCCTTAATCCCATAACCTTTTTTAACCTTTCTCTTGAATACTTTTATTGTTGTTTTTATGGTTGTTACGGTAGGCTAAGAAGCCTTCCGCATCCTTGGATTTGGCGGGTGGTCTATTCATTCTTGAGAAGCGCCTGGGTTAAAGGTTTGGTAGAGGTCCTTTAGTAGGGGTTGCAACCCCGTGTACTTTGGCACCTTTGGGTTGATTCAGCCTCCAAGAGGAACGCTGCGCTCAGTAAGGAAGACGAACTTTAAATAAAGAGGCAGAGTAACGGTTCTATTCGACTTCCTTACCAGGTACTTATTATTTCATTGTTATTTGAGATAACTGTTATATGAAATATGGGATACTTAGCTATCCTTTAATCTTGTACACTGGTTTTCACCCACCTCCCTGGGTGTGAATCAGCTACATGATTATCGGGTAAGTTTAATATTGAAAAATGTTATTTTTATTAATAAAATAAATTTTTGAATATACTTACCCGATAATCATGATTTAATCGACCCTCCCTTCCTCCCCAGAGAGAACCAGTGGACCGAGGAATAATTGAGGAGGTGTCAACAACAATTAATTGAGTACCTGGCCACAGGTGGCGCTGGTAAGTACACCCCCTTCTAGTATTGTGATAGCTGGCGTATCCCTCCATAGAATTCTGTCGGGCAACGGAGTTGACAGCTACATGATTATCGGGTAAGTATATTCAAAAATTTATTTTATTAATAAAAATAACATTTTTGAATATACTTACCCGATGATCATATAGCTGTCAGCTCTGCTGCCCGACAGAAAAACCTACGGGCGGAATACGCCAGCGATCGCTATACAGGTGGGGGTGTACATCAACAGCGCCATCTGTCAAGTAGGTACTCAAGTACTCGATGTCAACACAGAACCAATTTTCTCCTCTGTCCACTGGGTCTCTATTGGGGAGGACAGGTGGGTCCTTTAATTTATGATCATCGGGTAAGTATATTCAAAAATTTATTTTACTAATGAAAATAACATTTTTCAATATTAAACTTACCCGATGATCATATAGCTGATTCACACCCAGGGGGGTGGGTAGAGACCAGCATTACATGTTGACATTATTATGAGCTAAGTATTCCGTATTTCATTTTAGCAGTTATTCAAAATAACAAACATAAAATAAATAAGTACCTGGTAAGGAAGTCGACTTGAACAATTACTCTGCCTTTTTTAAGTACGTCTTCCTTACTGAGCCTCGCGATCCTCATAGGATGCTGAGCGACTCCTAGGAGCTGAAGTATGAAGGGTTGCAACCCATACTAAAGGTCTTCATCAAAACCTCTAATCTAGGCGCTTCTCAAGAAATGACTTTGACCACCCGCCAAATCAAGTAGGATGCGAAAGGCTTCTTAGCCTTCCGGACAACCCAAAAACAATAATAAAACATTTCAAGAGAAAGATTAAAAAGGTTATGGAATTAGGGAATTGTAGTGGTGGAGCCCTCACCACTACTGCACTCGTTGCTACGAATGGTCCCAGATTGTAGCAGTTCTCGTAAAGAGACTGGACATTCTTAAGATAAAAGACGCGAACACTGATTTGCTTTTCCAATAGGTTGCGTCGAATATCTTTGCAGAGATCTATTTTATTTAAAGGCCACGGAAGTTGCGACAGCTCTAACTTCGTGTGTCCTTACCTTCAGCAAAGCTTGGTCTTCCTCATTCAGATGGGAATGAGCTTCTCGTATTAACAGTCTGATAAAATAGGATAAAGCATTCTCTGACATAGGCAAAGATGGATTCTTAACTGAACACCATAAAGCTTCAGACGGGCCTCGTAAAGGTTTTTAAATAGAACTTAAGAGATCTTACAGGACATAATACTCTTTCTAGTTCATTTCCAACCATACGATAAGTTTGGAATATCGAACGATATTGGTCAAGGCCGAGAAGGCAGCTCGTGTTTGGCTAGAAAACCAAGTTGTAGAACATGTAGCCGTTTCGGATGAGAATCCGATGTTCTTGCTGAAGGCATGAATCTCACTGACTCTTTTAGCTGTGGTTAAGCATATCAGGAAAAGAGTCTTAAAGGTGAGATCTTTCAGGGAGGCTGATTGAAGCGGTTCGAACCTGTCTGACATAAGGAATCTTAGTACCACGTCTAAATTCCAACCAGGTGTAACCAAACGACGCTCCTTCGTGGTCTCAAAAGACTTAAGGAGGTCCTGTAGATCTTTATTGTTGGAAAGATCTAAGCCTCTGTGACGGAAGACTGATGCCAACATGCTTCTGTAACCCTTGATAGTGGGAGCTGAAAGAGATCGTTCTTTCCTCAGATATAAGAGAAAGTCAGCTATTTGAGTTACAGAGGTACTGGTCAAGGATACGGATACTGACTTGCACCAGTTTCGGAAGATTTCCCACTTTGATTGGTAGATTCTAAGGGTGGATGTTCTCCTTGCTCTAGCAAACGCTCTGGTTGCCTCCTTCGAAAAGCCTCTAGCTCTTGAGAGTCTTTCGATAGTCTGAAGGCAGTCAGACGAAGAGCGTGGAGGCCTTGGTGTACCTTCTTTACGCGTGGCTGACGTAGAAGGTCCACCCTTAGGGGAAGTGTTCTGGGAACGTCTACTAGCCATCGAAGTACCTCGGTGAGTCATTCTCTCGTGGGCCAGAGGGAAGCAACTAGCGTCAACCTTGTCCCTTCGTGAGAGGCGAACTTCTGCAGTATCTTGTTGACAATCTTGAACGGAGGGAATGCATATAGATCTAGATGTGACCAATCTAGTAGAAAGGCATCTATATGAACTACTGCTGGGTCCGGGATAGGTGAGCAAACTATTGGGAGCCTCTTGGTCATCGAGGTTGCGAAGAGATCTATGGTTGGCTGGCCCCAGGTGGCCCAAAGTCTCTTGCATACATCCTTGTGGAGGGTCCATTCTGTTGGAATTATTTGTCCCTTCCGACTGAGACAATCTGCTATGACATTCAAGTTGCCTTGGATGAACCTCGTTACTAGTGAAAAGTCTAGACCTGTTGACCAGGTGAGGAGGTCCCTTGCGATCTCGTACCATGTCAGAGAGTAGGTCCCTCCTTGCTTGGAGATGTACGTCAAAGCCGTGTGTTGTCCGAGTTCACCTCCACCACTTTGCCTTGAAGGAGAGACCTGAAGCTTTTCCAGGTCAGACGTACTGCCAGTAGCTTCTTGCAGTTGAAATGCATTGTCCTTTGACTCGAGTTCCATAATCCCGAGCATTCCCTACCGTCTAATGTCGCACCCCAGCCTACGTCCGATGCGTCCGAGAAGAGAACGTGGTTGGGAGTCTGAACAGTCAGGGGAAGACCCTTTCTAAGGTTGAAAAAGTCCTTTCACCAAGTCAGACCAGACTTTAACTTTCCGGAAATCGGGATCGAGACCGCTTTTAGCGTCTTGTCCTTTTTCCAGTGAAAAGCTAGATGGTATAGAAGAGGACGGAGGTGTAGTCTTCCTAGTGACACAAATTGAACCACGGATGACAGAGTCCTTACCAGACTCATCCACAGCCTGACAGGGCAGCGTTCCTTCTTCAGCATCTTCTGGATGGATAGCAGGGCTGGGGGTCGATCGTCTTGTTCAGCAACGTCCTCATCAGAGGGTTCCTCATCCGAAACTGATGAGGAAACGGCAACGGAGTGGGCAACGTCTGACTCGCTGAATCCGGTCGCACTGGTGGATGCGTGACGGAGCCGGACGCAATATCATGGTACTGCTGCACAGTCTGTGAACTGTCAACCATGGGGACGCGAGGAAGTACAGCGTCAACCCGAAACTGTCTAGACTGTCTGGGTTGTGCAGTCAACACCCTACCGGGTTGCTGAGGTTGACGCACTGCGTCACAACAAGTCACCTCTGCTGGTTGTTGAACGTCTTCCTAGTGACACACTGAACGTCAACAACCACCTCCGAGCGTCGCTTAACGTCAACGTGCGACTGGCAACCCACACTGGGTCGCATCGGTGGAGGAACCACCTCAACTGGCGGACGCGAGTAGGATACCTCAGCGTCAACAGGGCGCACAACCAACCGGTAGGAAGGTTGTTGGCCAGAAGGTTCTTCTCCGTATTAAGTCCTCTATCAAGGACACAAGCTTGGACTGCATGTCTTGCAGCAAAGCCCATTAGGGTCTACGGGAGCAGGTGTGGCAACAGACGGGGTTAGCGACTGAAGCGGAACCATTTACCATCCCTGGAAGCCTTGTTTTGTGTGACATAATAGTACAGCAAAACTTCAAAGGCTCGACAAAAGTTCATAGGAGGCTAAGCAGCTTAAGGCTCCTCTCCAAATGACAGAGTCCTCAAAGGAATATCAGTAGGAGGGAGAACAGCACTTTCTCATCTACAGGAACCTTGTCCGAGAAAAGCTAGGTTATCTCAGTGAGGGTCTCACTGGTGCATTAGCAGCAGACCAGAAGGCAACGTTATGTAACTGCATGACAGTCTGTGAACTGTCAAAAACTGAACTGTCAACCACAACAGGTGCGTGAGGACATGCAGCACTGGTGCATTAGCAGCAGACCAGAAGGCAACGTTATGTAACTGCAGACAGTCTGTGAACTATCAAAAAACTGAACTGTCAACCACAACAGGCGCGTGAGGACATACAGCACTGGTGCATTAGTAGCAGACCAGAAGGCAACGTTATGTAACTGCTTGACAGTCTGTGAGCTGGCAACAACCAAAGCTGTGTGGGGAAGCCTCAACTCCTGACTGACTAGTCTGCTGCGGGCGAGTGGCGGTAACCACAGTGGGTTGCGGAGGCTGACGCACCGTGTCAAAACACGGCAGCTTAACTCCACCCTCCTGTTGTTGTGGTAGCACACGCACGTCAACGGAGTGCTCCGTGCGTCTGTGGGAGTCAGCATGCGTCTGGCAGGGTCGACTGCGCATGGGTGGAGGAGCTCTCACAGCCAGAGTGTGGGAGCAGGCAGCCGCAGCGTCTGCTGGGCGCACAACCGTGGCAGGTTGTAGGCAAACGGGTGCATCGTCAACCTTCTCCGCAGTCGGAGTGTGGGAGCAGGCAGCCTCAGCGTGAGCTGGGCGCACAACCGTGGCAGGATGTAGGCTAACGGGTGCAGCGTTAACCTTCTCCGCACGAAACTCCTGCATAACCGCAGCTAATTGAGTCTGCATAGACTGCAGTAAAGACCACTTAGGGTCTACAAAAGCGGCAACAGACGGAGCTACTGTCAGTTGTGACTGAGGGTCTAAAACAGCGGGTGCGGCAACAGACGGAGTTACTGCCTGTTGCGGTACCACCTTGCCTCTCTTGGGAGGTGTGCAGTCGTCGGATGACTGCAGCGAGTCCGAACTGACCCAGTGGCTACACCTGGGCCGTTGGACATGCGCGGAAGGGACCGACTTGCACTTAATAAGCTGCGAGACCTTGGTCCAAGGTTTCCTACGAGAAACCTCTTCCGCAGACGAGAAGTAAATGGGCTCTCTCGTCTTTGTGTGGGTGGGGCGATCTTGGTAGATACGCCCGAAACCACGGAGGGAAAAACGTCTGTTCGTTGATCAAGGCCTGAGGAACCCATAAGTCGTTCGACATAACTTCTCCCCTGGGCTTGGGAGCTTGCAAGAGGTCCCGGACTAGGTGAACGACAGGCACGAACAGACGAACCCTCGGACGCAACACTGTAACACTTTGCGCATATCACTTTATCACTTTGATTTTCTGTTTTGCACTTATTTCACTGAAATCGAAACTTTTACTGATTTCTACCTGAAACACGCAATCCTACCCTTCATTAAAAGGTAGTAATTGCGAAAACAGTCGTATAATGCAACAGAAAACATATAAAGATAAAGAATTCAGTGGCTGGGAAAGAGACTAAACACTAGATCAAATAAACTACGTTTACAATCTCTCACCGCACATAGCCTGGGAACAAGAATAAAACCCTAGAAACGTTTTACCTTCTTCCCCTACAGCGACTAGGGAGGAGATTAAAACGAGAACAACGTTACCCGCTTGAACGAAACGTTTTTTCTCCTCTCTCTCCCTCCGTCTCTATCTCTCTCTCTCTCTCTTTCTCTCTTGATTTCGCACCTGAGAGAAGAGCCCAATTATATATCGTCAAAACATGTTATTTGCTAAAGGAAAAAACTGAAAGGTTTTCCAAATAAAAAGTTCCTTTAATTTAGAATTTAAACCATTTAAGCTAAGAAAGAATGAACGAAACGCCAGAATCGGTTTACTCTTACTGCAAACTGAAACCGTGAAACACTCTCTCTCTCTATCGTAACGATAGAGCGCATGTTGAACGTCCTGAACGTCAACAACTGCGTAGACTAAAAAAAACTAAACGTTAGTTCATCTTTGAAAACAGTACGAGACTATCAAAGAACTTCTTTCATAAAACATTAAATTTAAAAAGTTATAAATTCTTTAAAGGTAAAATACGATATAACGGGCTCAACGTTGATTAACTTCGGTTCCAAGTTAGGACCGCCTACTATCAGGAAAGGTCGCATGTAAACAAAACATAAAAATTTATTTTTATATGTTGATAATAAATGGAAAGTTAATCGAAGAGGCCTAATAAAGGCGGAGAGATATAAAATATATAGATCTATAACGTGTTAAGCAAAATTACTAAAAACCTAAACACACTTCCGTCTAAGGGAAGGGTCGGCCATTTAAAAGTGAAAGAGAGTCCATACTCTCTTTGTCACCATAATTAAATCTATCCAAAACGAGTTCAAGTTTTGAAATGAAGATAAAACCCCTGCATAGCGAAAGCTCAAAACTGGAATAGTGTACTTCACCAAATAGTTGTGAAAACAAATCCAGTTAGTAACAGCGTATTTAGTAGGTCTTGCCGGTGGCACGACAGAGAGAAAATTGGTTCTGTGTTGACATCGAGTACTTGAGTACCTACTTGACAGATGGCGCTGTTGATGTACACCCCCACCTGTATAGCGATCGCTGGCGTATTCCGCCCGTAGGTTTTTCTGTCGGGCAGCAGAGCTGACAGCTATATGATCATCGGGTAAGTTTAATATTGAAAAACAAAGCTTCATCTTATAAGAAGACATTTATCTCAAGGAGGGAGGAAGTGCCTGTAACCAAACTGGCTGGTTTACTTTCCCCGGAAATGTACAGGACAAAAGTGATGACTCCTTTCAATCTCCCACAAACCTGGGCTAGTTCACTATCAGGGTCTAGTAGAGGGCCAAGGAAGAAGATATATCTGTATGAAGGATATATAAATGGTCATTCATGAGAAACAAGTTTTGCTTACATTTTTAAATCCTCCCACACATCTAAGAGAATGGGAGAGATACTTCTAAACAAAACTAATTTGTTAAGAAAAGTTGCTCAATCATGCTGCTTACCTATCTCTAGCGCCCAGTCCAGCAAATAACAGAGTCACTGCTGCACCACAAGAAAGGGAAGAAGAGGCAAAAAGGGCCAGTTAATCTCAACTCTCATTCTAGACTTACGTCCCGACTCCTATCTTAGACAAGATGTTTCCTGTCACATGAAGAAGATATGTTTACTACACAATCTATTGAGCAACTACCACCACCACTCTAAGGATACAGGTATCTAGGGACCTGTGGGTATAATCCTGTAGGTAATGGGCAGCGAAAGTTGTCTGTCATTACCAAACCTGGGATTAATGGGATATGTCTGACTTCATAAGCTCAAATTCTAGATGTTCTTTTGTCTCCTTTGTAGGAAAAACATGACTGATTGTTCCACGAAGCCAGACAGAATCTGTGTTCTAGATCTATTCTCTTATTCCTTCTATTATTGTACAAAGAGTAAGGACAGGATGGTAAGTCATCTTGGTCTCAGCTAGTCCCTTCTTGTAGGGAAGCAAAGAAGAAAGACTAAAAGTTGTGAATGACTGGGTTCTAGGTCTTTGTCCCAAACTAATTAATCAAGGTGATGGAGATCTTCTATTCTTCAGAATGACTTGTGTTACAGGAAAAGTTATGCCGTTTTCCTACTCACTTTGCCAGAGCTACGTAGAAGAGGATAGTCTAGTGGGTTGAAGTTTTATTTCCCACCCATTTCAAGGCTCGTGTAAGTTTGCTAGAGAGATCTGAAGATTTGCGACATGTTTTATGAGGCTTGAGCTTCCTAGGAAATAAAGACTGTACTCCGCTCCTCATCAATCTAGTCACTTCTCTTGAAAAGTCCAAAGTAGAAGACTTGGGTCAAGGTAAGCGGTATCTTTCACCTTGGAGATTGAAGATTCTCCCTGACGAAGGAAGATATAAAACAGCTGATCGGGATACCATTAGGCATGTGGCCACTTGGGAGAGATCAGGGTCATGCTGAGCCTTGATGTTATTAACCGACAGTTGAGTAATTGGAAAAAATGGTTAAAATGTAATTTTCATAAAATTGATATTGGTAATACTCACCAGGATAATTTAGCAAGCCCTGAATCCCAATAACCCGCCCAAATTTATACCACATTGGCAACACTGATACCTCCTATTCCGTACCACTGTTGGTAACACTGACAACTGGAACGAGAGTTCACTCAACTCTTTCTCCAGTTGTGTAATACCAGAAGTGGGGAAGGATGGGTGGGACAAGCTAAATTATCCAGGTATGTATTACTAACAAAATTTATAATGAAAACTTCATACTAATAAACAATACCTTAGAATAACTTATGTAGTCTAGTTATCCACATTAATAAGGAGGAGGGAACTGGTAGAATTTCCTGTTTTTGAACAGAATATGAAGATAAGAATACAGCAGATAAAGCTAGAAAACCCCAAACTTGAACCTAAACAATTCTAACCTAACAACAGCTGACTGTGACAGAGAAGGTCAAGTAAGAACTGAAGATCAGTCCAAAGTAAGGTCAACAGAAAAAATTGAAGTGGAGAGGACAAGTCCTAAGTCCGAGCAACCTCTTCAAGGAAGACAATGAAACGTGCACCTTTCCTATTTGATGGTGGGATGACCCCAACATCAAAATGGAAAGGGGCAGGAAGAAATAGGCAACTCGTTGCCAGAAAGGAGACCAATCAAGACAATCCATTCAGTAAGATGCCAGGAAGCCACCGAAGAAGCCCATCTATTGCATAACTCCCTCTTTCCCTGAGCCAGAACGACACCTCAAGACAAGTGACACAAAAATCCTTGCGACAAAGATCAGAGCCGACTGAAATTGAATGTGTTTAATTAAGGAAGAGAAGAACTTCCTTAAAAGATCCCAAATGAATCAATAGCTATTGATGCTACTTAATTTTCAATATTAAACTTACCCGATGATCATATAGCTGTCAGCTCTGCTGCCCGACAGAAAAACCTACGGGCGGAATACGCCAGCGATCGCTATACAGGTGGGGGTGTACATCAACAGTGCCATCTGTCAAGTAGGTACTCAAGTACTCGATGTCAACACAGAACCAATTTTCTCTCTGTCGTGCCACCGGCAAGACCTACTAAATACGCTGTTACTAACTGGATTTGTTTTCACAACTATTTGGTGAAGTACACTATTCCAGTTTTGAGCTTTCGCTATGCAGGGGTTTTATCTTCATTTCAAAACTTGAACTCGTTTTGGATAGATTTAATTATGGTGACAAAGAGAGTATGGACTCTCTTTCACTTTTAAATGGCCGACCCTTCCCTTAGACGGAAGTGTGTTTAGGTTTTTAGTAATTTTGCTTAACACGTTATAGATCTATATATTTTATATCTCTCCGCCTTTATTAGGCCTCTTCGATTAACTTTCCATTTATTATCAACATATAAAAATAAATTTTTATGTTTTGTTTATATGCGACCTTTCCTGATAGTAGGCGGTCCTAACTTGGAACCGAAGTTAATCAACGTTGAGCCCGTTATATCGTATTTTACCTTTAAAGAATTTATAACTTTTTAAATTTAATGTTTTATGAAAGAAGTTCTTTGATAGTCTCGTACTGTTTTCAAAGATGAACTAACGTTTAGTTTTTTTTAGTCTACGCAGTTGTTGACGTTCAGGACGTTCAACATGCGCTCTATCGTTACGATAGAGAGAGAGAGTGTTTCACGGTTTCAGTTTGCAGTAAGAGTAAACCAATTCTGGCGTTTCGTTCATTCTTTCTTAGCTTAAATGGTTTAAATTCTAAATTAAAGGAACTTTTTATTTGGAAAACCTTTCAGTTTTTTCCTTTAGCAAATAACATGTTTTGACGATATATATTTGGGCTCTTCTCTCAGGTGCGAAATCAAGAGAGAAAGAGAGAGAGAGATAGAGACGGAGGGAGAGAGAGGAGAAAAAACGTTTCGTTCAAGCAGGTAACGTTCTCGTTTTAATCTCCTCCCTAGTCGCTGTAGGGGAAGAAGGTAAAACGTTTCTAGGGTTTTATTCTTGTTCCCAGGCTATGTGCGGTGAGAGATTGTAAACGTAGTTTATTTGATCTAGTGTTTAGTCTCTTTCCCAGCCACTGAATTCTTTATCTTTATATATGTTTTCTGTTGCATTATACGACTGTTTTCGCAATTACTACCTTTTAATGAAGGGTAGGATTGCGTGTTTCAGGTAGAAATCAGTAAAAGTTTCGATTTCAGTGAAATAAGTGCAAAACAGAAAATCAAAGTGATAAAGTGATATGCGCAAAGTGTTACAGTGTTGCGTCCGAGGGTTCGTCTGTTCGTGCCTGTCGTTCACCTAGTCCGGGACCTCTTGCAAGCTCCCAAGCCCAGGGGAGAAGTTATGTCGAACGACTTATGGGTTCCTCAGGCCTTGATCAACGAACAGACGTTTTTCCCTCCGTGGTTTCGGGCGTATCTACCAAGATCGCCCCACCCACACAAAGACGAGAGAGCCCATTTACTTCTCGTCTGCGGAAGAGGTTTCTCGTAGGAAACCTTGGACCAAGGTCTCGCAGCTTATTAAGTGCAAGTCGGTCCCTTCCGCGCATGTCCAACGGCCCAGGTGTAGCCACTGGGTCAGTTCGGACTCGCTGCAGTCATCCGACGACTGCACACCTCCCAAGAGAGGCAAGGTGGTACCGCAACAGGCAGTAACTCCGTCTGTTGCCGCACCCGCTGTTTTAGACCCTCAGTCACAACGGACAGTAGCTCCGTCTGTTGCCGCTTTTGTAGACCCTAAGTGGTCTTTACTGCAGTCTATGCAGACTCAATTAGCTGCGGTTATGCAGGAGTTTCGTGCGGAGAAGGTTAACGCTGCACCTGTTAGCCTACAACCTGCCACGGTTGTGCGCCCAGCTCACGCTGAGGCTGCCTGCTCCCACACTCCGACTGCGGAGAAGGTTGACGATGCACCCGTTTGCCTACAACCTGCCACGGTTGTGCGCCCAGCAGACGCTGCGGCTGCCTGCTCCCACACTCTGGCTGTGAGAGCTCCTCCACCCATGCGCAGTCGACCCTGCCAGACGCATGCTGACTCCCACAGACGCACGGAGCACTCCGTTGACGTGCGTGTGCTACCACAACAACAGGAGGGTGGAGTTAAGCTGCCGTGTTTTGACACGGTGCGTCAGCCTCCGCAACCCACTGTGGTTACCGCCACTCGCCCGCAGCAGACTAGTCAGTCAGGAGTTGAGGCTTCCCCACACAGCTTTGGTTGTTGCCAGCTCACAGACTGTCAAGCAGTTACATAACGTTGCCTTCTGGTCTGCTACTAATGCACCAGTGCTGTATGTCCTCACGCGCCTGTTGTGGTTGACAGTTCAGTTTTTTGACAGTTCACAGACTGTCTGCAGTTACATAACGTTGCCTTCTGGTCTGCTGCTAATGCACCAGTGCTGCATGTCCTTACGCACCTGTTGTGGTTGACAGTTCAGTTTTTGACAGTTCACAGACTGTCATGCAGTTACATAACGTTGCCTTCTGGTCTGCTGCTAATGCACCAGTGAGACCCTCACTGAGATAACCTAGCTTTTCTCGGACAAGGTTCCTGTAGATGAGAAAGTGCTGCTCTCCCTCCTACTGATATTCCTTTGAGGACTCTGTCATTTGGAGAGGAGCCTTAAGCTGCTTAGCCTCCTATGAACTTTTGTCGAGCCTTTGAAGTTTTGCTGTACTATTATGTCACACATAACAAGGCTTCCAGGGATGGTAAATGGTTCCGCTTCAGTCGCTAACCCCGTCTGTTGCCACACCTGCTCCCGTAGACCCTAATGGGCTTTGCTGCAAGACATGCAGTCCAAGCTTGTGTCCTTGATAGAGGACTTAATACGGAGAAGAACCTTCTGGCCAACAACCTTCCTACCGGTTGGTTGTGCGCCCTGTTGACGCTGAGGTATCCTACTCGCGTCCGCCAGTTGAGGTGGTTCCTCCACCGATGCGACCCAGTGTGGGTTGCCAGTCGCACGATGACGTTAAGCGACGCTCGGAGGTGGTTGTTGACGTTCAGTGTGTCACTAGGAAGACGTTCAACAACCAGCAGAGGTGACTTGTTGTGACGCAGTGCGTCAACCTCAGCAACCCGGTAGGGTGTTGACTGCACAACCCAGACAATCTAGACAGTTTCGGGTTGACGCTGTACTTCCTCGCGTCCCCATGGTTGACAGTTCACAGACTGTGCAGCAGTACCATGATATTGCGTCCGGCTCCGTCACGCATCCACCAGTGCGACCGGATTCAGCGAGTCAGACGTTGCCCACTCCGTTGCCGTTTCCTCATCAGTTTCGGATGAGGAACCCTCTGATGAGGACGTTGCTGAACAAGACGATCAACCCCCAGCCCTGCTATCCATCCAGAAGATGCTGAAGAAGGAACGCTGCCCTGTCAGGCTGTGGATGAGTCTGGTAAGGACTCTGTCATCCGTGGTTCAATTTGTGTCACTAGGAAGACTACACCTCCGTCCTCTTCTATACCATCTAGCTTTTCACTGGAAAAAGGACAAGACGCTAAAAGCGGTCTCGATCCCGATTTCCGGAAAGTTAAAGTCTGGTCTGACTTGGTGAAAGGACTTTTTCAACCTTAGAAAGGGTCTTCCCCTGACTGTTCAGACTCCCAACCACGTTCTCTTCTCGGACGCATCGGACGTAGGCTGGGGTGCGACATTAGACGGTAGGGAATGCTCGGGATTATGGAACTCGAGTCAAAGGACAATGCATTTCAACTGCAAGAAGCTACTGGCAGTACGTCTGACCTGGAAAAGCTTCAGGTCTCTCCTTCAAGGCAAAGTGGTGGAGGTGAACTCGGACAACACACGGCTTTGACGTACATCTCCAAGCAAGGAGGGACCTACTCTCTGACATGGTACGAGATCGCAAGGGACCTCCTCACCTGGTCAACAGGTCTAGACTTTTCACTAGTAACGAGGTTCATCCAAGGCAACTTGAATGTCATAGCAGATTGTCTCAGTCGGAAGGGACAAATAATTCCAACAGAATGGACCCTCCACAAGGATGTATGCAAGAGACTTTGGGCCACCTGGGGCCAGCCAACCATAGATCTCTTCGCAACCTCGATGACCAAGAGGCTCCCAATAGTTTGCTCACCTATCCCGGACCCAGCAGTAGTTCATATAGATGCCTTTCTACTAGATTGGTCACATCTAGATCTATATGCATTCCCTCCGTTCAAGATTGTCAACAAGGTACTGCAGAAGTTCGCCTCTCACGAAGGGACAAGGTTGACGCTAGTTGCTTCCCTCTGGCCCGGTAGAGAATGACTCACCGAGGTACTTCGATGGCTAGTAGACGTTCCCAGAACACTTCCCCTAAGGGTGGACCTTCTACGTCAGCCACGCGTAAAGAAGGTACACCAAGGCCTCCACGCTCTTCGTCTGACTGCCTTCAGACTATCGAAAGACTCTCAAGAGCTAGAGGCTTTTCGAAGGAGGCAACCAGAGCGTTTGCTAGAGCAAGGAGAACATCCACCCTTAGAATCTACCAATCGAAGTGGGAAATCTTCCGAAACTGGTGCAAGTCAGTATCCGTATCCTTGACCAGTACCTCTGTAACTCAAATAGCTGACTTTCTCTTATATCTGAGGAAAGAACGATCTCTTTCAGCTCCCACTATCAAGGGTTACAGAAGCATGTTGGCATCAGTCTTCCGTCACAGAGGCTTAGATCTTTCCAACAATAAAGATCTACAGGACCTCCTTAAGTCTTTTGAGACCACGAAGGAGCGTCGTTTGGTTACACCTGGTTGGAATTTAGACGTGGTACTAAGATTCCTTATGTCAGACAGGTTCGAACCGCTTCAATCAGCCTCCCTGAAAGATCTCACCTTTAAGACTCTTTTCCTGATATGCTTAACCACAGCTAAAAGAGTCAGTGAGATTCATGCCTTCAGCAAGAACATCGGATTCTCATCCGAAACGGCTACATGTTCTACAACTTGGTTTTCTAGCCAAACACGAGCTGCCTTCTCGGCCTTGACCAATATCGTTCGATATTCCAAACTTATCGTATGGTTGGAAATGAACTAGAAAGAGTATTATGTCCTGTAAGAGCTCTTAAGTTCTATTTAAAAACCTTTACGAGGCCCGTCTGAAGCTTTATGGTGTTCAGTTAAGAATCCATCTTTGCCTATGTCAGAGAATGCTTTATCCTATTTTATCAGACTGTTAATACGAGAAGCTCATTCCCATCTGAATGAGGAAGACCAAGCTTTGCTGAAGGTAAGGACACACGAAGTTAGAGCTGTCGCAACTTCCGTGGCCTTTAAATAAAATAGATCTCTGCAAAGATATTCGACGCAACCTATTGGAAAAGCAAATCAGTGTTCGCGTCTTTTATCTTAAGAATGTCCAGTCTCTTTACGAGAACTGCTACAATCTGGGACCATTCGTAGCAACGAGTGCAGTAGTGGTGAGGGCTCCACCACTACAATTCCCTAATTCCATAACCTTTTTAATCTTTCTCTTGAAATGTTTTATTATTGTTTTTGGGTTGTCCGGAAGGCTAAGAAGCCTTTCGCATCCTACTTGATTTGGCGGGTGGTCAAAGTCATTTCTTGAGAAGCGCCTAGATTAGAGGTTTTGATGAGGACCTTTAGTATGGGTTGCAACCCTTCATACTTCAGCTCCTAGGAGTCGCTCAGCATCCTATGAGGATCGCGAGGCTCAGTAAGGAAGACGTACTTAAAAAAGGCAGAGTAATTGTTCAAGTCGACTTCCTTACCAGGTACTTATTTATTTTATGTTTGTTATTTTGAATAACTGCTAAAATGAAATACGGAATACTTAGCTCATAATAATGTCAACATGTAATGCTGGTCTCTACCCACCCCCCTGGGTGTGAATCAGCTATATGATCATCGGGTAAGTTTAATATTGAAAAATTTTATTTTCATTAGTAAAATAAATTTTTGAATATACTTACCCGATGATCATAAATTAAAGGACCCACCCGTCCTCCCCAATAGAGACCCAGTGGACAGAGGAGAAAATTGGTTCTGTGTTGACATCGAGTACTTGAGTACCTACTTGACAGATGGCGCTGTTGATGTACACCCCCACCTGTATAGCGATCGCTGGCGGATTCCGCCCGTAGGTTTTTCTGTCGGGCAGCAGAGCTGACAGCTATATGATCATCGGGTAAGTATATTCAAAAATTTATTTTACTAATGAAAATAACATATTTGTGTAGGAACAAAACACAAATTTTTAAAGCAATTTTTATTTTTCCTAACTATGCAAACCTAAGTCCTTGAGTTACACTTCCTGCCGCAACCACTCTTCAAATCCTAGGTTTCAGTTCAAAGTGGGAACTCAGTGGCCTGTCAGGTGGGCAAGGGTTACTTACTACCCACCAGCTAACTATTGCCACCCCATTATAAATTTTAACAGTCATAGCCAGCTTCGCTGAAAACATACTCCTATTAAAGGACTCAGGTTTGTATTATTAGGGAAAACAAATTATTTCAAGAATTTGTTATGTTTAGTGAGAATAGAGAAGTGGGACTATAGATTAGCTAATATAATTTATATATTTTTAGTGATTTACCAAAGATGACCATTAGTATACTGTACAAATAAACAAGCTAGAAGCATTATGGAACACATTGTATTTTAATGTTTTCATAAAAGAATACAATTTAACATACATTTAAGCTTTAAATATCCTACTGTGTTGCCATTATCAAGGTTCAGGATAGAGTAGGCTACATAATCATTTTTATTCCATGCAACAGAGTAAAACATGAACTTTTACTACAAACCATTTGCTTATGAATTTTATCAGAATTATCATGCATTTTTGTTTTTCAACAGATCGATAGTGTGTGGTCAAAAGCAGCTCTGTGAACTTAGTTTGTGCGAAGAAATCCAAAATGGAAAAGAATAAAACAGATTTTTAATGTATATAATTTAGCTTTGTTTTCTTAGTTTTAATCTCTTTCAAAGTATGGAGGCTAAGAAGCAACGGAGAACACACAAGTGTCCACTATGTGATTACATGGGTGCAGGACCTTCTGAGTTAGGAAAACATGTCACCATTCACACTGGTGAAATGCCTTACAGCTGCGCTGTATGTGGAAAAAAGTTTCGGTTGAAAAATAATTGTAAAAGGCATGAACTCATTCATACTGGGGTGAAATTTGAATGCACCGTTTGTTTGGCCAAATTTAGTGATAAAACTACTCTTCAGAAACACAAGCGCATTCACACAGGAATAGGTTTGCTTACATGCTCATATTGTCAAAAACAGTTTGTGCAAAAAGGAGCTTTAAGAGCTCACATACTGACTCATACTCAAGAGAAACATTTCAAATGTCCCACTTGTGGTAAAGCTTTTGCAGAGAATTATCAACTAAGGGGACATATGAAAATCCATGAGAATGCCATCACTTGTGATTTTTGCTCCAAAGTATTTACTAGGGTGGATACATATGAGAAGCACAGAGCACGGCACATTATTAAAGAAAAAATAGAGTGTCCAGTGTGCCACAAAAAAATAGCTAGTAATTATGGTTTGAAGTTGCACATGCAGCAGCATACGGGAGAGAATATTTTCCAGTGTGGAGAGTGTGATGAAAGTTTTAGATATGCTGAAGAGCTTGAGTCTCATGTATATGTCCATTTAGGAGGAAGTCCTTTATATTGTAAGGAATGTGATAAGCATTTTAAACTCAGAAAATCTTACATGAACCATATGAAGAAACACTCTCCATGTAAAGAAACTTTTAGGTGTCCATTTTGTGATAAGCAGTATTTTGAAAAGAAAAATATTTTATATCATGTCAGAAACAAACATGCAGTTACTGAATTTGAAGAGGATTCTTTTAACTCAGAGAAAGTGTTTGAGTGCAGTATCTGCCAAAAGTCTTTCCATAATGAAAAGTCCCATAGATATCATGAAATTTGTGACCATAGGTTAATTGAACCATCTAAAGAAATGGACGTTAGTGAAGCAGATTTCAATGATAGTGAAATAAAGGATGTATTAGACCAAAGTGAATTGGTTATGAATTCTGAAAACATTGAGCAAAGTATTAGCCTTGTTCCTGATAAGTTTAGTTTAAAGTACCACAAAAAAAATCGCTACCGATGCGAAAATTGTGGCGAATCTTTTAGGTATAAGGCACAACTAGATACTCATAGTTATGTCCATGTGGAAGGGAAACCATTTACATGCGAAGAATGTGGAAAGCAGTTTAGGACCCCAAAATCCTACAAAATGCATATGAAACAGCACTCGCCAAATAAAGAAATATTGAAATGTTTTTTCTGTGATAAGGATTATGCTCAGAAGATGAATCTAGTCCGCCATGTTCGAATGAAACACTCGCACATTGAATTTGAAGAAGATTCTCATGACTCAAAGAAAGTATTTCAGTGCAGTGTGTGCAGAGCATTATTTCCAAATAGAATGTCCTGTTTATGTCATGAAATTTGCGTACACAGTTATCTTGAACCATCACCTGAAAGCTCAGCTCTTAATAATTGGAACATCAAGGCTGAAGAAAGTGTGAGTAAATTTGCAAAACCAGAAGAAGAGAAAATTTGCAACCAAGTTTCAAACATTGTTTATGTTGAGGGTGAACTAGAAGATAAAAGCTTTATTAAAGATAGTTCAGATAAAGAGCAGTGTGCTTCAGAACATGAGGCTAAAGGAATAGATGACCCATTATCCATGTTATATGTACCAAAAGTTGAAGTTGTTTTAAAAGAAGAAGGTTCTAGCTTAGTAGATGAAGATCACTTCGTACAAATAAAGGAGGAAGCTGAAGAACCTACTGAAAATATAGACCCTACCTTATGATGTGTTATTTAATATGTTTCTTTGTTATGGCTTATTTTGACTTAATTTTGAAATATTGTACAGTTATGTTTTAAACTGTAGCAAATGTGACATTATTATGAGTTTCTAATTGTAAATTAAGTTCTTTTAGGCAATGGATGAGACAATTTTTAAATATTTAACTTAGCCGGTGAATATATAATAGCTGCAACTCTGCGGCTCGACAGAAAACACACTCAAAAAAACTCGCGAGCGATCGCTATGAAGGTTGCGGGTGTGCCCACCAGCGCCAACTGTCGGCCAGATACCACTCTTGTATGTAAACAAAACCTTCAATTCTTCTCTGTCGACGTTGACGACAAGACGTATTCATACTCGCTGTAGAACCTGGAGTTTTCTTAACATATTTGGTGAAGTACTTCATTTTGGTTTGAGCTTTCGCAGTACAGGTGTTTTATCTTCAACTTAAATCTTGAACTCGTTTTTGGATAGATTTAATTTTTGATGACTTTGGATTGTTTTTTGGACTTTCCTTGACTTTTAAATGGCCGACCCTTCCCTCAGTACGGAAGTGTGTTTAGGCTTTTAGCAATTATCTTATCACGTTATAAATTAATTATAGATTTTCCTCTATATATTTTATATCTCAACCGCCTTTATTAGGCCTCTTCGATTAGCTTTCCATTTATAATAAACATCAAAATAAATTTTAATGATTTGTTTATATGCGACCTTTCCTGAGAGTAGGCGGTCCTAACTTGGAAACCGAAATTAAACAACGTTGAGCCCTTTCAATCGTAAATAGCTTTTAAAGAACTAATGATTTAAAACTTATTAAATGAATATTTTTTAATAGATATTTTATGAAAGATTTTCTTTGAATAGTCTTCGTACTGTTTCAAAGATGAACTAACGTTTAGTTTATTTATGCTACGCAGTTTGCGCTCTATCGTTACGATAGAGAGAGAGAGTATCACGGTTTCACTTTGCAGAAAGAGTAAATCGATTCTGACGTTTTGTTCATTCTTCTTTCAAAGCTTAAATGTTTTAAATTCTATTTTAAAGGAACTTTTTAATTGAAAAACCTTTCAGTGTTTTCCTTTGGTCAAATAACCTGTTTTTTTGACGAAACGTAAGTGGGCTCTTCTCTTAGGTGCGAAATCAAGAGAGAGAGAGAGAGAGAGATAGAGACGGAGGGAGAGAGAGGAGAGAAAACGTTCCGATCTTTATCTCGTCCCAAGCGGGTAACGTTGTTCTCGAGTTACTCTCGTCCCTAGTCTCTGTACGGGGAGAAAGGATAAAACGTTTTTAGTTTTTTATTCTCGTCCCAAGGCAATGTACGGTGAGAGATTGAAAACGTAGTTTTGAATGAACTAGTGTTTAGTCTCTTCCCCAGCCACTGATTTTTTTATCTTAAAATATGTTTACTGTTTTTTGCTGGTATTAATGTGCTTACATTATACGACTGATTTCGCAATTACAACCTTTTGATGAGGGTAGAATTGCGTGCTTCAGGTAGAAATCAGTTTTATTCATACCTAATGTGAATTGTTAAAAAATTCGATTTCAGTGATATAAGTGCAAAACAGAAAATCGTAGTGATAAAGTGATATTGCGCAAAGTGTTATCAGTGTTGCGACCGAGGGTTCGTCTGTTCGTGCCTGTCGTTCGCCTAGTCCGGGACCTCTTGCAAGCTCCCAAGCCCAGGGGAGAAGTAATGTCGTACGACTTATGGGTTCGAGAGGCCTTGATCAGCGAACAGACGTTCCCTCTATGGTATCGGGTGTATCTTACCAAGATCACCCCTACCATAAGGCGAGAGAGACGATTTTCTCCTCGTCATCCGAAGGCTTTTCGCATAAGAAACCGTGGAACAAGGTTTCGAGGCCCTTTAAGCGAAAGTCAGTCCTTTCAGGACAGGTCCAGCATCCTGGTTTTAACCATTAGGACAGCTCTGACCCTATGCAGTCATCGGAAGACTGCTCACCGCCTAACAAAAGCGTAACACAGACTCCGAGAGTCTTTTTGTAGGCAAGGTTTTGCGGTCACAGACGTTACCCTCGTCTCTTACCGCAACCATTCCCGTTGATCCTAAATGGGTTGTACGGCAAGACATGCAGAATAAGCTTGCCTCCCTTATGGAAGACTATTCTGCCGATAAGTCCGTTGAGCCTAGCCGTTTATCTCATCGAGATCCTGGCCTTCAGCCACCCTAACGTTCCTTTGTGCGTCCTGTTGACGTTGGCGTAGCCAAGTCACGTCAGTCAGGTTGTTTAGAACCACACTCGATGCAGTCTCGCGTGGATTTTCAGCCACATTTGGACGTTAGGCCACTTGCTGATGCTCCTGTTGACGTTCAGGACGTTCGCTAACAATCGGAGTTGACTTGTTTTGACGCTGAGCGTCAACCTCCGCATTCAAGAGTTGTTTTGACTGCTCAGTCTAGGCGGTCAGAGCAGTCTCGAGTGGACGCTGTGCGTCCTCACGCACCTGTTGTTGTTGACAGTTCACAGACTGTCAAGCAGTTACATGACGTTGCGTCCTGGTCTCACGCACCTGTTGTTGTTGACAGTTCACAGACTGTCAAGCAGTTACATGACGTTGCGTCCTGGTCCGCTACTAATGCACCAGTGCGTGTGGACTCTGCTTGTAAAGCATTGCCACCACGGTAGGTCTCTCCCTTGCTTGAGACTCGGCTATTATCGGACAAGGTTCCTTCAGATGAGGAAGTTGCTGTTCCCCCTCCTACTGATATTCCCTTGAGGACTCTGTCAGACGGAGAGGAGCCTAAAGCTGCTTAGCCCTCTATGGACTTTAAATAAATCATGCTGATTTTTAAGGATCTTTGTCCGGATCTTTTTGTAACTGTTGCTCCTCGTTCGCCTAAACGTCAGAGCTTACACTAGGCCTAGCTACTTCGAAGCCGTTGTTTTCTAAGCTAGTGCTCTCTCGCTCTTCTAAGAGAGCTTTACGTTTGCTAGGCGACTGGTTAATCACCAGGAGGAGTTTGGGGGAGACAGCCTTTGCTTTCCCTACTTTTAAGCTGGCTTATAAAGCGAGAGTCTGATATGACACGGGAGAAGTTCTCGGCTTGGGAGTTCCTGCCTCTGCCCAGATAGACTTCTCAAACCTCATAGACTCTCCCTGGCGCCTGGCCATGAGACGCTCCAAGATTTTACAGATCGACTTCACAGCTATTTTCGAGCCTTTGAAGTTTTGCTGTACAATTATGTCATGCATAAACAAGGCTTTCAGGGATGGCTCCAATGATCTAACAGCCACGTTCTCTGCAGGAACAAGTCCCTCAGGGATGGCTCCATGATTTGGCAGCCATGTTCACTGCAGGAGTACGTAAGAGGCAAGTGCGCTCAATGTGTTCATTGTCAAGACAAACTTCACGATGAAGTCTACCAGGCTGTCTTGACAGCATTTATGGAAGGCGACTGGATGGTCTCTCTCGACCTTCAGGAGGCATACTTCCACATTCCTATACACCCGGATTCCCAACCGTTTCTGAGGTTTGTTTACAGGAATGTGGGGTACCAGTTTCGAGCCCTGTGCTTCGGCCTCAGTCCTGCGCCTCTCGTGTTTACGAGGCTCATGAGGAATGTGGCAAAATCCCTCCATCTATCGGGGATCCGAGCCTCCCTGTACTTGGACGACTGGCTTCTCAGAGCATCGTCCAGTCTTCACTGTCTGCAGGATCTACATTGGACGTTGAGTCTGGCCAGGGAGTTGGGACTTTTGGTCAACCTAAAAGTCCCAACTGATCCCATCCCAGATTATTCTATATTTGGGGATGGAGATTCGCAGTCAAGCCCTGCTCGAAGTCCAACTAATGCTGAAACGAAACGTTTATTCAGTCAGGAGTTGGAACAGTCTCGTAGGGACTCTCTCATCCCTGGAGCAGTTTGTCTCACTAGGGAGACTACACCTTCTGCCTCTCCGGTTCCATCTAGCCTTTCACTGGAACTAGGACAAGACATTAGAGACGGTATCATTCCCAGTCTCCGAACCAGTAAAGGCATGCCTGAAATGGTGGGACAGCAATATCAGTCTGAGAGAGGGACTATCCCTAGCAGTCAAGAACCCAAACCACGTGTTGTCCTCAGACGCGTCGGATTTGGGTTGGGGTGCGACCCTGGACGGTCGGGAATGCTCGGGTCTGTGGACCTCAAGTCAGAAGAGCATGCACATCAACGGCAAGGAGCTATTAGCAGTCCACTTGGCCTTGATGATATTAGAAGGCTTCTTCGAAACTTAGTGGTAGAGGCAACTCAGACAACACCACAACTTTGGCGTACATCTCCAAGCAAGGAGGCACACACTCCTTCACGCTGCTCGAGATCGCAAGGGACCTTCTCTTATGGTCAAGAATTCGAGGCATCTCCCTGTTGACGAGATTCATCCAGGGGGACTTGAACGTCTTGGCAGACTGTCTCAGTCGGAGGGGTCAGGTGATACCCACGGAATGGACCCTCCACAATGACGTGGGCAAGAGTCTTTGGGCTACTTGGGGTCAACCCACCATAGACCTCTTTGCCTCCTCGTTGACCAAAAGGTTACCAATCTATTGCTCTCCAGTCCTAGATGCGGAAGCAATCTACATAGACGCGTTTCTACTGGATTGGTCTTTTCTGGACTTATATGCATTCCCACCATTCAAGATAGTCAACAAGGTACTGCAGAAGTTCGCCTCTCACGAAGGGACAAGGTTGACGTTGGTTGCTACCCTCTGGCCCGCGAGAGAGTGGTGCACCGAGGTACTTCAATGGCTGGTAGACTTTCCAAGAAGTCTTCCTCTAACGGTAGATCTGTTACGTCAGCCCCACGTAAAGAATGTCCATCAAAGCCTCCCCGCTCTTCGGCTGACTTCCTTCAGACTATCGAAAGACTCTCAAGAGCTAGAGGCTTTTCGAAGGAGGCAGCCAGTGCGATTGCAAGAGCTAGGAGAGCTTCTACCATTAGAGTATACCAGTCGAAGTGGGAAGTCTTTCGAGACTGGTGCAAGTCAGCATCTGTGTCCTCGTCCAGTACCTCTGTAGCCCAAATCGCATATTTTCTTTTACATCTGAGAAAGGTTCACTCCCTTTCAGCTCCCACGATTAAGGGCTACAGGAGCATGTTGGCTTCGGTCTTTCGACATAGAGGCTTAGATCTTTCCAACAATAAAGATCTCCAAGATCTCCTTAAGTCTTTCGAGACCTCTAAGGAACGTCGTTTGGCAACTCCTGGATGGAACTTAGACGTGGTCCTAAGGTTCCTCATGTCAGACAGGTTTGAGCCATTACATTCAGCCTCCCTGAAGGATCTCACCCTCAAGACACTTTTCCTAGTGTGCTTGGCTTCGGCTAAAAGGGTCAATGAACTTCATGCCTTCAGTAAGAACATCGGCTTTTCTACAGAAAAAAGCCACTTGTTCACTTCAACTTGGTTTCCTGGCCAAAAATGAACTGCCTTCTCGTCCTTGGCCTAAATCTTTTGATATTCCTTGCTTATCAGAGATCGTAGGCAACGAACTGGAAAGAGTATTATGTCCTGTTAGAGCTCTTAAGTTCGATTTAGCTCGTACTAAGTCATTACGAGGGAAATCTGAGGCATTATGGTGCTCAGTTAAGAAACGTTCATTGCCTATGTCAAAGAATGCTTTGTCATATTTTATCAGATTTTTTTAATACGAGAAGCTCATTCTCACTTGAATGAGAAAGACCGATGTTTGCTTAAGGTTAAGACGCACGAAGTTAGAGATATAGCAACCTCCGTGGCCTTCAAGCAAAATAAATCTCTGCAAAGTATTATGGACGCGACTTTTTGGAGAAGCAAGTCAGTGTTCGCGTCATTTTACTTAAAAGATGTCCAGACTCTTTACGAGGACTGCTACACACTGGGTCCATTCGTTGCAGCGAGTGCAGTAGTGGGTGAGGGTTCTACCACTACACTTCCCTAATTCCAATATCCTTTTAATCTGTCTCTTGAAATGTTTTTGATATTGTTTTATGGGTTGTTCGGAAGGCTAAGAAGCCTTTCGCATCCTGGTTGATTTGGCGGGTGGTCAAAGTCATTTCTTGAAAGCGCCCAGATTAGGGGTTTGATGAGGTCCTGTTGTATGGGTTGCAACCCTTGATACTTCAGCTCCTGGGAGTCTTTCAGCATCCTAAGAGGATCGCTGGGCTCCGTGAGGAAGACAGACTTACAAGGCAGAGTAATCTTCTAAGTCAACTTCCTTACCAGGTACCTATATATTTTGGTTTTGTTATATTGATAACTGTCAAAATGAAAAAACTCTTAGCTTATACGCTGTAAACATAATTAACTCTGGTCTCTACCCACCTCCTTGGGTGTGAATCAGCTATTATATATTCACCGGCTAAGTTAAATATTTAAAAATGATATTTTAATTATAAAATAAATTTTTGAATATACTTACCCGGTGAATATATAAATTAAATGACCCTCCCTTCCTCCCCAATAGAGACGCAGCGGGACGAGAAGAATTGAAGGTTTTGTTTACATACAAGAGTGGTATCTGGCCGACAGTTGGCGCTGGTGGGCACACCCGCTACCTTCATAGCGATCGCTCGCGAGTTTTTTTGAGTGTATTTTCTGTCGAGCCGCAGAGTTGCAGCTATTATATATTCACCGGGTAAGTATATTCAAAAATTTATTTTATAATTAAAATATCATTTTGATACTTTAAGTTTATTGGTGTAATTTATGGACAGTACCCAATACTTTTATGGTTATCTAGTGAGTTTATAAATTGTTCATCGTATGTATATTATAAGCATATATTTTTTTTTCTTTTTTAAGAGAATTTAGCATTTGTTTATAATACAGGTATTAGTATGATCAATTTTTCATCTCATGTGGGTTTTTCAATCAATTTATCTTTTAGCCTTATTGTGTAGTTTGTCGCAATATTTGTGAGTATAGCCTTCATTTATTTAGTAGTTCTGTAGTCTCATTAATTTCTGGCAAAAGTAATTTTACTAAACCATGTAACGGAAATGAAAATTCTTTCTTGAATTATGTATAAAGTACTGTAATGCTTGTGTTTTTTTATAAGATGAAAATTCTCTTGGCAAACTGTATACTGTACTGTACATACTTTTTTATTATTATTGACTTTTTCAATACTGTATACCAGTATTTATGAGATACTCCTCACTTAACGAGAGTGTTACATTATACAACTCTCGTTAAAAGAGATTATCGTTATCAAGCACCCTCTTGACAAACATTGAGTGTATAATTTCCTAGTCACATAACGTCGGCAATATTGCTGATATTATATCTAAGTTTCAAAATATTTGATAAGAAAGATTGCACATGTGCCTATATATTTCCTTGATAAAGTGATACTGGAATTAATTACCCTTAACCCTCAATTTACTGGACTACAGTAATTAGGTGTAGCACTATTCCAAGGAAATGACCCAACCACTTGAATAATACTGTACTTTGTCTGGCAACCACACTCTACGGTAATAAAGTTTTGTATCGAAATCACTTGGTTTTAGTGAATAAAATAAACCTCATAATAATCAGAACTTTCATGTTCCCTTGAAAAAGCATAACAAACCAAAATCTTTAATGTTTCTTTGAAAAATGGAAATTAAATACAATATAAATGAAATAGAATTTATACGCTTTGTTCCCATACTAACAAACCTCACGTTATTTATGTGGACAGCCATCAGTCTAAAATTGCAAGGTGGCAACCTTGCCTAACCACTTGAATGTATAGGCGTGGGTGTACCCAGCAGCATATGTATACAGTACGTCTCCTCTCTCTCCTCGAAAGGCTGCCATTGACTTTGTAAGTTTTCCTATCTCTTTTCAGGTGTGCTTGTGCTTCTTCTGATCGCCCTCGTGCAGATCTCTCCTGGGCACTAGGGCTCTGCGTGCGGTACCTTCATGTCATCGGTGGATACCGACCCACACTCGGTGTCTTTCGTGTAGAGGTCATCGCTGCGAGCAGAGTTCGCTCTGTGTATAGTGTAGGGAGTGGCCTGCCTCCCAATGGGAGAGATGTTCCCATACTAACAAACCTTATGTTATTTATGTGGATTTTCTTTCAGTGGAGGTGGAAGGTAGCCTTTAAACTTTAATTGCGAGGTGGCAGCCCTGCCTAACTGCTTGAGCAGTTAGGCTGTGGGATACCCAGCCGCCTCTATATATACTCTCACAGCTTTTTCTTTTGGCTTGGTAGAGATCAGACGTGTCCTCTCTCTCCCTGACTAACATCGGACTTTTTGATTTTGCTTTCTCTTCTCAGGTGTGTGTTCAATCTACGATCGCCTTCACGCAAACCTTTCCAGGACGCGAGGATGCCACGTGCGGTACTTTCATGTCCTTATTGGAGACCGACCCGCTCTTTCTCTATCCTTCGTGTAGAGGGCATCGCTGCGAGCAGGGATCGCCTTGTGCATAGTATAGGGAGTGGCCTGCCTCCCAATGGGAGAAATTTGGGCGGCACAGGAAGAAGAAGGCGAAGTGCGATTTTCTCCCTCATGGGTGAGGAAAGCGCATTGTTCTTCTTCGCGCACCCCCAAATCTCTTTCTAAAGCTCCTTCTCACCCGTGCTCTTTAGCAGGACGGTCGAGTAGGAGCGCAGATCGACTAACTCTTTGGCAACCCTGGGTACTGGGGGCATTGTTGCTTTCCCTAGAGGAGGAACTTCACCTCCAGCCGCCAGGGAGCCATTCTCTCTTTCAAATCTTTTGCAGGTGTGGTTGTCCTTAGGGATTTCGGGACCCCCTTCGAAGGAGGAGCTGCTGCACCTTCTTCAGCCTGGTGCTAGGAAGGACCCTTCTCCGGAACCATCGACATCTCACTCTCTGGAATTGTACGAGATCCATATTTCGTCCTCTCCCCCGCCTCTCCAACAGCCTCCTGCTGACGACAAACCCTCTCTCCATTCTGGGATCTCATCATCCCCTAACTTTCAACCCTCTGTTTCTCCCCACAGGAACTCGCAGGTTGCAGGTGTAGATCTTCCGGGGACCAGCGCTCGTACCACCAGCAGCGCTAAAGGACGAGCATCGCCATCGCCTCACCCTTCTGAAAACTCTTCCCCTGATCGCGACGCTTGTAAGATCTAACGTAACGATAGGTCATCACAATCTGAGCGCTCTTCTTCTGTAAGGAGCTCACGCTCTAGAGGGTCGTGCTCACGAGACCGCACACTCCTCAGAGGCGTTCCTCTTCACGAGGACAAGTCTCGCAATTGTGTTCCGCAGGATCACGGGCACAATCTAGACCTAGGCCCAGATCCTCATGTTCTAGATCTCTGCGATCTAGATCATCAGAACGGTGCTCGTGCTCACAAGGATAACGCTCCCATTCACGAGGGCTGCATTCACACTCGCGTGGTGACCGTTTACGAGAATGACGTTCTCATTCGCAAGGTCGACGTTCACGTTCGCGAGATAGGCATTCACGACATTCACGCCATTATCGAATGAGAGCTGGACGCTCTCGTTCACGAGCATCTCGTTCACAATCACGAACCGCGCATTCGCAATCAAGGTCTAGACGTTCCTCATCCAGAGGTAGAGGTAGGCGCACACGCAGTCCATCAGCGCGTAGCCCCTCTACCAAACTTCCTTCCAAACGACCTTGGACTGGATCTGATGGTGAGAATGACCACTCCTCAGACAGGCATCCAGCTAAACCCCTAGTGCCTTTCACCCCCTGGGGAGTCTTAGCAAAGCGCTCGCCTACACGATGCTTGGAAATGCGTCCTGCTGTGACACGATCTCCAACAAGAGATGTTCCTGCTCAGAGGCTTCCTTTAGCGACTTCGTCAGACATAGGTGCTTCTCTGAGGCACAGGAAGGCGTTATACCTCTTCCTGTGTGGCCTCTAGTGTTCCTGTTGCGAGCACTTCTGCTCGTGAATCGTGTCTGTTGACACGTGAAACTCGCGATTTTGCGCGCAAATTTTGTTATTTCGTGAGCAAATTGACAGTTTCCAATGTGTCGGAGCTGCGAGCAAGTGCTGTATTAACACCTTTGCCTTGACCCTCAGCTTCTTCCACCTCCAGCAGAAAACCGACACCCTTTCGACAGGGTTTCAAAGAGCCTCCCAGTAGGTTCCCTAACGTACCTATAGTCCAGACCTTCCTTCGCGTCGGAAGGAATATGTTCCTCTACCTCCTCTAGGGTTCCCCCCAAAGGAGACTCTCCTAGGGAAGTCAAGGGCTTACCAAGAGGATCAGAACTTCCTCCATAGGTGAGTACATTCATCACCACGCTGCTGAAGTCTCTGAACTTGGCTCCTTCACTGCCACAACCTCCGACTGTTCCAGTCAAGGAAACTCCTAGGATCCCCTTGGAACCCTCGTCGAGTTCGTCCGTTGGGAGTCAAGACCCTAGAAGGAGATCGACAGCAGACAAGGTACATAAATCACCTCCACCCCAATCGTTTGCTGAAGGTCCTTAAGCCTCTGACTCTTATATGGCCAACTTACCCTTTACTCCAGTGAAGGTAAAGGAGGTAATAACTAAGAGACAGAAAAGGAGGATGAGAGGCATAACACCACCTCACGCCGACATCATCCACCCTAGGAGTAGTAGGGACTTAGGCTCGCCCAGGGAGATAACGATCTATCCCTTCAACCCTCAAGACCTTGAGGTAGTGCCTCCTCCAGAGGGGGAGCCTTCACCTCCTACTACCAATGCTTCGTCAAGTGCCTTGGAAACCTCGCAGGTTCCCCCTCCTAAGACTGCAGAGGAACGTTCTGTTCGTAGGGAATTGAAGGACACTATGACGAAACCCAAGAACGCTGCAGCAAGGGAAGCTCGAACGGCTGAGGCACTGGGACAGTCCCCTGTGGCAGGTCCATCCAGTGATACAGTTAACGACCCTGATCTACCCCAGACTCTGGATGTGAGTCTGGAGGTGGACGACCCCTTAGATTCCAATGACGAGAATCTTCCAAAAGCAGCCAGTCCAAACTATCACCCTGAACAAGAGACGTGAGTCAGAGCACACCTTTTGGCAGGTACTTGTTTGCATGAGGGCCATCAACAGGCTGTTTACTCCGGGCTCCACCATCCAGGAAGGGAAGGATATGGTTCTCGACAAAATATTTAAGACCCAGAAGATTTCCAGGTCCAGTGCAGCTTTGCCCTGGTCTAAGGGTTTGACAGCCTCCAAAAGGAATGCTATCGCTCAGATAGCTGGAGCTTCTAGTT
The DNA here is from genome assembly GCF_036898095.1 of Palaemon carinicauda. Classification (NCBI taxonomy): domain Eukaryota; kingdom Metazoa; phylum Arthropoda; class Malacostraca; order Decapoda; family Palaemonidae; genus Palaemon; species Palaemon carinicauda. The sequence continues at coordinate 228,571,392 of NC_090725.1, read as the reverse complement.
CCCTGAGGGGAGGGTTCCTCCTCTCGGTCCCTTCCACTTTTACAAAGGAAGTATTACGAGATCGAAGGGGAACCTCACTCCACCATGTCCCTCGACCCTTCGGTAGAGTCTAACAAAGGGCATCCCGACTCAAAGCCTCTTCTCTCTGAGGGCCTCCCTCTCGGCAGTTGAGCTCCTGAACATAGAGAGAGGCGCGAAGTACGCCATGCAGGTTGCTCGATCTATGTCTAGGATCCTTGGGCTTCATGGTCCGCTCCCACGATTTTTCAAAGGAGTCGGCCAGGAAGACTTTGGAGTCTCCTGTTGTCAGGTACCCGAATTCTTGAGTTTTTATCGCACCACATCATCAGCCTGTGGGCGAATGCCACTCTCAAGAGAAGTGATACCGTCATTGGGAAATTCCACAAGCAGGTGCCGAAGGTGGAAGTCTCCCGGTTGAGGAATTCCACCCATGAGGGTTCTTCTCTCCTCGTTCCAGAAGAGATAGAAAGGGCTGCTGAGCGATGGAGGAAATCGTCAAACGATTCTCTCCTCCATAGGGCCTTGACATCGAGGTCTTATAGTAGACCTTCCCAGTCTTTCCAAACTTAGCAAGCACCTTCCTCTTCTCACCCATCAACTTCTAGGTCCTCTGGACCTTCAAAGGTGTCTAAGCGGCCCCTTCCATTCAAAGGCCAGAAAGGGACCAAGTCCTTCAAAGGAAAGAAGGGAGGAAAGGGAGGTGACCTCTGTAGGATGGAGTTTAGAGTGATACCATTTTTAGGGTAATCAAGCCAAATTATACCTTGTTCAAATATGGATATAACTTAATTTTATTTCCTCATGCTGGCCTTTTAACTATATCTTCACTATCAACAAAATGATAGGATTACACATTTTATATTACTTTAAGGGCTGCTTTTCTGGTCCCATACGGCAGGGGAACCCTACTTTAGGACCTTCACAGTCATTTTATCGTGTATATCCCAAGGCCTTCGGATTTTACATCGCATATTGCTTGTTTATCATCAAAGCCACACTATATAAGCACTTAGAGAACAAGAAAATCTTAGTTTCCTTTCGAAAGCCTTAATAATATCTTCAGTCTTTCGAATGTCTAGTGGGAGCTTATTGTATTGTAGAGCCTACAGTAGACATATCTAGGTTCCTATAATTTGAAATAATCTGTAACTATACAGTAAGTATACATGGGTAAGAGTGGCAAATGGAAGAGTGGTAGAAAGGGCATTAATGGATTATATGTTGATAACTTAAAGAATGTTTGGAAGATTGAAAGACGTGCACGTGTTTAGTGGTATGGCTAACGGTATGTCTGATCCTTTTTTGGTGGAAGGAAAATTAGTTGTAGCAAAAAAGTGGGGGAATAGAGAAGGTGGATGTAAAAGGTTGCTAGTGAGGGTTGAAGAGCTAATAAAACCGGGGGTAAGAAGTGAATATCAAGATACGTTGAAAATGACATATTACGGAGTGAAAGTAAGAGAAACTGGTAATTAAGAGGAGGAGTGGAAGTTAGTTAAAGAAAATTTTGTTGGGATTGCAAGTGATGTATGTGGCAAGAAGTTTGTTGGAGGCTGCCTAAGGAAGGGCAGTGAATAGTGGAATGAAGGAGTGAAGGTAAAAGTGGAAGAGAAAAAGAGGGCTTTTGAAGAATGGCTGCAGAGTAATAGTGTAGAGAAGTATGAAAGATTTAGAGAGAAAAATGTGGAAGTAAAGTGCAAGGTAAGTGAGGCAAAGAGGGCAGCTGACCTGAGGTGGGGTCAGAGATTGGGTCATTCATATGAAGAGAATAAGTTTTGGAATGAAGTGAAGAGAGTAAGGAAGGCTGGTTCAAGAATTGAAGAGAGAGTGAAAGATGGAATTGGAAGGTTGTTAAAAGGAGAGGAGGCAAAGAAAAGGTGGGTGGAATATTTTGAAAGTTTACTGAATGTTGAGGATAATAGGGAGGCAGATATAATTGCTGTTCCAGGTGTTGAGGTGCCGGTGACGGGAGATGAGAATGAGAGAGAGATTACAAGAGAGGAAATGAGGAGAGCACTAGATGAAACGAGAGTAGGAAAAGCATCTGGTATGGATGGTGTGAGAGCTGAGATGTTGAAGGAAGGGGGGTGTGACTGTACTTGAATGGCTGGTGAGATTGTTTAATAAGTTTTGTGTTGTCAATGGTACCAGTAGATTGGGTTTGTGCATATATTGTACCACTATATAAGGGTAAGAGAGATGTGCATGAGTGTTGTAATTCAAGGGGTATTTGTACAGAGTGGTTTTAGAAGAGGTAGGGGTTGTATGAATTAGATTTTTACAGAGGCAGATATGCCAAAAATATTTAGCAAAAGGTAAGGAGGTTTATGTTGCATTTATGGATCTGGAGAAAGCGTAGATAGAGTTGATAGGGAAGCAGTGTGGAATGTGATGAGGTTATATGGAGCTGGTGAAAGGTTGTTGCAAGCAGTGAAAAGTTTCTACAAAGGTAGTAAAGCATGTGTTAGGATAGGAAATGAAGTGAGCGATTGGTTTCTGGTGAGAGTGGGGCTGAGACAGGTATGTGTGATGTCGCCGTGGTTATTTAACTTGTATGTTGATGGAGTGATGAGAGAGGTGAATGCTCAAGTGCTTGGACGGGGATTGAAACTGGTAGACGAGAATGACCATGAATGGGAGGTAAATCTTGTTTGCGGATGATACTGTATTGGTTGGAGACGCAGAAGAGAAGCTTGGCCGATTAGTAACAGAATTTGGAAGGGTATGTGAGAGAAGGAAGTTGAGAGTTAATGTGGGTAAGTGGGTAAGAGTAAGATTATGAGATCTATGAGAAGGGAAGGTGGTGCGAGGTTGAATGTCACATTGAACGGAGAGTTACTTGAGGAGGTGGATCAGTTTAAGTACTTGGAGTCTGTTGTTGCAGCAAATGGTTGAGTAGAAGCAGATGTACATCAGAGAGTGAATGAAGGATGCAAAGTGTTGGGTGCCATTAAGGGAGTAGTAAAAAATAGAGGGTTGGGCATGAATGTAAAGAGAGTTTTGTATGAGAAAGTGATTGTACCAACTGTGATGTATGGATCGGAGTTGTGGGGAATGAAAGTGACGGGGAGACAAATTGAATGTGTTTTTGAGATGAAGTGTCTAAGGGGTATGGCTGGTGTATCCCTAGTAGATAGGGTTAGGAACGAAGCAGTGAGGGTGAGAATGGGTGTAAGAAATGAGTTAGCAGCTAGAGTGGATATGAATGTGTTGAGGTGGTTTGGCCATGTTGAGAGAATGGAAAATGTCTGTCGGCTAAAGAAGGTGATGAATGCAAGAGATGATGGGAGAAGTACAAGAGGAAGGCCAAGGTTTGTGTGGATGGATGGAGTGAAGAAAGCTCTGCGTGATAGGAGGATAGATGTGAGAGAGGCAAGAGAGCGTGCTAGAAATAGGAATGAATGGCGAGCGATTGTGAGACAGTTCCGGTGGGCCCTGCTGCTTCCTCCAGTGCCTTGGATGACCGCGGAGGTAGCAGCAGTAAGGGATTCAGCATTATGAAGCTTCATCTGTGGTGGATAACGGGGGAGGGTTGGCTATGGCACCCTAGCAGTACCAGCCGAACTCGGTTGAGTCCCTTGTCAGTCTGGGAGGAACGTAGAGAGGAGAGGTCCCCTTTTTTGTTTCATTTGTTTGATGTCGGCTACCCCCCAAAATTGGGGGAAGTGCCTTGGTATATGTATGTATGTATTATGTGTTAGTAGCAGTAATTTCCAGCGGTGGGCCCCCATTAGTTTTAAGTCCACTCTTTCTGATTCCATGAACTTTTTATTATGGACAGGTCACTAATTCACTAATCTACACATTTTCTGACTATGACAGTCCACTAACTACAAAAAAAAAATATATATATATATATATATATATATATATATATATATATATATATATATATATATATATACATATATATATATATATATATATATATATATATATATATATATATTTACACCCTTGAAAAATGAATCTTTTTTTTTTTTACTTTGTATACAGTGAGCCCTCGCTACTTCGCGGTTCGACTATCGCGGATTCACGACTTCGCTGATTTATTTCATAACGCATGTATATACATATATTGTGGATTTTCCGGAAATTTCGAAAATAGCTGCGATATATGACGACTCCAAATATTTCGTTAATTCCATTAATAATTAGTAATATCTGCTCTTACTGATGGTTCATTGCATTACATATGACATATAATTCAGTACAGAAAGAAATAAAACGCGAAAAGAGAATGTGATCATACGATAATTCAGTATCCGTAGTAAAATTAAATCGAACATGAAACGCAAATCAGATGCAGTCTGACTTTGTCATATTTGAATGGTGTAAGGATGCTGATGGCTACTACTACAAATGTAATGGATGTGCATCTTTTCCATGAATCTTTTGTATGTATATGTATGTAGTACTGCATCCAATAACATTCTTTGTTGGAAAAATCACATCTCGAATAAGCGTACATATCCTACAACAAAACAAGCGTAAAATAGCGTACGTAAAGCATACTGTATATAGTACCTTGTATTTGAATTTGTAACTACTACGTAGCATGTAAGACGGACTGTGATTAGTTCCAGTGCTGATAGATGACGAATCAGCTCCCAAGTTTTGTAATCTAGCCTGTGATTGGTGTTTTGACCGCTTCTCCGATCCGCAGCATCTTCTCGCGGCCACTTTGTTTGCCGCTCTCTCGCCGGGTAGATGCTGCTACGTTACTGTGTAACTTTAATCTGTGCTGTGCGTGACTGTTTGAAGTTGAACTTTTTGTTGAACTTTCTGTTTAACCACCACAATGGCTCCCAAGCGTTCTGCTTCTACTAAGGCTGGTAGTGAGCCTAAACGCCACCGAAAAATGATGACGATTGCTGAGAAGGTGAAACTTCTCGATATGTTGAAAGATGACAGAAGTTACGCGGCTGCAGCCCGCCATTTTGGAGTGAACGAATCCACCGTTCGCTACATTAAGAAGGACGAGGCGAACATTAGAAAGACGGTTGCAGCAGTAAGGGATTCAGTGATCATACGATAATTCAGTATCCGTAGTAAAATTAAATCGAACATGAAACGCAAATCAGATGCAGTCTGACTTTGTCATATTTGAATGGTGTAAGGATGCTGATGGCTACTACTACAAATGTAATGGATGTGCATCTTTTCCATGAATCTTTTGTATGTATACGTACGTAGTACTGCATCCAATAATATTCTTTGTTGGAAAAATCACATCTCGAATAAGCGTACATATCCTACAACAAAACAAGCGTAAAATAGCGTACGTAAAGCATACTGTATATAGTACCTTGTATTTGAATTTGTAACTACTACGTAGCATGTAAGACGGACTGTGATTAGTTCCAGTGCTGATAGATGACGAATCAGCTCCCAAGTTTTGTAATCTAGCCTGTGATTGGTGTTTTGACCGCTTCTCCGATCCGCAGCATCTTCTCGCGGCCACTTTGTTTGTCGCTCTCTCGCCGGGTAGATGCTGCTACGTTACTGTGTAACTTTAATCTGTGCTGTGCGTGACTGTTTGAAGTTGAACTTTTTGTTGAACTTTCTGTTTAACCCCTACAATGGCTCCCAAGCGTTCTGCTTCTACTAAGGCTGGTAGTGAGCCTAAACGCCACCGAAAAATGATGACGATTGCTGAGAAGGTGAAACTTCTCGATATGTTGAAAGATGGCAGAAGTTACGCAGCCGCAGCCCGCCATTTTGTAGTGAACGAATCCACCGTTCGCTACATTAAGAAGGACGAGGCAAACATTAGAAAGACGGTTGCCATCACCTTTAGCAGGTCAGCGAAGCGAGTTGTTACCGCTCGTAATAAAACGATCGTCTGTATGGAAGGGGCTTTAGCAGTCTGGATTGCCGACTGCCGGAAGAAGAACATAGCCTTGGATACGAACATCATCCATACCAAGGCTTTGGGTTTGTATGAGAATTTTGCGGCAAAGGAGCCTCAAGACGACGATGGTGACCATGCTAAGAAGACGAAGATGATGTACTAGATGAACCTCAAGCAGGGACATCCACTGCAATACATTATACTCAAGAGAGTCAATCATCCCTTTCAGTGTAAAATGATCAAATCTAGGGTAAAGTTGGCTTAGCTTTAGGGTAATTAGAACAGCTCATGAAAGCCCTGTCCAGACCATGCTGCAGAAGGGCACTCTACAAGAGGTTGTAGACGGGTCTCCAAGATTCTACAGTCAAATTTTTCCGGTGAAAAAGGCGACTGGAGGCTGGAGACCAGTCATCGATATCTCCCCTCTGAACAAGTTTGTGCAACAGACTCAGTTCAGAATGGAGATGGCAGACACGGTCATCCGAACAATTCGTCTAAGGGACTTCATGTGCACACTGGATCTGAAGAACACATACTTCCAGATCCTAATCCAGCCATCTTCAAGGAAGTATCTAAGACATGCACGAAGAAAAGGCATACCAGTTCAAGGCTCTATGCTTTGGTCTTGCAACAGTTCCTCAGGTATTCACCAGAGTGTCATCTTGGGCTCACAGGAACGGCATGCGTCTTCTCAGATATCTGGATGACTGGCTGATCCTAGCAGACTTGGAGACGACACTTTGTTGTTACCGGTACATGCTTCTTGAGATTTGTCAGGACCTGGGGGTCCTGATTAATCACGAGAAGTCATGACTGCAACCTTCGAAAAGACTGGTATACCTCGGTATGATCATAAACACCGTCCAAAAGAAAGTCTTCCCATCAGACGAAAGAGTACACAATCTGAAGGAAGTAGCCGCACTCTTCTTCAGAAAAGAAGTTCTTCCGGCATCTCGTTGGTTGAGTCTGTTATGCCATCTGGCCTCTCTCATCTGTCTTGTTCCAAACAGCCGCCTTAGGATAAGATCCCTGCAGAGGTAGCTGAAGTTTGTGTGGCACCAACACTTCGATCCACCGGACACACGAGTTCCCATAACTCAGGATCAGGTGAATGGTAAACGAAAACCTTCGACGGTGCCAGAATCTTCTCATTCCCCTCCGGATGTGATGCTCTTCACAGATGCTTCAAAAGAAGGGTGGGGAACTCACCTGCTACACTATGTGATCTTCGATCTTCGGCCTTTGGTCAGAGTCAGAAAGGTACCAGCACATAAATCTTCTAGAGATGAGAGCAGCATACCTAGCTCTTCATCAGTTCTAACAGCTGCTGGCAGGTCACTCTGTGGTGTTAATGAGTGACAACACCACAGTAGTGGCTTATATAAACAAACAGGGCGGTACCTTTTCGCAGCCTCTATGCCATCTTGCGTTAAAGATCCTCAGATGGTCAGAAGAACATTCGGTGTCTGTCAGCTCGATTCATTCCAGGCAAGAGGAATGTGCTCGCAGACAATCTGAGCAGAGCGACTCAAATAGTAGGCTTCGAATGGTCTTTGAATCATCAGATAGCCAACAAAGTCCTGACATTGTGGGGTTCCCTGACTGTAGACCTGTTCGCAACATCTCTGAACAGCAAGCTTTACTCATACAAAGTTATGAGATCACTTGCCCCCAGTCAGAGATTAGGCCTCCACCTTGGAACGTGGTTCATGTCTTGAGATCCATAAAAGGACCTCTCTACGAACTATTACGCCATGCAACTGACCAAAACCTCTCTTTGAAGATGAAGTTCCTGCTCGCTTTAACCTCGGCAAAGATAGTCAGTGAACTACATGGCCTCTCATATGACATATGGGGGGAAGTGACACTCAGCTTCGTCCCTGAGTTTATTGCTAAGACTCAAAATCTGGGAGTGCTGGACCATAGATTCGGGCTCTTTCAGATTGTGAGCCTTTGTTCTGTAACCAGTGACCAGATCGTTTGATACTATGCCCAGTGAGAGTTTGAGATACTATCTTAAATGCGCTGCAGCAACACGACCTCGACTAACACCTCTGTTTGTTAGTTCAGGGAGAGTAAAGAGGAGGATCACCAAGAACGCAGTTTCCTCCTGGATCCACCAAGTAATTGAAGAAGCCTTGGCTCCCGATCCTCTTCTGGCTCGTTGACCTAGAGCCCATGATGCCAGGGGAAACAGCACTTCCCTGACATTCAAACACAACTTCTCCGTTGCAAGTACGTCAAGCGGGCGTGTGGAAGAGACAGACCACCTTCACAGCCCATTATTTAAAAGACATGACCCACAGGAGACTCAATATGTTTGCTATTGGTCCTGTGGTGGCTGCTCAACAAGTGGTTAAAGATTCCTCAGGCTCCTTGATTGACTAGTAGAAGTTGGTTGAGGGCATTGTTTACCCGGGTTAAGACTGAGATGAATGAGAGAATGTCTGTCTTTCCTTTCTTCATCTTCCCCTCCCTTGGGGTACAGCACCATGGGTCCCTCTGCAAAGTGGCTTCAACCCCTGCAAGTAATTATCACTTTCCTAGTGTAGCATAGTATAAGTTATAGATTGATATACTGTCCATGTCCTCATTGCTTTCTGCAAGGGAAGCAATGGGATACATCTAGTTTTCTTATATAAACTCAGAAGGTGTTCATACAAGACAACCTCTATTACACTGCATTGCACAGGCAGCTATTATACTCACTTTGTATATTTTAGCGAGGTATCAAAGTTTTCCCTAGACCACAGTCATATACTGTACTAGGTAAAACCGGGTCAATGTCCATGCCAGAACTATGACTTACACATAAATAATGGAAGGTTTGTTAGTATGGGAACAAATGACAAGTTCGAAGATAATTTGTAATTTTCCCTAACTAATACAAACCCTAAAGTTATTTATATAAATTGCCCCGCAATCACCTGTCCCCTAGAAGTCCTGCCTGCAATCAAAAGTGACGTCTCCCACTGTTGTGAGAGTATATATAGAGGCGGCTGGGTAACCCCCAGCCACCCCCAGCCTACCCACTCAAGCGGTTAGGCAGGATTGCCACCTCGCAATTAAAGTCTAATGATTACCTTCCAGCTCTGTTGAAAGGTAATCCACATAAATAACTCCAGGTTTATGCTAGTTATGAAAAAATACAAATTATATCCGAATTTGTTATATTTGGATGGCGCAGAAAGAAGGCTAATTGTGATCTTTCTCCCTCAGGGGTTTAGAAAGCGTGTTCTTCTTCTCCCACTCCAAAATCTCTTTCGGAGGGTCGATTGAGCAGGAGCGATGACTGTATAACTACTTGGCAACCCCGGGGTACTAGAGGGGGTAGTTGCTCCCCCTAGAGGAGCAACTTCACCTCCAGCCACCAGGGAGCCTTTTTCCCTTGTAGATATGTTGCAGACGGGGCATCCTTATGGGTTTCTGCACCCGCTTCAAAGGAGGAGCTTCTTCGACTCCTTCATCGTGGTGCCAGGAAGGATCCTTCTCCAGAGCATTCAACATTCTATGCTCTGGAGGTTTCCAAAGTACATCTGTTGCGTTCTCCTGGACCTTCCACGCGTGGAGGAAGCGATCGCTCACATTTGCCCCTCAAACAGCCTCTTGCTGATGACAATCCTGATCACCATCCTGGGACACCGTCGTCCGTTAACCCTCAGCCTTCTGTCTCTCCCCAAAGGAATACTTCGTCTGCAGGAGATGATCTTCAGGAGACCAGTGCTTTTTCCACCAGCGGCGCACAAGAATGAGTTTCCCCAGCTTCTCGTCCTTCGGGACATTTTTCTACTGATCTTCGTTCACGACTATCTGAAGATCATTCAGATAGTATGTCATCCTGATCTCAACGCTCTTCATCCAGAGAGCTTTCTTGCTCTAGAGCTTCACGTTCGTGTTCTAGATCACATCGATCTAGATCACTAGGACGACACATTTGCAAGGACAAAGGTCCCGTTCACGAGGGCAACATTCACGCTCGCGAGGATGACGTTCACGATCACAAGGCCAACATAAGCTAGGCACTTGAGACATTCACGCCCTTCATGAACGAGGTCTAGACGCAATCAATTACGAATAGTACATTTATGTTCGCGAACTTAGCGCTCAAGATCAAGATCTAGACGTTTCTCATTAAGAGGAAGTGGTAAGCGTACGCACAGTCCATCAGCACATCGCTCCTCAGCCCGTCCCTCTCCTAAACGACTTTGGACCAAACCTGATCCTGAGACAGAACATTGTGCAAATTGGTGTCCAGTTACGCTACCTCTAGTGCCTTTTGCTGCCTGGGGTGCTTTAGCACAGCGTTCGCTCACGCAACGCTTGCCAACGCATTCCTCCATTACCCATTCCCCAACGCTTAGAGTTGCCCCTACTGAGAAGCCCTCCATGCCGACTACGTCTGATGTAGACAATCAATCCTCTGAAGCAACCAGAAGGCTCAAGGCTTCCTCCGTCCAAACTTCTATTTGTGAATCCCGCCTATTGTCTCGCGAAACTGGCAATTTTGTGCATGAATCTTGGGATATCGAGCGCAAATCTGTGATTTCCATGAGCGATTCACGAGTAGCGGTCTCGGAACTGCGAGCAAGTGTGCTACCAATGCCTTCGCTTCCGCCTCCGGCTTCTACTACTTTGAGTGGCAGGCATATACCCTTCCCAGAACGGTTTAAGGAGCCTTCTAATGACTATGCCAACTTACCTATTAGTCCAAACCGTCCCCTTCGCTTGACGAAGGAGCACCTCCTGTTGCCTAGGAGACTCTCCTACATCTACACAAGCTCCCTCTAGGCTTCTCCTAGAAGATGCTCTCCTCCCCCTGGATTCTCTGGCAAAACCCAGGACTTATCAAAGGGTGCTGAGCTCCCTGCATGGGTTAGTCCATTTCTAACTATCCTGCAGAAGTCCTTGGATTTGGCTCCTCCACTGCCACAGCCTTCGACTGTTCCAGTCAAGGCCACTCCTCAGATTCCCTTGAAGTCTGACTCAAGTTCGTCTCATAGGAGTTTAGACCCTAGAAATATACATGTGTCGAACAGGGCACAAAGATCTTCTCCAGGACTTATCAAAGGGTGCTGAGCTCCCTGCATGGGTTAGTCCATTTCTAACTACCCTGCAGAAGTCCTTGGATTTGGCTCCTCCACTGCCACAGCCTTCGACTGTTCCAGTCAAGGCCACTCCTCAGATTCCCTTGAAGTCTGACTCAAGTTCGTCTCATAGGAGTTTAGACCCTAGAAATATACATGTGTCGAACAGGGCACAAAGATCTTCTCCATCTCGATCTAGTGTCCAGGTGCCTCCAGCTTCTGATCCTTATCTGGATAACATTCCCTTTACTCCAGTGAAAACGAAGGAAACCATGACGAAGTGAGAGGAGAGGATAAGAGACGTAACTCCACAACACGCCAATCTCATCCATCCTAGGACAAGTAGAGATATTGGCTCTCCCAGTGATATCTATTCTACCCTTCAACCCACAAGAAATTGAGGTAGTGCCTCCAGACCAGCGTCCAGTTTCCTTACCTCCAACAGTGAAAGTGCCTATGGCTCCTGCAGCTAAAGTTTTGGTTACTGGTGTTCCTAAACTCTCGCAAGTTCCTCTTTCCAACATCTTGGAGGAACAGTTCCCTTCGCAAAGGGAATCCAAAGACACCAAAACCAAACGCAAGAACGCCAAGGCAAGGGAAGCCCGTTTGGCAGAGGCAGAAGGGAAGTCCCCTGTTGCAGGTCCTTCAAACGTTGCAGTTGACGACCCTGGCCTACCTAAAGCTCAGGATGTGAGCCTGGAGGTAGATGAGCCATTGGACACAAATGACAAAAATCTTCCAAGGGGCAGTTTTTCCAAACTTTCACTCGGAACAAGAGAGATGAGAGTCGGAACATACCTTTTGGTAGGTCCTCTCCTGCATGAGGGCCGACAATAGGCTGTCAACTTCTGGTTTTATCACCCAGGAGGGTAAGGATATGGTTCTCGATGAGATCTTTGAGACCCAGAATCCTTTTAAATCCAGTGCAGCCTTGCCCTGGTCTAAAGGCATAACAGATGCCAAAAGGAAGGCTATCACCCAGATAGCCAGAACTTCGTACCTTGAGGGCAGGTTCCTCCTCATGGTTTTTACTGCTTCCTTTCGTTCTACAAAGTAAGTACTATGAGATCGAGGTGGAACCACATTCCACCATGTCTCTTAACCCTTCGGTGGAATCTCTGACGAAGGGTCTTCCGACTCAAACCCTCTCTGCTTTGAGAGCCTCCCTCTCGGCAGTTGAGCTCCTCAACATTGAGAGAGGCGCAAAGTACACCATGCAGGCTGCTTCATGGCTCGACCTTTGTTTGGGGTCCTTGGACTTCACTGTGCACTCCTACGATCTTTTGAATGAGTTGGAAAGGAAATCTTTGAAGTCTTTTGTCGGATACCCAAACTCTTGAGTTTTTGTTGCACCACATTGTCAACTTGTGGGCGAATGCTATTTTCAAGAGAGGGATATCGTCATTGAGAAATTCCACAAACAAGTGCCGAAGGTGGAAGTCTCACGTTTGAGGAATTTCACCCTTGAGGGTTCTTCCCTCTTCGTTGCTGAGGAGATCTAGAGGACTGCTGAACGTTGGATGAAATCATCGGATGATTCTCTCCTCCATAGTGCCATGACATCAAGGCCCTATGGAAGACCATCCCAGTCTTCACGTGGTCAACAGGCTACCTCTAACCCCTCAACTTCTAGGTCCTCAGGAGATACCATGGTGTCAAAGCGTCCCTTCCAGTCGAAAGGCCAGAAAGGGAACAAGTGCTTCAAAGGAAAGAAGGGAGCAAAAGGGAATGGCCGAGGCAGTCAATCCCACTAAGAATGGCAATCCTCACCAACTACCACCTGTGGGAGGATGCCTGCAGCGCCTCTGGTAAAGGTGGCAGCATAACGGGGTAGACCGCTAGACGATCGAAGTGGTCTCCATAGGGTATCGCATCCTGTTCATTCTATCTCTCCCTCCTCTCACTCAGGATCCAGTACAATCAAGCTTCTATGTGAAGCAATCCGCAAAGCACCTGGCCCTCCGGGCCGAAGTCCAGACCATGCTGCAGAAGGGAGCTCTCCGAGAGGTCATGGTCGTGTTTCCAGGCTTTTACAGTCGAATTTTTCTTGTGAAAAATGTGTCTGGAGGCTGGAGACCAGTCACCAATCTCTCTCCCCTGAACAAGTTTGTCCAACAGACTCTGTTCAGGATGGAGATGGCAGACATGGTCATCCAGGGAGTTTAACCAAGGGACTTCATGTGCACACTGGATGTCACGGACACATGCTTCCAGATCCCAATCCATCTGTCTTCAAGGAAGTATCTCCGATTCATACACAAGGACAAGAAATACCAGTTCAAAGTTCTCTGCTTTTGTCTCTCGACAACACCTCAGGTCTTCACCAGGGTGTTCGCCCTAGTGTCATCTTGGGCTCACAAGAATGGTATTCGTTTCTTCAAATATCTATATAAATGGCCGATTCTGGTAGACTCGGAGACAATTCTTCTTTGTCACCGAGACATGCTTCTGGAGTTTTGTCAGTATCTGGGGTCTTGATAAATCTCGAAAAGTCATCACTGCTTCCTTCACAGAGACTGGTATACCATCCAACAGAAAGTCTTCCCATCAGATCAAAGAGTACATAGGCTGAGAGAAGTGGCATCACCCTTCCTCAGACGGGAAGATCTACCGGCCCATCGTTGGTTGAATTTGTTAAGTCACCTAACCTCTCTCCTCTGTCTACTTCCAAACGGCTGCCTCAGGATAAGATCCTGCAGTGGTAGCTAAAGTCTGTGTGAAACCAACACTCAGATCCGCCGGACACTCGAGTTCCAATTATTCAGGAAAAAGTGACAAACCTGATTTGGTGGGTGGCATACAAAAACCTTTGCAAAGTTCAAGATCTTCTCATTCCCTCCTCCAGACTTGATGCTCTGTACAAATGCATGAAAAGAAAGATGGGGGGCCCACTTGCTGCATCACACAATATCCGGCCTTTGGTCAGAATCAGAAAGGTACCAACACATAAATCTCCTAGAGATGAGAACAGTATACGTAGCTCTTCATCAGTTCCAACAGTTGCTGGCAGGCCACTCTCTGGTGTTGATGAGCTACAACACCACAGTGGTGGCTTACATAAACAAACAGGGAGGTACCTTTTTGCAGCCTCTGTGCCATCTTATATTAGAGATTCTCAGATTGTCAGAAGATCATTCGGTGTCCCTATCAGCTGGCTTCAGTCCAGGCAAAAGGAATGTGCTCATGAACAATCTGAGCAGAGTAATTCACATAGTAGGCTCCAAATGGTCTTTGATTCCTCTGATAGCCAACAAAGTCCTGACTTTGTGGGTTTCCTTGACTGTAGACCTGTTCACAACATCTCTGAACAGCAAGTTTCTGCTGTACTGTTCTATAGTACCGGACCTTCAGGCTCTATGGCAGGTTGCATTTCAACAACGGTGGGGCAACATTAATGTGTATGCCTTTCCCCCGTTCGGTCTGATGAGAAGATTGCTCAACAAGACTAGAGCATCCAAAATTCTAATGATGACCCTTGTAGCTCCGTTATGGCATCACGCAGATTGGTTACCGGACCTCCTGCAACTTTTAGTAGATCTTCCGAGAGAACTCCATGACCAGATCTACTCAAACAACCACATGCAAACATCTTCCACAAAACCGTGTAGTCACTTTGACTTCACGCCTAGAGGCTAACCAGCGTCTCCTCTATCAAAAGGGCTTTTCATTACAGGATGCTGAGAGAATGTCCAAATACTTACGTAAGTCGCCAGCCTCTGTGAACCAGGCAAAATGGACAATCTTTTGTGGTTGGTGTCGTGGAAGGAATATCCCTCCCCTTGATGCATCTATTCCAGTAATAGCAGAGTTTCTTGTATACCTTCGAGAGGAAAAGCTCTTTTCAATCCTGGTAGTGAAAGGCTATCGCTCAGACTTGAACCTCACCTTTAAGCTGAAAGGATTAGATATTTCCTCTTCGTTGGAGTTTTCTTTACTCATACGGAGTTATGAGATCACTTGCCCTTAGTCAGAGATCAGGCCTCCTCCTTGGAACGTGGTTCATATTTTGAGGTCCTTGAAAGGACCTCCCTATGAACCAGTACGCCCTGCAGCTGACCGAAACCTCACTTTGAAGACGGCATTCCTGCTCGCTTTAGCCTCAGCAAAGACAATCAATGAACTTCATGGCCTCTCTTATGACATAGCCCATTCAAGGGGATGGGGGAAGTGACACTCGGCTTCGTCCCTGAGTTCACTGCTAAGACTCAAAATCCGGGGGTACTGAACCCTAGATTCGGGCCCTTTCAGATTATGAGTATGTTCTGTTACCAGTGACCCAGATCAATTATTACTGTGCCTAGTGAGGAGTTTGAGATACTCTCTTAAATGCACTGCGGCAACACGGCCCTGACTAACATCTCTTTTCGTTAGCTACGGAAGGGTTAAGAGGAGAATCACTAAGGCTTTAGTCCCTGATCATCCTCCAGCTTGACGCCATAGAGCCCATGATGTCAGGGGCATCAGTACGGCCTGAGCATTCAAACGCAACTTTTCCGTGGTGTAGGTATTACAAGCGTGCATGTGAAAACGTCAAACTATGTTCACAGCACACTACTTAAAAGACGTGACCCACAGGAGACTTGATACGTTTACAATCGGTCCTGTGGTGGCTGCTCAACAAGTGGTTTAAGAGTACCTCGGGCTCCTTGTTGGACAAGTAGCAGATAGTTGAGGGCATTGGTTACCCGGGTTATGACTGGGATGAATGAGAGTATATCTGGCATTTTCCTTTCTTCATCTTCCCCTCCCTTGGGGTCCCTCTGCAAGCTGACTTCAACCTCTGCAGGTAATTATCACTTCCCTTGTGTAGCCTAGTATAGTCATAAATTAATATACTATCCACGTCCCTATTAATTCCCGAGAGGTAAGCAATGGGAAACGTCTTTGTTAATTCCTATATGAATTTGGAATATGTTCATACAAGACGTACATATATCTCATGACAATGAATTGCTCAGGCCACTATCATAATCACTTTGTATGTTTAGTGAGGTGTCAGGGTTTTCTCTAGACCACAGTCATAAACTGTACTAGGTAAACCCGGGTCAATGTCCATGCCAGAATTAGGACCTCCACCCTCGTAAGAGTGAGTCATCCACATAAATAACGTAAGGTTTGTTAGTATGGGAAAAAATGACAAATTCGGAGACAATTTGCATCTTTCTCTAACTAATACAAACCTGTAGTTATTTACATAACTTAGCCCACCATCACCTGTCCCCCAGAAGTCCTACCTGCAATCAAAATGTGACGTAGCTCACGGCTGTGAGATTATTTATAGAGGCGGCTGGATACACCCCAGCCATCCCCGGCCTACCCACTCAAGTGGTTAGGCAGGTTTGCCACCTCACAGTTTTAGTCTAATGGCTACTTTCCAGCTTCGCCGAAAGATAATTCACATAAATAACTACAGGTTTGTATTAGTTAGGGGAAAAATACAAATAATCTCCGAATTTGTCATGTTTATATCCATTTTTGATAGGCTACACTTAAAACACACCATTCAATTTATATTAGATTACAAAATATGATACAAAGAGAATTTTAAGAATTATTTTTCAAAGTTAACCCTGTGTCATTAAAGCATTTTTGTACTTTTCTGTCAAGGGTGCATTTTACGAACATTTTTTTCTGTTCGTCATCAGCTAATCTTAAGGTATCATCAATATAATTTCTTAGCTTATCCAAAACTCCTGATAAGAAGAATTGATTATGTACCTTGTGAGGGTACAGAGAGACAGTTTCCGACACTGATGATTTATTGACGAGAGAGCCGGACTACATCAAGACCTGCGGACGTACAAGTAGCACAGAAAATTCCTGAGGCAGATTAGTCAGGCTTAGGTTTAAATTTGTGTTTCTTTTGGTACAAAAATCATTGAATAATAATCTTAATATAAAATGTACATATTTGATTATCACATCAGAAGAAAGAGCGGAGAATTCCGCGTTTACTGATACAGAACAAAATATCTCGAATTTAAATACAAATGCTTGAAATACATGCAAAGGGTTTATAGACATAGAAACACGCTTGTCGGAAGGTGTCCGTACAAGTACTGCCCCCCCCCCCCCCAGAATTATAAAAAAATAAATATTTTTCATTGAGTGGGAGGAAATATGTTAACTATCTTCGTTTCTGAATCTTCTTGGAGTGTACAGGGTTCTAACGGACCGGGATTGTCGTGGTGGGGAATTTTGTTTATTTCTTGATTGTGTTTTCTTTGACATGATTCCTCCCCGTGGTCTTGGGTTGGGGTTCTCGACTGGCTGAGGTGTGGCGGTATTACGGGTCACCTTCTTGTGTTGAGGAGGTATCCTTGGTCGACGGCCTGTTTTGTCCATGAATTGTTCATCATTAATGATGAATGGTGGCTTTAACCTGTTAATCGAGATCCAGTCTTCTCTTCCGTGGATGAGTAGAAGGTATACCTTGGGGTTTCTGTCGATGACTCGGTAGGGTCCTTTGTATGAGGCGTCTTAGTGGCGTTCGGTGGGTGTCGTCACGGATGAAAACGAAGTCGCACATCCGTAGATCTTGCGGCATGAACGTTTTTGTTGTGTCGTTGAAAGTTCGGTGACACAGGGTGAATTTGCTTACGACGTTTCTGATTCTTTCCAGGGTCTGGTCACTTTCGTTGAATGGCGTCGGGAAGAATTCTCCTGGCACGGCTATGGCTTCTCCATAAACTTTTTCTGCTGATGATGGTTTTCCATTGGATCTGGGAGCGGTGCATAGTCCTAGGAGGACCCAGGGTAACTGGGCCTTCCAGTTGTCTTCAGAGCAACGGGCCATCAGGGAAGCTTTTAGGGACCGATGGGCCCGTTCGACCATTCCGTTGGCAGCGGGGTTGTAGGAGGTTGTGCTTTGGGTGGTGATCCCAAGTGATTTTGTGAGGGCGCCCCAGACATCTAACAGGAAGGCCGGCCCCCTGTCGGTTGTAATGTCGTCTGGAACGCCGAACCTGCTGATCCAACTTGAAAGGAGGGCGTTGACACAGGAGGTTGTTGATGAATCTTGCATGGGGGTTGCTTCGATCCACCGGGTGGACCTGTCGATGACTGTCAACAGGAAGTGGTCCCCTCCGGAAGGGGTAAGGGGGCCAACGACGTCAATGTGCAAGTGGCCGAAACGTCTCATGGGTTGCTTGAAGTTCCCGATTTATGATGTTGTGTGTAGGGAAATTTTGCTTGTTTAGCAGTTGATGCAACTGCGGGCCCACCGGGTGATGTCCTTCCTCATCCCGTGCCAGATGAATTTGCTGGATATGATTCTTGCCGTCGTGTACTATATCGAAGACGGCTTTTCTTCGAGAGGAGGGTACCAGGGGCCTGGGACGGCCAATACTGACATCGCAGAGGAGGGCCATGTTAGATGACCCTAACAGGACGTCTTCCCATTTTAAAGCCGTGATGGTTGTCCGGTAGGCTGGAGTTTCTGGGTCGAGTGGTTGCTCATGTGTCAGGTCCTCGTAGTCAATGCTGAGGTGGACGTAGTTTATTTCTATCCTGGAGAGGGCGTCGGCCACCGGATTTTTCTTCCCTGGTACGTATTGGAGTGTGGATCCAAATTCTGCGATGGCGGCGAGGTGTCTCTGTTGACGGGCCGACCAGGCGTCACCTGTCTTTGTGAAGGTGTGGACAAGTGGTTGGTGGTCAGTTCGAATGGTGAAAGGGGTACCTTCTAAAATGTACTTGAAGTTTTTTACCGCTGTGTAGACTGCAAGGAGCTCTCGGTCGAAATTATTGTACTTTTGCTCGGCGCCGTTGAGTTTTTTGCTGAAGAAGGCGATAGGCTGCAGGGCACCGTTGACCACTTGTTCTAAGGCGGCTCCGCAGGCTGCGTTGCTGGCGTCGGTGGTCAGCTGCAAGGGTGCTCCTGGGGTGACGAAGGCCAACGTTGTGGCTTTGGCGAGGACTGCCTTTGTCTTTTTGAATGCTGACTGCTGCTCTCCATTCCAGGACAACGATTTCGGTTTACCCTTCAGGACATCGGACAGTGGCGCTGAGATACCTGCAATGTTAGGGATAAAACGCCTGTAATAATTAACCATTCTGAGGAATTCTTGTAGTTCTTCGATGGTTTTTGGTGTTGGGAATTCTTCTATCGCCTTGGTTTTTTTATGTTAGGGGACGTACGCCTTCGTTGGAGATTTTGTGGCCCAGGAAGTCGATGGAATCGGCGCCGAAAGTGCACTTCTCAAATCGTACGATTAGCCCGTTGTCCTGGAGTCAATGGAGAACAGTTCAAACTTGCTGAAGATTTTCGTCTTGTGATTTTGAAAATATCAGGATGTCGTCTATGTAGCAGCAGCAAAATGGAAAATTCCCCAGGATGCTGTCCATCAGACGCTGGAATGTCGCCACGACAATCCTGATCCCGGAGTCCAATAGTGGAGTATGCGAAGACGTAGGTGCCGAAGGAGGTGATGATGGCCGTCTTTGGAATGTCGTCTGGGTTGACAGGGACCTGAAGAAAGGATTTTAAAAGATCCATTTTAGAGAAGATTTTTGCCACATTCAGGGCAGCGGTGAGGTCCTGGATGTTGGGCAAAGGATAATGGTCAGGTGTGGTGACAAAGTTAAAGTGTCTGTAATCTCCGCACGGACGCTATGCCCCCGTCTGATTTCCTGACCATATGGAGAGGGGAGGCCCATGGGCTGGAGGCCTTCCTGCATACGCCCATTCTTTCCATCTCCTGGAAGGCCTGTTTTGTGTCATGGAGTTTGTTAGGTGGTAGGCGGCGGAACTTTGCATGCGTTGGCGGGCCCCTCATTGTTATGTGGTGGTAGATGCTGTGCCTAGCGGGTTTTCCTGTTGATGGTTGTAACTCGAGATTGAATATGTCCGGGAATTCATGGCGGAGGATGTTGTATATGTGGATAGAAACAGAGTGAGCAGCAGGCATTGGAGGGACCAGGGTTAAGGCTGTGGATTGGAATGAATCAATGTCTATTAATCTTTTCTGGGCGATGTCGACCAGGAGTCTGTGATGGCCTGGGAAATCTGCTTCCAGAATAGGGTTTGTAACATCAGCGATGATTAAATTCCAAATGAAAGGCCTTTGTAATAAGCAGAGTTTCGTTTGTTTCATCCTGTAACTCTTTATACGTGTGCCGTTGGCTGCTGTAAGGCTTGTTGAAGAGTCAATTGGTTGATTTTTTTTCGGCTTTTGTAGGCGGAATTATGGAGTTGGTGGCCCCCGTGTCTACCAGGAATCTTTTGTTTGATAGGCCGCCTTTGATGTAAAAGGCTGTGTGCGTTGGGGCGAAGGTTGCAGCCACGCAACGTTTTTTGGAAATGAGCAGGGCGGCATGCAACGGCTTGGATCTTTACCGAATCTCTTATGGTAGAAACATCATGGTAGTTCGTGGTTGCGGTAGTTTGGCCTTGTGATGGTGGCGCAGGTTTGGTCTGAGGTGGAATCTTCCGCTGATACATTGTTGATGGTGTTGGTTGCGGCGAGCTTTAAAGCTCTAGCCGCGTCGAAGAGATGCTGTGCTCTCCTGATGATGTCGTCTGTTTCCAGCTGGTGGGGTTGCGGGAGTTGGATCCTGACTTCTGGTGGAAGGTGACATAGGAAGATTTCTCTGTCTAGGTCGATCTTCCTTCTGTTTCCGTCTGCATCTCGGCCGGGGAGGAAAATTAAATTCTGCAATTCTTCCCATGCTTCTGTCGGAGATTGGTCCCCGAGGGGTTGCTGCATTAGGTCGAAAATTCTGTGGGCACGTTCAGGTACGGGCGGTGAGTAGAGCTCTTATCAGCTTTGCCCGAAGTTCTGTGTATGATGGACGACCTGCTCGGGACTCCATCCATTGTGCCAACCTGTCAAAAATGGCTTCTGGTAGTGCTGACAGTATGAGGTTGGCAAGGTCGGTCTCCCGGGTGAGTCCCTCGATGCGAAATTGAACGTCTGCACGGGTCAGCCATGCCGAAACGTTTTTGTGTGAGAACGGCGGGAGCTTGATGTTCGCCAGGT
Organism: Palaemon carinicauda; assembly: GCF_036898095.1. Taxonomy (NCBI): domain Eukaryota; kingdom Metazoa; phylum Arthropoda; class Malacostraca; order Decapoda; family Palaemonidae; genus Palaemon; species Palaemon carinicauda. The sequence goes on along the minus strand of NC_090725.1, from coordinate 228,550,456 downwards.
TGGCATGCTGTCCAGCGGGCAAGGTTGCGGGTGGGTTGGATACAGTGGTCTTGTCGGCTGCGAAACTGGTAAACTGGTTGTTAGGCATCGGAAATTTTTTCGCCAAAATGCTCGTGAGAGCGCCGTATTTAGTCCGTTAATGGCGGTCTCATTGTACTTCACGATCCAAAACACTCAAGCAAGCGCCGTTTTAAGTCCGCTAATGGAAAGGAGTGTCCAAGGGCATTTCTGCTCCGGGGTTACCAGTTGTGAGGGTACAGAGAGACAGTTTTCGACACTGATAATTTATTGACGAAAGATCTGGACTACATCGAGACGTGCGGACGTACAAGTAGCATAGAAAATGCCGGAGGCAGATTAGCCAGGCTTAGGTTTAAATTTTTCTTTTGGTACAAAAATCATTGAATAATAATCTTAATATGAAATATATATATTTGATTATCACATCAGAAGAAAAAACGGAGAATTCCGCGTTTGCTGATACAGAACAAAATATCTCGAATTTAAATACAAATGCATGAAATACATACAAAAGGTTCATAGACATAGAAACACACTTGTTGGGAGGTGTCCGTACAACCTTTATGTTATAGCCTATCTTGAATTTTTACAGTGTCTTTAAAACTCTCTCTCTCTCTCTCTCTCTCTCTCTCTCTCTCTCTCTCTCTCTCTCTCTCTCTCTCTCTCTCTCTCATTGGAAGAGAAAGAAGATTGAAAATTCTCTCAGAATTGCACAATACAAGGCTCAGTCAATTAGAAACAATATGGGCAATGATAGTTAGTGAGGAACTAAATGTCATTGTGATTACCAGACCTGGATTCAAGAAAAACAAAAGATTTTATCAGAGAATACGAAATACCAGGTTTCAAGCTTTTCAGGAAAGATCGCCTTACCAAATAAGTGGGATGGGTAATGTTCTATGTTAAAAAAAAAAAAAAAAAAAAAAAAAACCTAAATCCATTAAAAATTAAATCAAGAACTAAATATAAAGTGACAGGTACAAGTATCAACAATATAGGAAAAAAACATGTCCATACTACTAATATACAGACCACTACATCAATCACAAGAACAAGACGAAGAGCTGTATAGACAACTGGGACAAGAAGTGAACAATAAATTGGCTGTCTTAATGGAAGACTAATGCAGCAGTAAACTGGGACACTATAAATTCTACATCATACACAGATGGACACAGGCTACTAGAATTTGCGTACACTACTATGAATTCCTCCATCAGTGGGTCAATAAACCAACTAATTGAAACAACATACTAGATATTGAGCTAACAACATAAGAAAATTTAGTATCCAGTGTCTCGATAGGCAAAAATATTGGCAAACATGACCATAGAATAGTTGAGTTTCGGGTCAATATTATTCATCTAAAAGAAAAGAAAATTATAAACAAACTAGACTACACAAGGTAAATGGATACAACTGAAGGAATACACCAAGAATTTAGATTTCAACAAAATAGGGAACACAGGTATCCAATGGGACAAATATACAAAAAGAAAAAAAAAAGTCGTAAATGTATACCGCATAGAAAAATTTCACCAAATGGAACTCCACAGCTCAAATGGTTCAACAGAGAAATAATCAGTGCAATAAGAAGCCGAGGCAGGAAACATCAACCAGTGAGTCGAAAGCCCTCAATTTGTTAAATTTCAGAACACTTTGGATCTACTAGAAGTCAGGAGAAAGGATGTGAGGCTGAAGTTGAGAATTGGATAAAAGCACCCTGCGGGAATTGAAGGGAAGCAGCTAGAATGATAAATGATAAAAAATGCCCCAAAAGCTAAAAATAAAAATATATAGCACAATTAAAAGACCAGTGTATGGATTTTATAATTACTGAGTGAAAGATGGGAAAATGACAAAGTAAGAACTTCAGGCAAAGTGAATATCAAAGAGGTGATAACAATGTCATGATCGAGATGGTGTGAGTATGTGTTCAGGATGGATGGTGGGGTGGGCTTGGGAGGAACTTGTTAGGAGGTTAAGATCGAGAGTAATGCAGAGAATGGGACAAGGTAAAGGATGACATAGAAATGTTTTGTGGAAGAGGATGCTTTAAATAGATGGCATTGAAGAGGTGTCATCAGGCAACCAACCCATTAATGTAGGGGTAACAGTGGGAAAGAAGAAGAAAAAGAGAGAGGGTTATAACATATCCTGTGCCCTCTAGCATAGCTATTTCTTTATTTTTCCAGCCTCTCCAGGTCTATCAGTCATTTGTGACTTACCTGTCCCAGAATGGGACACTGACAGTTGGGTTTAATACTTACCCAAGCAAGTATAATCTTCCTCTCAAGTTCATTTCAGAGCATCTAGATTAGGTTCAGGCTTTGTTAACTGTATATTTTCCCTTTTTTTCCTCCTTGCAATGTCCACATTGAATTATAGATGACACCTCAATTAACCAGACAGCCTACTGCATTATAAAATATGGAGAAGGTAACCTAAGGTTGCAAGACATAGTATAACTCCTCATTAGTGGAATTCAAGTATATGTCAAGCAAGGTTAAAGTTCATTGTAAGCTCATCTAAACATCGGTGTAATATCAAGAAATTTAGTGACCCCACTGATATAAAAAGATAAAGTTGAATTGTTCCCAATCATAGGAGCAAGTACTGTACTGTACAAGTAAGAAGAAGCAAAATTAGTGATTGGGAAAACAATATTTAATAATGAAAATACTTAACAACAAACTGACATGTCAAATGAATAGGATGCTAAATACAGTATAAAAATTTTCTTGGAAATAACAAACTTCCATGTCAAATAAACCAGGAAGGTAGCCTTTAAAGTAGATTGTTAGTTGGGCGAAAATCAAAAATTTTTACCAACTACAAATCTGAGTTTTTTCATAGGAGTATGATTTTAGTGAAGCTAGAAATGGGCTTGTTAGTATTGGCATTGGTACGAGTATCTACTGGCTGGGGAAGCCCTGGCTCACTAAGTAGCCACTTAGACGTTCGCCTAGAAAATGCGTGGTGGTCGTGGATGAGGTGGGAAGTATAACTTAAAGGACTCCGGTTTGCATATTATTTAGGAAAGATGCAAATTGTTTTATAAATTTGAGATTTATTCCTTCATGGTCTATGGCTGCACCCACCTAACATTCTACTTTGGCTCTGTTCCTTTTGTCTTTTATCCATTTTCCTCTAGAACCTCTTTAAACTATTACTACACAGTACAACTGGGAGTTTTTCCTGTAATTGGACCTCAGCACTGAGTGGTCTTGCTAGCCTCTGTTCTAGACCATATTATCTTAATCTTTTAAGTGACTTGTAACGTTATAGTTTTTGTTGCCTTTGAAGCCTTTATGTGTTCTACTATTAAGATCACATGGAACCCGAAGAATTTAGTGTCCACTTGTTTCACTAAATCTTAAGGATTATGTAAATCTAAATATTTCATCAGTCTCTCGTCAAAATATATAGCATATCTAGCATTGCAAACACGTCATGCATGTATCTTTTCCCGGTATTTTTTAGCAAAACAGGAGGTATGGATTTCCGTTTAATTGTAAGTATTATATGCAATGGTGGAGCATCTAGATTGTGTTTCACTAAATAACCAAACCTCCCTTTGATTAGATAAAATGTGTCCCAGTAGGCAATATATGATCATATATTAATTTGTAGGTAAATATATGTTTATTAAATGACCATGCATTGTTTAGCTAAGTGTATACATAATCTGATCTGCCTTCTTTCTTAAATCAAATTCGTTTTCATGAGATTGTCATTTCTAGCAGTGGCGGCCAAGATACATAAATGCCCCATCTTTGATGGGATGACATCCCCATGCTCTGCTTTCACAACCTCTGCGGTACACTTAATGCTTGCACCTTTCCTTCATAGTTAATGTTCCTCAATATTTTAGTGGATATGGAAGACTTCAAAAGAAAATCTCTACAAAATCAAACTATATTAGACACATGGATAATCCTGGTGGCACGTAAATATATATGTATTTTTTTTTGGGGGGGAGGGTATCTGTAGGGGTGGCTTGATGGTCTTTACCAAGAAATGCGTGGCCTAGTTAATTTGGAACTGTTCTTTGTCTAATTATGGTTTCTTCTCTCTTATTTACTGGGGATTTAAAAAAAAAAATGTGACACCAGTTAATATAAATTTCTAAACTATGAAATACAGTATTCTCATGTAACTGTATTAGCCAGTGAAACATCATTTGCCTCTGAAAAGCCAATTAATCACTATAGTCTATTTTTTTAGCCGTGCATATTTGCACCGACTCACTGGGGTGCCCTTTTAGCTCGGAAAGGTTCCTGATACCTGATTGGTCGGAAGTATTTTTGTCCGAACACCTTCATTGTTCTCAAATAATTACCAAGTAATGTGAATCAAAACTTATTTACTAACCTATATTTCTCCATCAGATATATGTTTTGTCAATAATCAATATGAAAGAATAAATACATTATAAAGTATCGTCATGGTAGGTCTAAATTTAATAACACATCCGCCGAAGTCAACGACAGCAGCTTATTTTCGGATGCACGCTTTGTAATTTTGTAATTTTTCTCATGTTTTAACACAAATTGGGATAGATTACACTCAACATAAGTTAAACATGTTATTATAAACTTTCTTTGAATACCAGAATTTACCAAAAACATGGAATTAATAAAACTCGATATTCGTGAAAACTTATGGGGAGGTAAAAGAACAGCCTGTAGCGGCTTGGCGGGAAAACAATCCCTTCTGACTGTCATAGACCAAGTTTTTATTTCGTAATATAGTTCGGCCTATTCCTTTCAGTTTAAATAGTCTTGAATTGTCTCTCTTCGTAATATCTTGCTTAGTATTTTCCCACATTCCTGTTCAATTCCCGGCCGGTCACAAGCTCTTGTCTTTGTGTGATTTCACCTGGGGCTCTGATCCCGAGGTCGTTAGGAGAATCCAGACATTAATGTATCAAAAATATATATGGCTTATTTGAATATGAAAAACACGTCTAAATGTGCAAAATTTATCATATATATATATATATATATATATATATATATATATATATATATATATATATATATATATATATATATATATAGTTATGTATATATATATATATATATATATATATATATATATATATATATATATATATATATATATATATATTTGTATATATATATTTTTGGGCTTAAGCCATGGCGTCCTGATGGAAGGTTCCTTTTTGGTAGCTTCCTTGGGTATATAACTACTAAGATATTCCCAGAGAATTTAACCACAGGTTATCACAGAATTCTAACTTCTGGAGCGAGTACCCTAAAGGTTTTCCTTTAAGACATCGTATATCAACAGGGGACGCATGTATTAACGCGCCACATAGCTATCTGCACCCCATACAGAGTTAACACTTCGATATGGAGGGACAGAGAATAGCTGGGGAGCTGTTCCACAGCTAATCCCGTCCGTGGCTACTTTTGGTACTCGAGACGTAAACAAACGGGCGCCACCGCTAGATGACGCCACGTCCGTCCTCATCCTTCATTTAGTAGCTCGCCTTACTAGTCGGATTTTTCCCTGTGTGATCTTTATCGACTTGCATCTTAGCCATGTCTCTACCCTCGTCCTCGCCTTCTTCTGGAAAGTTGAGTACAAGGTTCCAGTATTGTTTATATAAGCTCTGACCGTAAAGTAACTTTTACTTTTCGAGATATTTGATGTTTTGTGGCAGAGCTGTGCCGCGACCGGACCGGCCATTTTATGGCGTCGCTGTTGTTTTTTCATGCCTTATTTAGATAGCCTCAACAGCGTTTTCCGGCCTCATTAACTAATCGATACTATTAGTTATTTAGTCTTCATAGCTAGGAACTTTTATATCGTGTTTTGACGCTTTATTATCGGTCATCAACTGACCCCATACCAGTTGGCTAGTTTAGCCCTAGGCCAGAGCGCCTATATCAGTGTTCATGCATGATATTTATCAGTGATCCTAGGTTTATTTATGAAGATAGTGGCATTATTTTACAATACTATTGACTGTGATGCAAGTGTTTTCGCCTTCAGGGACCATATAAGGGACAGGTTAGATAGTGTGTCTTTCTAACCTAACCTACAAGTAGGACCCCTATATGCTTCCTTCATCCCCTGCCTTAGGGCATCCCCTCTGTGTAGCCTTGCTCCCCCTACCACGTAAGGGGATCAAGCTCATACCAGAGTATTTTATCGCTTCTCTGTCCTCCCTAAGGGAATGATCCCCCCTTAGGGTTGCGTCCGAGAATGAGGAACGGCTAGTCCTTCCTCTATTGCTGGGGCTAGGTCTCCGACCTTCCCTGCAATAGCGATACGTCTTCCATCCTTCCTAGTTCAGGGTGTAACATCCCTGCTCTAGGTTAGGTTTTGGAGGGGTTAGTTCTGTACCTTGCTGAAACGATACCCATGCACCGTTTTCAGACAGGCTGCCTTACCTTAGGCTAGGGAGTGTCCTCCCTTCCTTGGTGGCTGCTCTGGTACAGAACCTCCTCCACAGAAGACCCTTCTCTTCTCCCCTCCCCACCTATCTCTTGTATGGCCTAGCCTATACTTAGGTTAGTCTATACCCATCTGTCCCCTGTCCTACAACTCCTCCTTAGGGTGGAGTGATAGGGCTACCTTGAGCTCCTGTGTGCAGTCCGCTCTGGTACATATACCCTTCATAGTGTCCTATGGGGTTAACCACTGGATGCATTCTGTCTACAGGGGTTCTCAACCCTCTTGGGTGTTCCCTGCCCTCCCTTGGGCCCCCTTAGCTCCCGGTCCTCTGCGGCCCCTGCTTCTGGGTGATAGGGCTAGCCTCTATCATGGGTACACCCTCTCAGATGGGATGCCTTGGGGTCCATGGCCGGACCCCTACATACCCCCCTTCTGTCTCTTTCACTATCCTGGTGCCGGTCCCTTGCCGCCTCTACTGTCGGTGATACCCACCTCCTACCTTGGTGACTTACCCCTTGCCCTCTGGGCCGTCAGTCCTCCGTGTGCCGGGGGACTGCCGCCTGTCGCCGGTGCCTAGCCGATGGCCTTCCCTCTTTCCTCATAGCTTCAGTCGTCCGTCCACCGGCCGGCCCCCGGAGTGCCGGCATCCGCTGCCGGCAGTCCGGTTCTGCTATAACCATCCTTGTTCCCGTCACCAATCCGGCAACCTCCGGCTGCTGGAGCCGCCGCTCCCCGCCGGCGTGCCGCCGCTGTGCCGGCGGCCGCCACCCTGGTATTACTCTTGACTTCTATATTGTCTTCCCTAATGCCAGAAACTCTGCTGGAGCGGCCTCCGGCGTGCCGGGGGTCTGCCGGAGCCTTCCGGAGACGTTAAGGCGACTTGCACCCCCTTCTACTAGCTTTCATCTGATGTTGATAGCCCTACATCGCAACCAGATGGTTTGATTACATAATGGATAGGTATTGCCTTACCGTTCCATTAGTAACCATGCTGTCTTCTTGCATATCACAGATTTCCAGCATGCTACGTGTATCTTAGCACGGCCGGTTACTGGAAACCGTTACCCTATGGGATCTTCTACGTTCCCAATCCTTGGGTCTGAGTGGCCTCAGTCCCAGTTCTATATCCTTGGCAATCCCCACTAGAATTCCCACTGCCTTCACGGCATGCTATGCTGAATTCTGCCCTGTGTCCTCGGTCACAACAAATTGCCTACGGATAAGGTTACGGTAACCGGCCGGGCGGGTTACACGGAGGATGTGTCTATCTCCTTCTTTTCCGCCCTCACTCTGAACGTCACAGTATTTCTACCACTGAATATTAGGTTAAAGATTAATCACTTAATACTTAACCTTAAAATAGAAGTCATCCTTATGACTCCCCTATACTCATGTCCTCTTTCTCTTACAGGAGGAGTACGTGAAGTGCGACCATAGCTTCTGTGGAGTGAAGCGCCCGCACTTTTATGGGCACACGGCGTGTAGGACTCACGCCCCTTGTGCAAACAAAAAAGGTGATCTGAAGTTCTGGGACCCACTGAACTGTACGGTCTACCAGGAACGCCTGGTCGAGGCGTTCAATAACCCTCCCTCAGCGGAGGTTAGGGACGCTTCTCGAGAGAAGCTACGCAAATGGGTGCGTGGCTTCCAGAAGAACGCCACTGGACCGTACCTTGCCACCGAAGACTTGAGGGCCTTACTGTTCCCAAAGGCATCCCCAGACTCTGTGGTCCCCAAGGATCAGATCCCCACCGTCCAGATCACGGTGGAACCCGATGTTGTCATGGCTCAGTCCATACACGAGTGTCGCCTGGATACCGACAACGCGGAATGTATGTCGGAAGTGTCGGAGACAACGGAGAGGAACCTCATGGCCGAAGAATTGGACTATGAGTAGGACCAAGTGGAATACGCTGGGTCGGAGCAAGAGGTCGCTCCGCCTTCCACCACCACCCCAACTCCTACACCGACGGAAGTATCACTCCCGTCTACCTCCGCCACCCCGGACCCCATCCCAACCAGCGCCCAGGAGATGTTTCGGATGCTCGAAGCCATCATGGACAAGAAACTCCGAGCATATGCCGATCGCAACGGGCAGGATCTTCATCAGTGAGAAGGTCGGCTCGGTTGTCCTGGAAGAAGTGGAATTCTTCCCAAGTTTTGAGGCTTACCCGGACTGTTACGTCCGGCTTCGATCCGAACCTGCCTCTAAAGAAGAGACCGAACCTAAGGAGGTGATAGTGTTCGATCTCCCGAAGGCCCAGGCTATGATGGCCAACACCCTTAAAAGTAGGGGTTTTACCTGCTCAAAGCTTCCGGCGTTGAGCAAGAAGCACCCTACCTACGTCGCACCTGATGATGCGATCCTCCCCTTCATGGAAAAGGCCTTCGCAGCGGTACACAGGGCAGTGGAAGAAGGGAAACCTTTCCCTGCACTGGAGGAGTGCAGACCCTTCTCCCTGGTCACTCCCCCCGATGCTCGACACTGGAAGGATGTCCAACATACCTTCGTGGTGGGAAAACTAGATCCTGACGTTGCTGGACGTCAGTTTAACGGAGACCTCCCGAAACTTAATGACCACCTCCTTCGTCGGGAACAAGATACGAAAGAAAGGCTTGCCGCATCCATGTCCCTCCAGGTCCAGCTTGACGTCATGGCCGGTGACACTAGAGTCCCCGACCACTACATGGTGCTCGCCGAGACACATCTGGCGACTGTAGTCAAGGACTTACACAGCTTCATGAAGGCTCGGAGAGCCTGTCGTGAATTCGTGTTCTCAAGTGCCACAGTGAGACACGAACCCCGGAGGCTGATTTCCTCCAACATCTGGGGTAAGCACCTCTTTCCCTCTGATCTGGTGAAAGAGATTACCGACAAGGCCGCCACGGAGAACAGGAACCTTCTTCACAAGTGGGGCATGTCGAAGAAAAGGAAATCCTCTCAGGACGATGGCCCTCAACCTAAGAGGAGATCCTCCAAGCCGAAACCCCAACAACGTCGACAGAGACGGCAGTTTCCGGGACCCACTACTCCCCAAGTGGCTGCTCAGCCACAACAGACCGTTCAGCTGGTCACCCAACCGGTCTTGCCCCAATCACCGGTTTTCACCCCTGCCTTTGAGCAACGGACAACTACCTTTCGTCCCAAAGGTTGAGGCTCAAGCAGAGGTGCAGGCAAGAGACGCATCTCGCCGTCCCTCCAGAGGCAAAGGAGGAAAGGGAGCTAGCGGCCGAGGCGGTACACCCTCGGGACACCAGAAGCAATGAAGTGGTTCCGGTGGGAGGAAGACTCCGCCAATTCCAGGATCGTCGGACCTTCGATCCCTGGGCACACAGCATCGTCGACAAGGGTCTAGGCTGGAGTTGGACTCAACCACCCCCAACCTTCCAGCAATTCTTCCAACAATCTCCCCCCCTTCTGGAAGAATATGTCCTAGATCTCTTGAACAAAAAGGTGATTAGGAGGGTAAAGTCAACCAGGTTCCAAGGGAGACTGTTTTGCGTCCCCAAGAAGGACTCCGACAAGCTCAGAGTCATTCTAGACTTATCCCCCCTCAACAAGTTCATAGCGAACAACAAGTTCAAGATGCTGACTCTTCATCAGATAAGGACCCCTCTGCCTCAAGGTTCCTACACGGTCTCCATAGACCTGGCGGATGCCTATTGGTACATTCCAATGAACCACCACGCTTCCTCCTACCTAGGATTTCGACTCCAAAAGGAAAAGCTACGCCTTCAGGGCCATGCCCTTCGGCCTCAACGTGGCCCCTCGGATCTTCACAGCTACGCCTCCGAGACGTCCAGGTGATGGCCTACCTCGACGACTGGCTAGCCTGGGCTCCATTGCCTGAGGATTGTTTAAAATCCTGCAACAAAGTCACCCAGTTCCTAGAACACCTGGGATTCAAGATAAACGCGAAGAAATCTTGCCTCTCTCCAGCTCAAAGGTTCCAATGGCTAAGAACCCAGTGGAACCTTCAGTCACACCGCCTTTCCATCCCCCAGAAGAAAAGGAAGGAAATAGCAGGGTCTGTCAAGCGACTGCTAAAATCCAAACGGATCTCAAGACGTCAGCAGGAACGAGTTCTAGGCTCTCTACAGTTCGCCTCAGTGACAAACCCAGTGCTACGTGCACAGCTAAAGGATGCCGCGGGAGTCTGGAGACGTTCCGCATCCATCGCTCGAAGAGACCTCAAGAGACGGCTCCCAAACAGACTTCGGCTGCTCCTCAAGCCGTGGTCGGAAGCAAAGGCCCTGAAAAGGTCCATTCCTCTTTAACACCCACCTCCATCACTCAACATCCACACGGATGCTTCGCTGGAGGGTTGGGGAGGTCACTCCCACCAAAAATAGGCTCAAGGCACATGGTCTCCCCTATTCAAGACGTTTCACATCAACATCTTGGAGGCCATGGCGGTCCTTCTAACGCTGAAGAAACTCTCCCCGCCTCCCTCGATCCATATTCGTCTATCCCTAGACAACTTGGTGGTAGTTCGATGTCTCAATCGCCAAGGCTCAAGATCGCCCCAGATAATCAGGTGCTTCTGACAATCTTCCGTCTGGCAGAGAAGAAGAAATGGCACCTGTCTGCAGTTCACCTACAAGGATCCCGCAACGTGACGGCGGACGCTCTACCCCGGACAAGTCCGATAGAGTCGGAATGGTCTCTAGACGCAAGATCATTCTCCTTCATCTCTCACCAAGTCCCAGAACTTCAGACCGATCTCTTCGCAACGAGCGACAATAATCAACTTCCTCGATATGTAGCCCCGTCCGAGGACCCCAAGCCAGAAGCAGTGGACGCCATGTCACTGGACTGGAATAGATGGGCCAAGATCTACCTGTTCCCTCCCACCAACCTTCTGCTGAAAGTCCTCTCCAAGCGGAGAACCTTCAAAGGGACAGCGGCCCTAGTGGCTCCCAAGTGGCCCCGGAGCAATTGGTACCCCCTGGTCCTAGAGCTGCAGCCCACGCTGATCCCTCTCCCGGGCCCAGTACTCTCCCAGCAAGTACAGAAGTCGACTGTCTTCGCTTCATCATCGGCAATCAAGGACCTTCATCTCATGATTTTCTCTCCCTAGCCGCGAAGAAAAGGTTTGGGATCTTGAAGAAAAGTCTAGACTTCCTCGAGGAATACAAGACCGAATCCACACGATGGCAATACGAATCATCCTGGAGAAAATGGGTCTCATTCGTCAAGGCAAAATCCTACGGAAATCACCATTGATTTTTGCATGTCCTTCTTTATTCACCTTCACGGACAGGGCTTGGCAGCCAACACGATTTCTACTTGCAAATCGGCCTTGACTAGACCACTAATGTATGCCTTCCAGATTGATCTGTCCAACGACATCTTCAATAAACTCCATTTTGCCTCCAACTTGGACAATGATTCGTGCCCTCTCAAGGATCTGACTCAGAAAGTTATCTTTCTTTTTGCTCTTGCTTCAGGAGCCCGAGTCAGCGAAATAGTGGCATTATCAAGGGACGAGGGCCACATCCTGTTTACAGATTCAGGTGACCTTACCCTCTTCCCGGATCCGACGTTTCTCGCCAAAAACGAATTACCCACCAAAAGACGGGGCCCTTGGAGAATATGCCCCCTGAAAGAAGATGCCTATCTATGTCCAGTAGAGAGCCTCAAGGTCTATCTTCATAGAACTTCGGACTTTGGTGGAGGCCAACTCTTTAAAGGAGAAACTTCGGACAGCGACCTATCACTGTAACAACTAAGAGCGAAAATCACCTACTTCATTCGCAGAGCGGATCCTGACAGTTCACCCGCCGGTCACGATCCTAGAAAAGTTGCATCGTCTCTGAATTTCTTTCAGAGTATGGATTTCGAAAGTCTTAAGAGTTTCACAGGCTGGAAATCCTCGCGTGTTTTCTTCAAAAATTATGCGAAACAAGTGCACGAAGTCAAACATTTGTGGTAGCCGCAGGTAGTGTTATGAAACCTGCACCTAACTCTGCATAGAACAGTGAGTTACTTGGGACTCTAACTCCTCGGGTGCCTATGTTGACCCTCGCGTGATACGTAGTGATTTCAAAAACACTTAGTGCTTTTTCATAGACTGTTCTGCTCCCAGGTGAAATGTCATAGTCGTCACATGAGTGCCGCATGCCTAGAGCATGATGTGTTTTATTTTAATAGACTGACGTTCCTCTGGAACGAGTGCCTACTAATAATTTGAAATTCCCTTTCAGATTCAAGAGCAAGTCTTTCATGACTATTTACATTATAATTTATTGTAAATAACTTTTACAATTTTATTGCATTTCCTTAACATGTTCTGCAATGGTGAAATAAAATTTCTATTTTATTACTTGTGCGTCTCAATCCGCTCCTACTTATACTATGAAATACATGACTGTCATAGTTTTATTATCCCCTTCCTCTTATGTCGATGAAGATGACTAAGGGTTCAACCCTTATCATATACTCACTTCTGCAATGTAATATTCCTACTCGAATACTTACATCATACCTTAGAGACCAGACGACTCTATTCACATACAGTGCCTAACCACCACTTGTCTGCCTTTGTGAATGTTCCTATATGAATGCCAACCATTCAGTCTTGTCTCCGAGTTCTTCATGTTCTCCCAGCAAGGTGAGTAGACCTTCGATGACCACTTTGATCTTCGGCATGGTCCGTTGGGACTTCGCTGCCAGGGGGGGCAGGAAGTTTCTTCCCATCGGTTCTCTTATTGAGGTTACTATGCTTATCCTGTCAAAGCCCTAGGCACTTCCACTACAAGGGGAAAATCTACCACGATACATTGATTCTCTGGTACTCTTCCATCAGGACGCCATGGCTTAAGCCCAAAAAACGGATTTTGAGCGAAGCGAAAAATCTATTTTTGGGTGAGATAGCCATGGCGTCCTGATGGACCCTCCCTGCTACTTCGTTCAGTTTGTCAGGTCCCACCCTGCGCTGCTGTATCATGGTGATCGGCAAGCAACTGGCTTCAGGATGAGGACGGACGTGGCGTCCGTTTGTT